>NW_012101965.1:2548556-2611199 GCF_000951045.1 Mandrillus leucophaeus
GGGGGTTCAGTGGTCTCGTACAGCAGCGGAGCCTGGTGGCGGGGACACACATTAGAATTGAGGCAAAGATGTAAATAAGCAAGCGCGAACAAACGAAGTCACAACCGCAAGTAGCCACCACCAGGAACCGAGAAGCTCGGGGGCGACGCTTCCCGAAGCGTGGGAGAAGGCTGGCTGCGCTCGCAGAATGGGGGAGTAGAAGGGGAGGGGGCGGGAACCCGGGGCCCCTCACCCTGTAGGGAGACTCCGCGTAGCATTCTCCGGATCCCAGGGAACTGATTCCAGGGAACCCTCACCCTGCGGGACCGTCGTGGGTTGCTTTCGGAAGCAGGATAACCGGGAGGCAGAGGGCGGGGGAGTCACCACCTCCCTGGGCCAGGGTTCACACCTTTGCACCGCAGGACTTGTGAACTGTATTTTTCCTATATGACTAAGAAAAAGGGAATTCTAATTTTGGGATGGGAGTAGGGCTTCGGTGACTCTTTCTTCTGAATTCAGTTCCCTGGAAAGTAACTCGCGCGGACCTGTAGTTAAATCAGCAGCAGCCAAGGGTTTCGCCCAGCCGATGGAACCGTTAAGCGCCAGGCAGTTTAGTTTTAAGGCGATTTGAAATTTGTGGCATTGGCCAGGGTTTGGCTGTAAGGGAAAGGTTCGAGATCGCTGCGCTCCAGCACCCCTTTCGTTCACCGCCAGCAGTTTATTTCTCTTAGCCCCGGGGATCGCAACCTCCTAACCTTTTAACGCTGCATCACGTTGCCTTAATAGACAGGATCCATTTCTCTCGCGGTTCTTCTGTTTTCTGCCTCTTACTTCCATCTCTGTGCTGAATGCAGCACACTTCAGCCAAGGTGTTGAAGTGATTTACTGCAACAGGGGAAGGAAAAAAAAATTACAGCAGGGATTAGCAGCATCACGGCAGTCCTTCATTTGGGCCAGCATTTTGGGCTTTGGATGCTCACTTTGGTGAGCTCTAGAGAGCTCGTTGTCAACCAGTCCATCAGCTCAGGTGCCCGGCGTCTGGGAGGGCCACCTCTCTGCCCCCCACAGGTGGGCACTCAAAAAAATGTTTGTGAATGGCCCAGGGTGCCAACTTTCCAGGAATAGCTGGAAAGCATTATACTGAAACACGTGCTTCCGGTTCTCTGGGGAGCTCTTGGTTTTTGTTGCTAAAACTTGTGGTTACATACTATTGGCTGTTTAAGTGACTCTTTTTCTAGAGTTAATGTTATTTAGGAAATAATGAAGTCTGAAGCACCAGTTCACATTATGTGTATGTGTGTGGTATAACTGTATATTCAAAAATATATTGATTAAAAACTCTGAAAATTAACTTATAGACATCGGCAAATAACAGATTTCTGCTTCTAGAGACTATTCCAATGAAAGTGTGGCTGCTTTAAGCCATCCCAAGTGCATATTATTAATATAAAGAATTGGCTGCACAGACCTACTTTTGGAATGATTCATTTCTGCCCGCAATTATAATTGCATCCATTTGTGATACTAACATTAGGTAAAAGATTTGGGGCTGATTCAGCTATCTTACTCTTCTCATTTAGGCAAGACAATTTAGCTTAATATTTGAAACCTACAGTGGCATAAAACCGCACATTTTCTCCACTTTGTTGCATATAATTCTTTTGGAAAGAAAAAAAAACCCCTTAACCCCCATCTCCCACAAAACCAGATACTAGATGAGCTCCTTTTAAAAATTGTGAAAAACTAAGAATACCATGTTTAGCATGGTTAAATGATCTAGATGAACAAAAATGTAGATCTAAAGGTCAAATAGCTATTTGACCTATTGGTATCGGGGTACCAAGGGTCTAGACTCAAGCACATCATCTTTGGAGCTACTCAATAAATATTAATGGCATTAAATAAATCCTTTAGTTTATCCATTCATTCAACAAACATATACTACAAGTATTTTGTGCCTAGGTACTCTGTTAGCCACAGAGGACTCAAAGATGAACACACCGCCTTCGTCCTTAGCAACAGTGGGATTGTGTGGCAGAAAACGGGAGCGCCAGGAGGGCAAGTACATCAGCTTGATAGCAGTAGCAGAGAAGGCTTCCTGGAGAAGGAAATACAGTCTCTTTGAAAGCGTATTTCATTATTTTTAATCGTAAAAGTAACACATGCTCATTGTGGTACATAAGAGAAAAACAAATTTATAAAGAAGTAAACACGCTCTCTTCAGTGTTCACCATCCCCAACCCTACGACATAGAGCTTGCTGTGTTCAGTGTGGAACCTTTCAGCCTTTTTGTATGTATGTTTATACACACACAAACTCCCCCTTTAAAAAAATAACAAAACCAGGATATCATATATATTTGTCTATAATTTCCTACTTTAGAAAGCGCATATTATGGGAATTAGCCTTCTAGATAGTCCCCAGTGATACCTGCTTCCCCACATTCACACCCTATGTTAACTCCTCCCACGCTGTACCAGGGTTGGTCTGTGTAGCTAACAGAACCTGGCAGAAGTGATGGAGGTCACTCCTGACTTTAGTTTATAAAACACTGATGCTTCCATCTTGTATGTCCTTTTTCTTGTATCATTAAGTCTGGGGAAGCCGAATGCCACATTGTAGGGACATTCTGCCTATGGAGAGTCCCGATGTGGTTGAGTAACTGAGGTCTGATAACCATGGAAATAACTGTGGTGTCATGAGAAAACCTGAGCTCAAACAACTCAGTTGTTTCTGGATTCCCGACCTATAGAAACTGTAAGATGATAAATGTGTGTTGTTTAAAACTACTAAGTTTTGGAGTGATTTTTTACATAGAAATAGCATATTTTTTCAAATGACTTATTATTTTCAATAACTGTTCTACAGTATACCCTTTCTGTAGGCAGGCATTTGGGTTTTAGCAAATGATGTAATGAATACCCTTGGACATAGCCATACTTCTACAGGTATTTTGGGAAAGGGGGAGAGAGGGAATCCTAGAGGTGAAATTGCTGGGTCAAAGGGTAATTTAAAATTTTGGCCGGGTACGGTGGCTCACACCTGTAATCCCAGCACTTTAGGAGGCTGAGGCAGGTGGATCACTTGAGGTCAGGAGTTCAAGACCAGCCTGGTCAACATGGTGAAACGCTGTCTCTACTAAAAATACAAAAATTAGCCAGGTATGGTGGCACATGCCTGTAATCTCAACTGCTCTGGAGGCTGAGGCAGCAGAATCACTGAAACTGGGAGGTGGAGGTTGCATCTGTGAACTATTTATTGATATCCTTGTCCAACTTTTGTTTGGTATCTTACTTTTTTTTTTTTTTTTTGACAGAGTTTCGCTCTTGTTGCCCAGGCTGGAGTGCAATGTTTTGATCTCCACTCACTGCAACCTCCGCCTCCAGGGTTCAAGTGATTCTCCTGTCTAGGCCTCCTGAGTAGCTGGGACTACAGGAATGTGCCACCACACTCGGCTAATTTTTTATATTTTTAATAGAGATAGCGTTTCACCATGTTGGCCAGGCTGGTCTCGGACTCCTAATTTCAGGCGATCCACCTGCCTCAGCCTCCCAAGGTGCTGGGATCACAGGAGTGAGCCACCATGCCCAGATTTTTAAGAGCTCTTTGTGAAGTTTGGCTATTAACCATTCATTCTGTGTATGTTGCCAGTATATCCTTTCATTAGGTCCTCTTTTAGCTTTGCTAGTGATGTGTTTTGCAATTTTAATTTTTGTATGTTGTCAATCTTACTCTTTATTTAATGCGACTTTTATTTATTTTTAATTATTATTATTTTTTTAGATGGAGTTTCGCTCTTGTTACCCAGGTTGGAAAGCAATGGTGCAATCTTGGCTCACTGCAGCCTCCGCCACCTGGGTTAAAGCAATTCTCCTGCCTCAGCCTCCCAAGTAGCTGAGATTACAGGCACTCACTACCATGCCTGGCTAATATTTTGTAGTTTTAGTAGAGACGGGGTTTCGCCATGTTGGCCAGGCTGGTCTCAAACTCCTGGCCTCAGGTGATCCGCCTACCTTGGCCTCCCAAACTGCTAGGATTACAGGCATGAGCCACCGTGCCCAGCCTAATGTGACTTTTACATGATGGGTAAGAATTTACCGAGCCAAGAGCAGGGTAGTCCAGGCACATGGACCAGCCGAAAACCTGCATCACTTACATGAGGAATTTGTGAGCACACTGGTTGAGTGTGAAGAGAAGCGGTGCTGTAGACAGAGGCAAGGGCTATCCCTGGAGGACCCTGGCTGCTTGGTTAGTAAGCTTGAATTTTTTCCTATAGGTAATCCTATAAGCAGAGAAAGGTTTTATACTGAAATTGATGTAATCAGATTGCATTTGAGATCCATCTCCGGCAGCTGTGTTGAGGAGGAGGGCTCTGAGGACACAGAACTGGAAACAGACACACCATTTAGGAAGCTGCTGCAATTGTCCAGAGAAAAGCTAATGATGGCTTGAACTGGAGCAATGGTGGTTGGATTGAGGGGAAGAGATAGAAGGGAGCAGTGTTTAGGGGGGTAAAAAGGATCTCATTCGATATATATGGAGAAGTGGGAATAAGGGAAGGACCAAGGATGGTGTTTAGGTCTTTAGCTTGACCCAAATGGATCTTTTATAACACCTTGACTTTTGTCAACAAATGAAAAAGCATGTGCAGGAGGAAAAGCTGGGTTAGCAGGCAAGTGAGTTTGGCTGGAACAAAATGAGTGCAAAGGCTTGTGGGAAACCCAGGTGGGGAAGGTAGGTGTACAGATTTGGGAGTATCCAGTATTAACATGAAACTAAAAAGCATTTAAGTGGATCAGCAAATACAAGGAGAAGCCTTTTAAGTAAGAAATTCGAGTTCATTTTTGGAAGAGCCAAATTATTGCTAAGATACACAGTTAAGAAGTGCCAAAGGCAGAAAGGATAGCTGACTCAGCCTGGATCTCCCTGGGCGTGATGGACCTTGGTAGGGTCACTCCAGACTAAGGCTCAGCTTAGCTCTTGAGACTTGGAAACTCAATTCTGTCAATTCTTTAAGGAATAATCAGGATCTACTCACCAGAGAGTTCTACATCTTACAACTATTTCTCAGTGTGCCAATTTCTGTTATTCTTAAGAAAAGGAGGCTATGTGGCAGGACCATGGGTTTAGATTCAATCATTCCAGATTTCAAATTCATTTCATTATTTTTTGGCTATTATGACTCCTGAGAACACTGGCTTCCTTGTCCTGAAAACAAGGAGGGCTACCTTGCAGGGATGTTATAGAGATTAAAAGTGATAACATATATAAAGCATCTCACATGGTGCCCTGACCACAAATCAGTAACTGAGTTCCCTTTTCCTTTATCCACTCTTTAGTGCTGTTCTGTCACTACAGGTACAGGAGGAGCTTGTGGGGAGGCCCTCAAGATGAAAGCTAAAAGCTCAGCAGCCAGGAGACAAATGCTGATTTCCCAACCCAGAAAGAATGACTGGTCATCCTCTAAAGTCCAAAAGCTGCTTAACTTGTGATCTACCAAGGATTCAAAAATCTTGCACATTGTCTTTCAGGAGAGAATCCTTAGAGTTTTCCCATTCTAGTTCCAGGGAACCAACTGGATAAGCATTCACCCACTCTCACAATGATAGACTCCCAAGAACCTGAGTTATATATTATGAAGCTAGTGTTCTAAACATCTCTAACATTCCTGGAGTACAGGGAAAAAATAAATCAAGGGAGAGGTTAGTTTTTAAATTATAAGTTTTTGTTTCAAAAGATACATGATAGAACATTTTATTAATAAAACCTCTTGCATTCTGGAAGGAAAGGAAATAATTTCATTATAAATATTATCTGGGTTAGATATTTTTGAGACAAGGTCTTGCTCTGTCACCTAGGCCAGAATGCCTTAGCCTGGGTCACTGCAGCCTCAACTTCCCAGGATCAAGTGATCCTCCTGCCTTAGCCTCCCGAGTATCTGGGACTACAGTAGGCGCATGCCACCATGTCTGACTACTTTGGGTTGGATACTTTTAAGGGTCTATCTCAAATTCTGCTGATACAGAGAACACCCATTGTAAACCCACTTTTACTGACCACACCTTAGTATAATGCCGTTAGTTCATATAGAGGCAAGCAGCAAGAAAAAACGCTGTCAAACTCATCAGTGTGACAACTCTAAGGATGTGGCTAAGCACCATGTTCACTGCCGTATACTTAGGAGGTTAAGCGGTGTCCTCTTTATCGAACCTCTCAAAAGCAATCTGTATTGCTGATCTAAGAACCAAAAAAAAGCTGAGCACCGTGCCACGTGCCTGTAGTCCCAGGTACTTGGGAGTCTGAAGTGGAAGGATGGCTTGAGCCTAGGAGTTCAAGACCAGTTTTGGGCAACATAGTGAGGCTCCATTCTCAAAGAACAGAAAAAAAAGAAAAAAGAAAAAAGAAAAAAAGAACCAAAAAGAGCTGTATTTTCCCTGAGACCATTCATTCATTTAACTAACAGTTGCTGAGCCCCTTCTGTTGCCTGAGCCAGGCAGGGTGCTAGGGCCAAGCCTGGCACAAGGACAGAGTCTGCCCTCTAGGCTATAGGCACTGAACTGTGTAGCTGATCAGATTTCCCATTTATGAGGCTAGAAACCTTAGCGGTAAATCTTTGGCCCAGTCAGTAGTAACTTTCCAGGACTTTGAGGTATGTATACTGAAGCCCCACTCCTGGCTCCACTTTCTCTCTTTGGTTCCACTTCTTAATTTATGCTGTTTTGCTTTTATATCTTAAGCTGTCTTAAATTTTTTCTGCAAGAAGTAAACAAGCAAATTTATAAAGGCAATATATATATTTTAGTTTATTTTTGCTCTGGTTATTATGAGCACATTTTGTTCTTTAAAAAGAACTTAAGAATTATAATCTTTACCACTTATAGTATATCTTAATATTATATAGGAAATATAAGTGTTATGCAAAGTAGTTTGATTTTTTCCCCTTTAACGTACTTTTTTTTTTTTTCAGTTCATCTGCACCTAGAGCTTTTCAAGAAACCTTAGGGAGGTGGCAAGGAGCATAATAGCAGTACTTAGGCCTGGTTTCAAGGGCAATAGCTAGAAGCCTTAGTAGGACCTAAAACTTTGTGTTCAATCGACAGTTTAAAAAATTTTTGATATTAGAGAAGTAGGAAGACAAAATTATAGAGTCATAAGTATAATATCTAAAAATACGTGAATAAATGCTAAAAAAAAAAAAAGTAAGCTCTTAGCTCATAGCATTCCATGTTCTTAAAAACATGGCACCAGTCCCTGAGAGAATCTCACTCAGTCTATGTGTCAAGCACTGAGTAGATGCTCAATAAACAGCTACTAAATAAAAGAATAAATATATTCTAGTGTCCTGTTCCTGAACCACAGATATATCTATATTACATATAATACTGTATTCACATATACAATGTATTAGAAAGAGCAGTCTTTTTGGGGAAGTCATAAAATGATAAATGATCAACAGATATAGTTTATTTATCACAAAAGTGATTGTATTTTACATCAAAAATGACAAATTAAAAATGAAATATATCACTATCTATACAAGTATAACCTACTGAGATCCCATATTTTAATCCATTTTATGACCCAGAGACTACATTTTAATAGATATTATAAGATACACCATAATATTAATTATTTCTTAGAATTTTAAGAAATATGGCTTATGTATCAGGCTTAATGAGTGAGCCAAAGCCTTTATCAGCTCCCTCAAAACTGATAAACTGGAAAGATTTGAAATCTGAATAGCATATAAAAGCATAATGTCTATGTTTTCCATAGTTAATTTATTTGCTGTTAGGCAGTTCTTCAGCCAACATCCTCTGTTTCTGACCAGAGTAGTGTATCTCAAGCAGGAATAGTAAGACAAGCAGGGTCATAGATCTTTATTGTTTCATCCCAAGAACAGTCAGCCACCTAGAAAACAAAAATGAAGTAAGAAGAAATGTATTTAGATGTACGAAAATTCAAAATTGGCAGCAAAAACCCAAGTCATTTAGAGTGTCGTAAATCATCCACTAGTAAACATATTTTTGAACAGGAAAAACATAGGGCTAAGTTTTTGATAAAAAGTCTATATTCCCTTTTTAGGATATACCTCAGGGTATTCCAATTGATTCCAATTGATTGAGTATATTCCAATTGGTATATTCCATTTGATTGAGGTTTCCTATAAGAATGTCCCCCACCTTCACTCCACCCAACAACTACATAATTCCCTACCATCTGAGAGAAATGTTGAAAAGATACATTCCAGACTGTGAACAAGATGCTGTGCTCAATATTGTGGGGATAGAGAGGAAGATAAAGTAAAGCTCTTGCCTTCAAAAAATGGCTCATTCAAGACTGACTGTGGAAGGTGCACTAACAGAGACTCTTAGGGGGACTATATGATTCTAGCTGGGACAGTGTAAGACAACTTCACAATGCCATGGCATTCCCACCGGACCTCTGTAGGAGGCAGACACAAAAGACAAGGACATTCACATCTACAAAGCCATAGGAAAACATGAAGGGAAGAAAGTCCGGGGTGTTCAGGAACTATGCATTAAAAACTTAGTGTAGCAATGTCTCCAGGTATAAAATTAATACATGAAAATGAATTGTATTTCTATATACTCATTTTTTAATAGAAATGGATGAGGCAATTTTTAAAATTTATGTGGAAATGCCAGGACTTAGCCAAAAGAATCTTGAAACGAAACAACAAAGCTGCACTACTTACTCTAGCTGACTTACAGACTCAGCATGAAACTACTGTAATCAAGACTGTGCAGGATTAGGATAAAGACAAGTAGACCAAAGGAAGAGAACAGAGTTCAGGAATAGGCCCCACACTAGGACAAATGGCTTTCAACAAAGGTACCAAAACAATTAAAGACAAAAGGAAAAGTCTTTTCAATAAATGGTGGTAGAACAACTGAATATCCATAGGGAAAAAAGTGAATCCTGACCCCAACTTTGCACATAAAAATGAATTTGAGATGGACCACAGACCTAAATATAAAAGCAAACAGTATAACACTTTTAGGAAAAAAAATAGGAAAATATATTCTCAATACAGAGGTAAGTAAAGATTTCTTAGGGATACAAAAAGTAATAATCACAAAAATTTGGTAAGTTACTCTCAATCAAAAATAAAACTTTTGCTCATCAAAAGACACTGTTAAGAAAATGAACAGGCAAGACACAGTTAAATAAAAGATTAATAAAATATACACCTGACAAATAACTTGTATCCAGAATATATAAAGAACAAATACAACTCAATAATAAAAGACAATCTAATTAAAAATGATGGGCAAAAGTACGCACATAAAAAAGTGCTCAACATCATTAGGGATTAGGGAAATGCAAATAAAAGTAACAATGAGATACCACCATATACTCACATTATGGCTAAAATTAAAGATTGACAACACCAAATGTCAGCAGGGATATGGAACAGCTATGATCGCATAGATTGCTGGTAGGGATGTACATGGTACCACCATTTCGGAAAACAATTTGGCCATTTCTTACCAAGTTAAACACATACCTATCTTTTGACCCAGTAATTCCACTCCCAGATATTTGTCCAAGAAAAATGAAAACATATATTTGCAAAACAATGTATACAGGAATGTTCACAGCAACTTCATTCACAATAGCAAAAAATCGAAAACAAGGCTGGGCGCAGCGGTTAATACCTGTAATCCCAGCATTTTGGGAGGCTGAGGCAGGTGGATCACCTGAGGTCAGGAGTTCGAGACCAGCCTGGGCAGCATGGTGAAACCCCGCCTCAACTAAAAATACATAAAATGAGCTGGGTATGGTGGTGCATGCCTGTAATCCCAGCTACTAGGGATGCTAAGATGGGAGAATTGCTTGAAACTGGCAGAGGCTGCAGTGAGCTGAGATTGTGCCACTGCACTCCAGCCTGGGCGACAGAGTGAGACTCTGTCTTAGAGGAAAAAAAAAAAAAAAGGAAAACAACCAAAATACTCACTAACAAAAGAATCGATAACAAATTGTAGTAAATTCATACAACAGAATGTGCTCAGCAAAACAAAGGGAGGAACTGCTAACAGGCTCAGTACCATGGATGAAGCTCACAGGTAAGAGGCCAGAAACAAGTGAGGACATACAGAAGAGTTCCTTGTAAAATTCTAAGACAGGCAAAACTCATCTAAGGTAAGTAAACAAACAAACAAAAAATCAGAACAATGTTACTCTTCTCACCTAGAGGGAAGGGTGGGGATAGGGGAGATTGGAAAGGGGTAAAAAGGAAACTGGGGAAAAGATCAAATAACTGGGATGATGTGAATTTCACAGGCACATCTATTTGTCAAAAATGTATATCTAAGATTTGTAAATTTCAATATGTTAATTATACCTAAAAATAGTAAAAATAATGTTAGCGATAATAACTAAACGATGGGTGAGAGTACAGGAATAAATAAGAATGTTGATAGTTACTCAAGCTAAGTAATGAAGTTCATTATCCGATTCTGTTACTTTGTATGTTTTCAAAAATTTCCACAATAAAAAAAAAGAAGAAAAGAAACAAGGTAGGCAGTAAAATGAAAGATGAAGTAGGAAGAGAGTACTTTTGACCAAAAGTATTTGCACTCCATTTCCCAGCCTTTCATGGTTATTACAAAGGTTGAAAATTACACAAGAGAACCCTCGTTTTGACTAATGTAATTTCTTGGCTATCACTAACTTTGAATACAAGAACCATTCAAACTAATCAGAGTAATATTAGCTCCTTATCATTCACTAGCAATATTCTGAGATCATAATCCAAGTTACAGAGAGCGTTATAGACTTTTTAGTCAAATGTTTACATTTTAAAACCACACTCTTCAAAATCTGGTTGTTCCCACTTCATTTCTCATTGCACCAGGATCACACCTCAAATCCAAGCATGCTGCTTATGCCTCTTGATGCTCTTGTTCCTTTACTGATCCCTTCCCTTTAATAACTCCTCTTCTCCCTCCCTTTCTGTCTGCTCCTCTGTCCCCTTTGCCTTGCTCTGCCAGAGATGTCTCTTCTTTAAAAAAATCAGTTTAGGCATCACCTCCTCTATGAGGTGTACTCATAATACTTCATTGTACCCATAATACTTGATTGTACTTATTTTACTGACTGAAGACAAAGAGTTGTCTTCAGCTCTTTCAGGGCATGGACCATGTCTTCTTAGAACATAACTCAATGAATATTAGCTCAACAAATTAATCTTATCGATTAAAATTTCAGAGATTAACTCTGTCCTCATGTTCACACTAGAGTAGCAGAGCTACAACCAGAACCTAAACTTGTTGAATGTATCCACTAAAAACAGTGCCTCGTAGAAAAGGCACACTGAAAACCATTATTTGCCTAATCTTGCAGTTTTCAGTTTTTATACCAGAGGACACAAAGATCATTATGTTAAATTAACCGTCTCATCTATGCTTATTTTTTTTCACGTGCTGGGCCTTTCCACAAGTTAAACATCCACTGCTGGAGAGAAAAGAATCAGATAAATAACACTTAGGTTTCTAGTGCAAGGTATCTATAAATTACGTTTCTGAAACCTTATTCAGCACTCTTCAATCCAGCTTCTTATTTACTCAGGACTTATAATAACTACCAAATAATTTTAAGGCCACTGATTCAGCAAATGTTCATAAATCTATACTTAATTGGATTAAGATAGATGTAAAACTGCAATGATATAGAATTAGGAATAGATTAATTCAAATTGATGAAAATAGTATTTCTCTATTTGTTAATTAAACCTTATCTGGTTCTACAAATTTAAGCAAACTAACAATAAAGAAAATAATAATAAGGTAAGAAAAAAGCACTTTACTAACAAACAAAGAGGCTCCAGATTCTCCAAGGTTGCCATGTAGGAACTTCCTGGTAAGAAAAACTATGGTGCCATGTGGTCCCCAGGGAACCTCTTATTAATTATCACCACCACTGCAATGGCTTCTGGTAGCACTACTTCCCCTCTAATTCTAGAACTGAAAGTAAACACAGGGTTCTTTCTTAATGCCCCATGGTACCTATCTGTGGTCAGCCTAAGAGACATTTTAAAAAGACTGTACTAAAAATAAGGGCTAACAAAAAGACACATATTAAAAAAAGACTTTGCTAAAAAAAAAAGTGTTAACAAACAGAAAAAACAAGTAAAGAAAATGGCATGAAAATAAATAATCTGCTTTATAGGATGAGATACACTCGTTCTTTAGCTTGTCAAACAAAGAGGCATCTTTCCTGGCTCCCAACCTGCTTCCTCATAACAAAAGCTTCCCCTTTCATCCCCAGAAATGCATGCCCGGCCATGAAGACTCCTTCAAAGCCAGACTCAGGATACAGAATGAGAAAGATGATGATAGGAATCTCCTTTTCTACTTACCCAAGATTATCTTTCTCAGTTTCAGTCCCATATATGAGAACCCCACTTATTTGCCCATTATCTTGCTATGAGAAAAACTGTGAATGATTGAAATCAGAAAAAAAGATGACTAAGTATCCTTTCAGTGGGAGGCTGGCATTGTCTCAGGGACCATATGGGTTACCTGTTTCTCCAGAGCTCTGTGCGTTTCACTTTCTGACTACTTTAGAACTCTGTAAATTATAGAAAACAGATAGCAATGCAAACGATTCCCATTCATAAAAGTTGCAAGGGAATCCTGTCCTGTTGAGATGCAACTGATGCCCCCGCTTACCCCCTGCAAGAGATGACTCCAAATCTTAAGTCTTATTGCCCTGTGGATACTGTCCAGTTCTGCACCTATTAGTAAATTCATTTCAGCACTCAATGATTCCTTTAAGTTAGCTGTCAAATCTTACATGAGTTACATAAATGAGTTAAATAAAATCTTTGACACATGTTCATACTATGAGAGTCATGTCACCATTTTGAAAATTATCCTTTAACATGGCCACACACAAGGATTCAGTTTACTGTGTCAAGGGGGTAACCATTATTTCAATGAAACATCGCAACTCTTGCTTTCTTATAGGACATACATAGTGAGTAACAGAAAAATCACTTCATTAACAGAACAAACATTATTAAATGGGGAAAACGGATACATAATTATATTTTAAAAAGAGGCTGAGAACAGTTGCTAAAATTGGGCATGAAATTAAACGCAAACAATAATATAAGATATACTGATATGATCAATTTACCAGCTCATCAGAGGATATAAAAGTTTTTCCTAGTACTTGACTATAAGAGAAATACATAACATGCCCCCATTACAAAAATTATTCAGTGCCAAAAGAGTGGCTTTATAAGAAATACATCTTTCTTCACAAGGCAGTAAAAACAACATCTCAACCCTCCTGTAGGCCAAAGGCAGACATTAAACTATAGTTTACTGGAGGCACTTCTAGAAGACGGTGGTTCTCAAGCTTCAGTGTGCATGAGAATCACCTGGAGGTCACATAGACTGGTCCCCATCTCCCTAGCCTCAGGCTTCAAAGTGGGGTCCTGGGATCAGCATCACTAGCTCCACTTTGGGCTGACACAGGCTGGGGTCTTGAAGCCAAGGTCCACAGATAGGCTTCAGAAAGTCCATACATACAACATTTTGTGTATATTTACATTCTGGTGGCAAGGGAGAGAGAATCCATAATTTTCTTCAGGGATCAATTTACCAGCTCATGAGAGGATATAAAAGTATCCTGACCCCAAACATGAATCCAGAGAATTCTTCAGCTGGGCATTGTAATCGTCTGTGGCCCTTTCCAACACTCAGCTAGGACTGAGGACCGCTGAGAAACAGTGTAACATGTATCAATTTTTTAACTGGGTTTCTGTCACGTGAACTAAGATGGGGGACTTGTGCAGGAATTTTCTGTTGTTGATTAAAAGAAATTCAAAACTTGGCAGGATTCAAATATTCTTAAGGAATAATTCTCTTCCTTTCCTGAGGAGAAAGAATAAGAATATGCCACTAACACAACGGAAAACACCTTGTGCCATATTTTTACATTTTTATTTAAAGTTTAAGTTTCAAATCTGATAGGTTAATATGAAATAGGAGGAGACAGAATTGGGAGGAGGACTAAGAGGAAACATGATTGAACTATCTTTAAACAAAAACCAAAGTCCTCCCTGAAGCATCCCTAAATCAAAAGTTTATGTAGCTTCCTGGTCCTACTCTACATAAGCCAGTATCCAGAATTTCTATTGAAAGGCATGAGAAAATTTTATTAATCATTTAAACTATGGTTAATCACAATATTTTTATTTACTTTCCTTGAGATTTGTATCCTGCTGAGTTCTAAATGGGCTGATATGGTTTATAGATTAAACCACAGAAAGCCAAATAAAGATTTAAAAAAAAAAGCCAACTCCAAATAACAAAATCTGTTCTAAAGGGAACAAATGGAGCAAAAGATTTCAGGCATCAGAGCTGAGCACATCATAATACTGGCAAAATAACTTAGGCTCTATGCATTATAACAATGAACAAGGAAGCAAAAGCATGCTGAGTAATATAGTATCTGTTTTCTAGTAACATTCATGTATGTTTATAAAAACTAAACCTCAAGATAATTTTTTTTTTTTTAGAGTCAGGGATTGTATCTTGATTAAATCTGTAAATCTATATTCCTTGTTTTCTATATACAGTAAACCTTTGATAGATGCTTGTTGACTAAATGAATCCATGTATGAGCCATAGTTTTCTACAAGATTTTGTTGAGTAGAGAGAGCCTCTCACATAATAAAAAGCATCCAATTAGGTGTGAGTTCAGAGATACGGGTAAAAACAACAAGTCTTATGGGATTTGGAGGATATGTATTTTGTTTGTTTGCTTTTAATTTCAGGAATATTTAGAAAAGTTTCACAGGGAGCTTTCCTTTGTGTCCTAAGAACTGTTTGTTAAATATTCCTCAGCATTACAAAGCTATCTAAAAGATAATGTATGTATACTTATTTATTCATCCATTTTTTCAATGAGAACTTATTAAGAACCTCCTCTGTGTCAGAAGTATGTACAGGTTATGACAATAAATACAAGGGTCCTGGTCTCTGGCTCCACAGATCTTGATTGTAATGGAGAGACAGGTAAGCAAAGAGAGACCTATACTGTAGAGTAATATGTACAATGATAGAGGAATTACGGGGTCTCATAAAAGTAGGCAAGGGGCCATTATCATCCAATGTGAGGGAAGTGCCTGCTTTCAGGTGGAAGTAATATCCAAGCTGAGGCTTAAAGGAGGAGCCGGCCAGACAGCATTTGCTGCTGTTTTTGGGACAGTGGCACAATGGAAAAAAGGAAAATGTTTTAGGCAGTGGGATACATCAGGGTAAGTAAAGAACTGAAAGTTTTAGTTTTCAGGCAATTTAAAAGTTATAATTGCATTATAACTCCTCTGATGAAACTCAGTCTTTCGAGAGGCAGTTTTTTCCTGAATCCCATCTAGGGTTTTTTGAAGGCTGGGGCATCTCTTGTTTGACCCTCTTCCCTTACAGTATGAGTGTGCATGTGGGCACTCAAGGGCAGGGGCCTCCAGGCTCTACTGCTTCTGTCCAAGGATATGCAAGTGGAAAATGTATTCCTTTACTCACAAGCCCCCACTGTGGTACGTTTCATCCCTATGCCCTTCTGAATTTCCTTTAAGCTAAGATCAACATGCTAATCTTTTCATCAAAAGTCAGAATTAAAATTACTGACATTATGGGAAAACATGGTTTGTCAAAATGTTATATTTTTTCACTTAATGTAAAATTTGAAGAGAGAATCAATCTTCGTTATTATTTTAAAAGATGCTATCTACTAGGGTAGTAAAAAAAAAAAAACTAAACCAATAGGGTAAGATGCCATATAAGTTCTATTTTTAATTATTTCATTTTCACTTTAATACAGCAAAATAGGCATTTCTGTTAAAAGAACAAGCACACTAATCAGAAATATGAATTACTTGCTTTGAACTAATATGTCAGTTTCTTCAAAACATATAATAAAGCTTGAAAAACTGAACAGAAATTTATTTTATGTCAATAAAGCCTATTAATTGGTATGTATGGCATATACATTAAGACATCTTCATGCATGGAATGCCAGAGAACAACTGTATTAAACCAGTATTTCAGTATTTCCTATGTGCAAAATACCAGACTAAATGCTACATAAATCCAAAAATAGTAAAGAAATATGCATTCACTAAGGAGACTATAATAAAAATTTACCAGTGGTGGATCAAATCACATGTATTATAGAACATCTTTGATAATAATGGTCCCATAAATGTGGATTTTAGAGAAGAAAACATTAAAATGGAAATATGACCCTTTAAATACATGTAAAATTTAGAAAATGAATTTATATCCCTTAATTGTATCAATTCCCTCCACTTTATTAAAATGTTTACACATGCAACTGATAAGGTAACTTATCTCAAATGATTTAATGTGATTGTTAATAATAAGAATTCCAACTGACTCATTAGGAGCTTTACTTTATTAAGAAGTTTTCCATTTCCTATTTATCATTATACCCTTTTTTTTCTCAATTTCGTAGACAATTGCTTTTGCCCTTGGGAAACTTGTTCAATCTACTGTAATTATCTTTATGACACATGGCCTCTTTAGCAAAAATGAATAATAGAAATAGGCAGAAAGACACAGACAGAATGAAAAAAAAATCACAGTTAACTCTACATTTTGAAAAAGCAGCCAAGACATTATATTGCAGTATATTAAACTTGGGACTAAAGGAAGAAACATGTTTTACTTACTCAACCAGCTTACAATAGAAAGTGACTACAGGAGAGAACATGGTTTATTATGATAATCATTATGGAGTTCATGCAAAAGCAAGGAAAGAGTTGATCAATAAACTAGAAAAATTCTTTTCATTAATTCACTCAATAGCTATTTAGCACATATGTATTAGGTAGTTGACATTAATCCTCTGTGTGTCTCCAGGCACTCAAGATATTTAGCTGACACAAAATATTTACTGAAGCAGAGAAGAAAAGAAGAGGAGGAGAGAAGGAAGAGAAGAATTTAATTCTGGAGTCAAAAAGGCAGAAATAATTTCCATAGGCAGAGGCGGAGGAGAGCAAGAGAAACAAGGGTAAAAAACAGGGATATGACGAATAACAAAATGTAATTGTTCTGCAATAGAGGATTACATAGGATGGTGAGAACTAAAATTAAAAAGGAAAACAGATTATATTGAATCCTGAAAGCAAGATTAAAAGTTCAGACTCTACACTGAAGGGCATGAATGGGCTTCCTCTTGAAGGTTTCTGAGCAAAGATGACAGTGATAAAAATGACAATTTAACTGGATTAATTTGCAAATTAAAACTAATTATTTAATAGTATGGCAGGAGGTTAATGGTCAGAGTAGTTTAAAAGCATCACAGGAGTGAGTAACCATGAATTCTAAAAAGAGAAAGACAGGTTAGGAGGCAAATATAGTAGCATCTATATTGGATGACAAATGCCTTAAAAAAGGGACAGCAATAGGAAAAATGTATTCTGTTGCAGGAACATGATATGTCTGTCCATTTATTCCAGTCTTTTTTCAAAGGTCTCCTAGCAAAGTTACATAATCTTCTTAAACTAGAGTCCTGTATATTTTTAATTTTTATTCTTTAGGAATCCTACACCCATACACACACACACACGCACGCACACACATACACAGTTGTTGCCATGTAAAAGTGATTTTTCCCATTTTATTTTCTAACTGGTAATTGTTATATCTGTAGGGTATTCAATGTTATATATTTATTTTAACTGACTTTCTTATTGGACTCTCATTATTTTTAATAGGTTTAAAGTTGATATATTTAATATTCAATTTGACAGTCATATGAATTACAAATGACAATAAAATGTTCTACCTTTAAAAAATTTATATTCTATTTTGTTTTCTCCTATTTCTAACTGGCCACACAATTTTTAGAACCATGTTAATTTACAGTGGTGATGGTGGCAGTTCTCATCTTGCTCCTATCTTTAATGTGTTTCAGGTCAAGCACTAACAAAATCAGATTTGCATTATGGAAACCTCTCTCTAGAGGCAACATGGAGAATCAATGGGATAATGGAACAGCTCAGAGACTAGCTTTGAGATTGTTGCAGTAACCCATGGTAAAGGTACAAATAAGTGCTCATCTAAGGCACTGGAGGTAGAAAGGCATTGTCTGGATTTCAGAGATATTGGTGAGAAATAGCTCATAAACTCGATACCAAGTTGAATTTAGGAAGTGTGAAGAGACAGGAAAACTAGGATGACTTCCCAGATCTCTCGTATGGCCCCAAAATGCAATCAATTGACCAGGTTAGGAATACTGAAGGAAAAGCATGACATCTACTCAGATCTCACAGTAAAGTCCGCTGGATACACAGGGCAAGTATCCTAGCATAGAATTATATGACAGCTTCAAGGAGAAGTTGCACCAAAGTAAAAGGGCTAAGATTGAATATTGGAGAACATCTACTTTTGGAAGGATGGTGATGAAGATATTTAGCAAAGAGGTAAGGAAGAAGAGGTCAGCATTGTAGCATTGAAAAAATAGGACAGGAAGATTTTTTTCAATGGCTAAATACGAAAAAGTCGGAAAAAAGGCTAATTTGGTTTTCAGGAGTTTACTGGTGATCTTTTTGGGCTTAACTTCAATTGAACGATGAAAGGAAGACAGGTTTAAAAGAGAGTGTAGATTCTGAGAAACTAAAAGCAAGAGGTCAATCTACTAATTCTAGATATTTAATAATAGAAGAGAAATAGAACTTACTGATAGTGAGACAGGACAGTGGGGTAAGCCCCATAGAGCTTTGAAAACAGAAGAACCGATTGAAGATCTAAAAACAGTGGGTAAGGGAAGAAGCAAAGGTGTGGATGAGGGAACCAGTGAGAAAATTAGAAACCACTGGAAGGATGGGAAAAAAACAGAGATAATATGCAAACATTTTGGGGTGACAGACACGGAAGAAGATGCTCATTCCTGGGAACTTTCTTTTAACAGTAAGTAGAACATAAGGTCAAATGTCCAGATACTGACACTGAAAAAGGTTGAGGAAAGATACAGTGGAGAATGGGCTAAAAAAATCAAAAAGACTTCAAAGGTAAAATCAGAAAGACTTCAAAGGTAAGTTGACTAGGACCAAGGGCCCAAATGAAGTTTTTTTAAAAAGCTATTTGAAGTGTGCCTAGTCAGTATGTTTGGTGGGTTTTTAGAAGCAATGCTTCATAATCAAGAGAAAGGAAATTGAATAGGAAAGTGAGTGATTCAGAAATGGAAGCTCAGAGGGAGATGTCAACAGTAATGGGATGCTATAATTGCAAGGGGTATGTATTAGTCCATTTTCACGCTGCTGATAAAGACATACCTGAGAATGGGAAGAAAAAGAGGTTTTATGGACTTACAGTTCCACATGGCTGAGGAGGCCTCACAATCATGGTGGAAGGCAAGGAGGAGCAAGTCACATCTTACATGGATGGCAGCAGGCAAAAAGAAAGGGCCTGTGCAGGGCAACTCCCCCTTATAGAACCATCAGATCTCATGAGACTCATTCACTATCATGAGAACAGTGCAGGAAAGACCTGCCCCCATAATTCAATCACCTCCCCCTGGGTTCCTTCCATGACATGTGGGAATTGTGGGAGTTACAATTCAAGGTGAGATTTGGATGGGGACACAGCCAAACCATATCAGGGTGTCCATTCAGTGCAGAGGGCAGCAGACACAGCCTAATACCATCCATCTAAGGAACACACTGATATCCTACAGAGCTGGACCTGGGAAATGTTTTATGGCTTGGGGAAAACGACGAGGACTTGTTATATCATTGTAAGCTAAAAAATTACACAATTATGAAAGCATCAATGAGGAAACAGCAGAGACTAATGCCTGAGGACACCGACTGTTTCTGGCACTTGTTCTTTTTAACTCTAAAGCTAGTCTGTGACAGACGCAGAAAATATCACCTGACATAAAAGGTGAACAGGACACAAATATCCTAACTACCAATAATGCTTGCCATCTTCTAATATCCAATTTTTCAAACTCATTACAGAATTCTTAAATACTTTTATCTATTGTCAACCATTAAACCTGATATCAAAGATTATGGAAATAGAGATTTGAACCAAAACAAGAGCTGAATTTTTAAATGATACCTAACCAGGCACAGTGGCTCATACCTGTAATCCCAGTACTCTGGGAGGCTGAGATGGGAGGATCACTTGAGCCCAGGAGATCCAGACCAGCCTGGGCAACACAGTGAGACCTCATCTCTACAAAAAAGTAAAAAAATAAAAAAGTGGTGCACACCTGTAGTCCTAGCTACTCAGTAGGGTAGGGTGGGGGTGGAGGCTTGAGGTGGGAGGATCGTTTGCGCCCAGGAAGTTAAGGCTACAGTGAGCCATGACGTACCACTGCATTCCAGCTTGGGTGACACAGTGAGACCCTGTCTCAAATAATAATAATAATTAAAAATAAAAATACATCTAAAGAACTAGTTTAAACCAGAACCAAATCTAATCATCTTACACTGAAACAAAACAAAAATATACAAAACTACTTCTACTCTATTAATATTTTAAAGAAAACTCATTATATAGGAGCTACATATTCCTAACATGGACAGATTCAGATATTCACTAATTAAAGATTATGTTAGGTGGGGCATGGTGGCTTATGCCTATAATGCCAGTCCGTTGGAGGCCGAGGAAGGAGAACTGCTTGAGTTCAAGACCAAACGGGGCAACATAGCAAGATCCTGTCTCTATGAAAAAAAAAGAGAAAGAAAGAAAAGATTGTTTACCAAGCATTTTGGGAGTCCCAGAAGGTAAACTTGTATATGTAGTATAACCAAACTTTGAAAAACTTGAAAAATACACACACAGAGACTGGAAGGGTAGCTACCATTGGGAAGGAGGGGTTCAGATTTGGGAAGAGGCTTCTGGAATGCAAGCCATGTTCCATATCTCAATGTGGATAGTGGTTATACAGGGGTAATCACTTCTGGAAAACTAATTGAGCTGTACACTTAAAAATATGTGCATTTTAAAATACAAATTTGCATTTAATTAATTGTAAGAAACATAATAATATGGTAAAACAGACTTCTAAAAGAAACATAATAATATGGTATAACAGAGATTCTTTCTTAAGTGGGGAGACTATAGGTACTCTTTTCTCTTTCTTCTAAATGTAATTTCCAAAATTTTGTCATGAGGAAAACATTAAAGCTTATTAAACATACTGCAGTGATATCTGAAAGTGATAACGTTTACTTTAAAAGAGATTAAAATAATAAATATGCCCCAAAAAGAATGTATAAAGACATGTAAACATGTATCCAGCTTATAAATACTAAACTAAACATTACTGAGCATTCGGAAGAGCAGAATTGATACTGCAGAGCACAAAGTCAGGAATTCTAAAGATAATACAGAAATTCCAATTATATAAATAGGTATATTATAGGTCTAGAATCATAAACTTACAAAAAGAAAAAGAGTATCCAACTTAGAAATAATAAGGATAAGAAAGAAAAGATAAAATGTTAGAACTGTACAAATCATGATTAGAAAAAAAAAAAAAATCAAAGAAAACGATGCCTTCAGCCTGCTTAACAAAAGAGGGCGTAGAGCATTTCTCAGCAATTATCCTTAAAGAATGACCCCAGACACTTACTTGTCAAGTTTTAAACTTTTAAAGACAAGATCTTACATTCTGTTAAGAAGAAAGGTGGTGTAATGTAAGAATGCCCTTGACCTCATTTCTCAGATCTCTAAGAAAGGAGAAGCTAAAAAGAAACAGAATTATACACAGAAGAACTCAGATAAATCTCTTTTAAGACTGAGAATATATGAAAACACAGAGCCTTAAAGTAACATTAGCAAGGTCCTACAGCTGCTAAGATCACAAGAGACAATAGGTATATGAAAGCAGATGGATAGATACTAAGAGGTGACAGAAAGATACTTTCTAAGGGAATAAAATATGATCAAAGAGCAAAATTAACTTACAATCTGTAAATCTGACACATTATGAGACTAAAGGATAAATATAGTATGTTAAAAATAACTTGGCTGGGCACAGTGGCTCACACCTGTAATCCCAGCACTTTGGGAGGCCAAGGTGGGCGGATCACCTGAGGTCAGGAGGTTGTGACCAGCCTGGTCAACATGGCGAAACCCCATCTCTACTAAAAATACAAAATTAGCTGGGCATGGTGGCACATGCCTGTAATCCCAGCTAGTCGGGAGGCTGACGCAGGGTAACTGCTTGAACCCAGGAGGTGGAGGTGGCAGTGAGCGGAGATCGTGCCATTGCACTCCAGCTTGGGCAACAAGAGCAAAACTTCGTCTCAAAACAAACAAACAAACAAACAAAACTTAAACCACCTACTATACCAACAAAGGTTAGTGTGGCAGATTTTAAGTGACTATCAATTCTTCACAGGCCCTCCCATCAAGCAGTAGAGTCTATTTCCCACGCTTTGAATCTGGGCTGGCCTCGCAACTTGCTTTGTAACAGAGGGAATGCTGTGTGGCTTCCAAGTCCAGTTCTCAAGATGACTTACGGCTTTTGCTCTTGCCCTCTTGGAAACAAACAACTGTTAAATGCAGAGACCTGGGCACACCTAGAGACACACGGCCTGGAAGACAACCAGCACTACCCACCAGACACACTGAACAAGGCCTAAGACTACCCAGCCCTAGTTAAGCCACCAGATGGCTGGAACCACATGGGTGGCCACAGTAAAGACCAAAAGAAGAACTGCTAGGGTAAGCCTGGTCCAAATTGCTGACTCACAGAATTGTGCGCAAATAAAATTGTTGTTTTAGGCCACTAAATCCTGGGAGTTGTTCGTTATAACAGACAAAATAAGTGAAAGGAAAAATCTGGAGATACACGTAGAACTTGATTCATATCTCCCCTAGAAAGGAGTTTGATGTGGCCTGCAAAAATACAAATTATCTCTCTCCTCCAGTCGCCCAAGATGCTGAAAGAAGACCAAGGGCCAGACGGTGGCCCCAGTCCCTGCTGTCTTGAAGCAACAGGCCAAGAAAGTGATGAATCCCCTGTTTGAGAAAAGGCCTAAGAATTCTAACACTGGACAGGACATCCAGCCCAAAAGGGACCTCACCCATTTTGTGAAATGGCCCCACTATGTCAGGCTGCAGCAGCAAAGAGCTACCCTCTGCAGGAGCCTAGAAGTGCCTCCTGTGATGAACCAGTTCACCCAGGCCCTGGGACCAAACAGCTGCTTAATGACATAAGCTGGCCCACAACACAGACCAGAGACTAAGCAAGAGAAGAAGCAGAGACTCGGCTCAGGCTGAGAAGAAAGCTGCTGGCAAAGCTGCTGCAAAGGGCAAAGTCCTCACTAAGAGACCACCTGTCCTTCAAGCTGGGGTTAACACTGTCACCACCTTAGTGGAGAAGAAGGCGGCTTGGCTGGTGGTGACTGCACATGACGTGGATCCCATTGAGCTGACTGTCTTCCTGCCTGCCCTGTCTCATAAAATGGGGGTCCCTGACTGCGCTGTCAAGGAAAGGGCAAGACTGGTCCACAGGATGACCCGCACCACCGTCACCTTCACACAGATTAACTCGGAAGACAAAAGGGCTTCGGTTAGGATGGTGGAAGCTATCAGGACCAATTGCAATGACAGATATGATGAGATCTGCCGTCACCGGGGGGTCAATGTCCTTGGTCCCAAGTCTGTGGCTCACACTGCCAAGCTGGAAAAGGCAAAGGCTAAAGAACCTACCACTAAACTGGATTAAATGTACACTGTTGAGTTTTCTGTATATAAAAATAATTAAAATAATACAAATTATCATTTAAATATATATAAATTAATAATATACACAACTCAAATGTTTGTGTTTAAAATGTATTAATGTTAGATATATTAAAAAAATAAAATACTGGATAAGATCACCATCTTAATTTGAATAAAATCTATTACTTAGGGATGTATGTCCTCTGATTAAGTCCTCTCATCACAAAGCTGCTTTTAATAAGGTAGGTCTACTATGTGTGGAGGATTTAGAAAACATTTGGTATTCTTCAGACCCGGGCGAGGAAGCACCACAGCTGAGGAAAAGGGCGTTGCAGCTGCTGCCACAGGTTCCAGTCTGGGCTCACAGAGGACAGGTAATAGAAATACATAAGGATGAGGATTTAATGAATATTTACTTAGGATCCTTTGTTTGGGGGTGCCATGTTTCAGTATGTACACTATAACTTTTTAAGACTAAAACAGAAAACAGGTACAATCATTTTACTAAAAACCATCCATAATAAATGTATCAGAAAAGGACTAGTTCATCTGAAACACATTATATTTATGCTGAAAATAATGCCATTTCACTCATCACTATTTCAGGTTTTTCTCTTCTTACATGACATTAAGTCATTTTAAATGATTATTTCTAATGTTAATGGGAACTTTCTAATACCGAATGAAAATCTTTTAAACTCAGAATTACATCTTTAATTCCTAAAATGAAAAACTCACAGGCCGAGAGCTCATGCCTGTAATCCCAGCACTTTGAGAGGCTGAGGAGAGTGAATCACTTGAGGTCAGGAGTTTGAGACCAGCCTGGCTAACATGGTGAAACCCCATCTCTACTAAAAATACAAAGATTAGGCCAGGCACAGTGGTTCATGCCTGTAATCCTAGCACTTTGGGAGGCCAAAGCAGGTGGATCACTTGAGGTTAGCAGTTTGAGACCAGCCTGGTCATGGTCAACATGGCGAAACCCCATCTCTACTAAAAATATAAAAAGTTAGCTGGGTACAGTGACATATGCCTGTAATTCCAGCTACTGGGGAGGCTGAGGCAGGAGAATCACTTGAACCCAGGAGGCGAAGGTTGCAGTGAGCCAAGATTGTACCACTGTGCTCCAGCCTGGGCTGGAGTTAAAAATTAGTTGGGTGTGGTGGTGCATGCCTTTAATTTCAGATACTCAGGAGGCTGAGGTGGGATAATTGTTTGAACCTGGGAGGTCGAGGTTGCAGTGAGCCAAGATTGCACCACTGCACTCCAGCCTGGGTGACAGTGTGAAACTCTGCCTACCGCACCCCCCCAAAAAAGAAAAACTTATATATTTATTTAAATTTCAGAACACATTAATGTGAAGTGGGATTTTCTTTTTGTTTAACTTATGAAAGTTATCATAAAAGCACAATTCCACAGTCATGCTCTAGAATTTCCAAATGTTGTGTTTCACTGATATGCTGGTTCTTTAACATAGTCTGTATTTAAAGGGCCTTATCACTCAACATACTGTAGTGTTTCTGACTTGACTTTACAATTTCTAAAATGAAAAAGCTTTTTTTAAAAAAAAAAACCTGAGGGATATTTAAAGTGCAAAGTGTCTACTCTCAAGTCCTCAAGAGAACAAAAAGGGAGAAATATATTGTTTATTAACTTAAATAGTAGACATTCTCCTCTACTTGTTTTCCATCTGAAGGCTCCCGTTCGACATGTGGTGTGGAGACAAGGGCGACAGTCCTGAGAGGGTAGTGACCTGCCTGCCCATGGTCTCAACTGCCTAGTGGGATGGCTGAGTCAGGACCACATGCTCCTGACTCCTGCCAACCTATGGCAACAATCCTGCCGTATTCCATCTTTCTCTTGTCACTTTTCTGTTGGGAGAGGCCTAGAGAAAGTCTTCAAAATGTTAGGATAATACCTCCTGGGAAGGTTCCTTTTTCTCTCACAGAAATCAATCTTTCAAGAGGAGAAAGGTATGGGAACTTTCTTGATACCTCTTATTCCCTAGTAGTTTAATGCTCAAACACACAAACTTATATAGCTAAAATGGCAACAACGTTATTCATAAAAGCAACGCATGCCACACAGAGTTCGCTGTGAACTTGGGCAGAAGAGAATATCATGAGATTGTATCTGTTACCTGAGTGGGGCTCTGAAGACTGAAGTCTAAACCACAAGTAAACTCTGTATGATGCTCCACTGTTTCAAGGAGAAAGTCAGGCTTTGAAAAGTTCCAGAATCTATGAAGATAAACAAAAGGGAATAATTTAAATGCTAAAACTACCAAAAAACTTATATTAAGAAAAAATAGATATTTGACATAGCAAAGATTTTATCCAAACAGGCTCAACCAATTCATAAATACAGAACCCCACTATTAAGCCCCACATAAAAAATCCTATAAGAAAAAAAAAATGTACTCCATTCTATTATATAGAAAAAAACCCTAATTATTCATCAATCTACCCTTATAAAAGATTATTCTACTCCCATTAGTATACCTGGTAGGACAGAAGCTTAACAAGTTTTAATTTAAAATATGTTTTTATATCGCACAAGGACATGAGATGATAGTCAGTATGCTTTTGTAGCAATTTCTAAAAGCATTCATGGCTGTAAAATAAGGATACTGAATTAAATGAACGCTAACAAATTGTGATTTTAAATACGACTTCATTTCTCAACAAGTGACATGAAAGATCTTAGGCTTAATTTAAATTTCAATAGCAATTAGAATTCTTTGAAAAAAATCTGTTCTCTTATGAAAATCTCTGTAATTCTGAAATTATCTTTTTTCTTTTTTGAGGCATAGCCTTTCTTACAGATTCCACATCAATATAATTCCTAGAATCAAGAAAAACAGAAATGTATTTTCCTGAGCCAATATTATGTATTCTACTTAACCTCCATAGACTGAAAGTGGTAATATTTACCATAATCAAGCTCTCATTTGTACTGTGCAGACAAGAATTTGGCCCTGTTTTCAATACGTAACATAGTAGTTTATTTCGAATGCTTTATTTGCTCATCATCTTTTTTATTTGACTCTAAACACACTATAAAAATGGCACTTTCAGGATCATAGAGTCATATCCTAATTCAGCTTCTCTAATGATCTACAACATGGCACACTGAAGGTTTAACAGATCCCGTTGAAAGAGAGTAAATTCACAGAACCAAGAGCCATAGTTTGTTTAACCTGGTGGTATTATTTCCCTAATAAATACAGAGTTGGCCCTATTAAGCTTTGAAAAGGGTTGTTGCTATGGATAATCCACTGTGTGGGTACCAAAGAAACAATGAGTAAATAGCTCATTTATCAGATTACTGAAATCTACAAAATATTTGGGGAGAGTGACTTTACTTTTGAAAATCTGTCTGTTCAGCCAAATGAGGGAACAAGCTGTACACATTCTCAGAAATCCTAATAGTGGTCTCCACTGTCTCTGCATATTTGTTTCTTTGAATTCTAGAGACAGTGAATTATATCAAAATCTAATTTTCTGGATCTCGATAATGTTTAGAGAAGCAAAAGTAAACATATAATTTTGTAATTTCATTTCTAAAACATGGTTATTCACTGATTTGCATTATTTGAAACAATAATCAAATGATTTTGCATGTGGCTACCATGTTCCAAAAAATACTCAAAATGATTTAAAAATAGGCATTTAATATGGCAAAAAATGAGTTAAAGGAAAATTAAGGGTAGGGAAGTAAGATGGCATCTGCAATGAGATTGGTACATTCCATGAAGTTCTATATCCTTGACAGGGAAGGATCTCAAGATGCTAAGCTTTCTAGCAGCCAAAGAAAAAAGGGAGACAATCAAGACCCAAATGTTTGGTGTCCACAACCAAATTGTTCCTGGAAAGCTCAGAAGGAAATTCTCCCTTGGGAGTTCAGTGACAAGAAACCCAACATTTATGTAATAAGAACATCCTCAGCATCTGTGAGGAAACATACAGATGCTTTGCCAGCTGCTGCTTTTGAGTGAATGGCATCACCCTAAAGGGCAGTTTAAAAGAATGGGTCTAAGGGAAAGTCAATTTGATGTCCTCCAGGTATTTAACTCTCTGACTTCATTTGAAATTTAGATTTTATTTCAGCAGAATGGATAGACTAAATATTCTTTATGTAAACCATAAAAATTGGTTTCTTCTAGAACATAAGGATAATACAAAGCAACGAGGATTTTATACTCTCCTGATAAATTCCTGGAATGCAGTTTCTGTTGTTTTGAGCCAGCTTAGGACAAAGCTGCACTGAGATAAGATAAGGTGGGCCTTATGAAAATTAAGATGCCTCACAAAGACACCTGGGTGCAGCTATCCAACTTCAGTCTGAAAGTGTGATGAGGGAAGTCACACTTTCAGGAGAACTGTGATTCTATTCAAAAGTCCATCTGAATTTGCTCTAATATACAGCTAATGGGTAGTCAAAGCCTCACAGAGTTCTACACCACAGAATCACAGACATAATTTTAACCTGGGAAAAACGATCCAGTATTTATCTGCATCTTGCAAAGAATTCATCAAAGAAAATACATGCTGAAACTCTTCTTTGGTGAAGGGAGGGTTAGTCTACTGAATGGCATAAAGACACTTCATTATACCATTTCACAGCTCTGGCAGAAATTATGCAACACACCAAGTGTATACATTATGGTACAAAAACTAAGAGAGGTTCATTTCCAACAGAATGGCTGACCTGGTTTCTAGATCAACATTTTAAAAACAACTAAAAACCCTGGAGGAAACATAAAAACAAACCACCACCATTAAAACTTCATTAAAGCATTAGTAAGGAACACTAATAGTGTAAAAACCAAGTAAAGTAAACAGTAAAAACCAAGTAAAGACTGGAACGCTGAGCAGTAAATGGAACAAGGAAGCCAGCTTTTGCCTTGAGAGGATTTGCTAAACAGAGACAACCTAAGCTTCAGATTTCTTCACCTCAAGGGGATCAGGAGTGAGGAAAATTTTTTCAATCAATATTAATATGCAAAATTTAACAATAATTTTCAGTAGTGAAATATCAAAAATATTGTTAAATATGGTAAATTATACAAACTAAGTTGAGAAAACCAAATGCTAAACGGTATGTAAATACACTATAATTTATTATTCAATTGCTAATGGTTTTTTAATAACAAAATAAATATATGTATTTCTTTCCCCATTCTCACTCTCTAATTAGCAAACACTGTTAATAGTTTCATGAGTATACTTCCAGAGTTTTTCTATGTATCTCTATTCAAGTTTCACCTGGAAAGAGTGAGCTGAAAGGAGGAGGAGCTAACAGGAAGAAAGCGGGTGTTTCTCCAAGTTTTCTCAAGTTTGCAATTAAGGGAGTGGGCATGGTCTCTCCTTGCAATCTTCTTCTGGATTCAAGCACCTCATAAGTGCTATATATCCAAGGACCTTCATGCATATATCGCGTAAGTAAAATGGGCTCCTTTTTGCTGGGAGAAGTCATACTATAATATATCATTAAGTGGTCAAATAAGGCACATTATTCTGAAGTGAAATGTTTGTTTTGATCCAGCACATATACTACTTGGTGCCTTTTTGTCTCTTTGCTGATGAAATCATTGACTATTTAATCTCCCTCATGGGAAGTAAATATACTGAATAAGTCTTCAATGATTAAAAATATTACAGAATTGTAGGAACATTTTTCATTTAAATTGTTATGTCATAATGTCTTGGTTGAGTTATTTTTTGCTTTTTGGTTCCACAATTCTTGAACAATGCAAGTATACAGCACTATATTACATCTCTCTTCTTTAAACATTTTATTATTACTTTTTTTTTTTTTTGAGATGGAGTCTCGCTCTGGCGCCCAGGCTGGGGTGCAGTGGCGCGATCTCAGCTCACTGCAACCTCCGCCTCCCGGGTTCAAGCGATTCTCCTGCCTTCGCCTCCTGAGTAGCTGAGATTACAGGCGCATGCCACTACGCTCAGCTAATTTTTGTATTTTTAGTAGAGACGGGGTTTCACCATGTTGGTCAGGCTGGTCTTGAACTCCTGCCCGCCTCGGCCTCCCAAAGTGCTGGGATTAGAGGCGTGAGCCACCGCTCCCAACCTATTATTACTTTTTTTGGAGACAGTGAAATCATAGGTCCCTGGTAGCCTCAAACTCCTGGCCTCAAGCAATCTCCCCACCCCAGCCTCCCAAACAGCTGGAACTACAGGTGGGTACCACTACGCATGGCTCCTCATAGTCTGTATTAAATAAAATGTCAAAATCATTTCCACGATTAAGCTGAAATTACTTACTTTCTACTTTAACCAAATGTAATTTGAAATCTCTATACTAACACTTGAAATTTAGCCAACAGATGAATTCAGCAGAAGGTTTAAAATATTTTTTTAAAGTTCTTTCTTTTCCTTTTCTGTACTCAACTTATGAGTTAGTCACAAATTACTTATAAGTCTTTCCTTACTATGAGAAAGGGACAATGTTCTGGCTATTTTTCAATGCCTTACATGTACATTAATTTCTGTTGTGTTTTTATAATTTTAAGCAAATTGCACTATTATACTCCCCTCCATTTGCAGTACTTGAGCACAGTAGTCTCTAGAGCAAGTAGCAAAAATGTAACTACACTTACTTTCACCTCATTTAGTTACTCATTCATTCAACAATTTATGAGTCCTTCCATGTGCCAGGTAGGTGGTAAGCACCATATGCAAGACAGACATGGCCTCAGCCCTCCTGTGCAGCTCATAGTTCAGTGAGATCAACTGACATGTTTTTAAAAATCACCAAAACACAAATGTAATGACAACTGACAAGTGCCCCAAAAAGACAATGCAGGATGACTTAAGAGGATGTCCTGAGGAAGTGACATCTGAACTGCAAATCTGAAGGTTGAGGAGTTAGCCTGGGAGAGAACAGAAGAGCAGCTTGTCCCTTGTCTGCAAGGAGCCTGACAGGTGTGACCAGGCAGGCCCATGAGGCTGGCACAGGGAAAGGGAAGAATGTTCCAGGACATAAACAGGGCCAGGTCAAACAGGTCTTGTAGGTCATTCGAAGAATTTGGGATTTTCTCTTTCAGAAAAGAAAGAAAAAAAAACCACTGAAGGATTTTAAGCAGCAACTTAAATTTGTGTGGTCAGTTTACTTTATTTTAAAGCATTTTAATAAACATTTTTCATTTAGAAAAGTTCTAAATTTACAGATAACTTGTGAAGATAGTAAAGGAGGGGTCCCATACACCTCAACAGCCAGGTTCCCCTACTGTTAACATCTTGTCTATGGTCAGCTTTGCCTTCAAACGTGTCTCTGGCCACAGTGAGAAGAATGGACTTGAGGGCTTGAGTGGGTAGGGGAAGATCAGTGGTCCAAAAAGAGATCATAGCAGCTTGGACTTAAGATGCTGACCGTGATGATGAAGAAAAGTTGATGGACTGGAGATTTATTTAGGCAAAAGAATTAATACAACCTGGTGATTAATGGAACAGAAGACATAAAAAAAGATTCTCATGTTTCTTGTTTCATTCATAATACTCATAATACTTCCATGCATTTATTTATTTCTTAATACAAATCTCTCCTCCTTTAATAGGCAATAAGCTCCTTGAATTCAGGGACAGTGTCCTATTCTTCTTTGTATCTCTTGCATGTATAAAAATGTCTGACACACGGTCAACCAAAGAATTTATGGACACTCATGAATGAATGAATGAGCAAATAAATATACAATGGGTATAATTATTCTCATTTCAAAGGTGAAGACAATATGGTCCAGGAAATTAAGCAATCCATGGTTATACAGCTAATAAATGGCAGCCCCAAAACACAGACCCTCCTGACATCATGTCTAGTACTTTTTCTACTAAAAAAGATGGCACCATACATTTTTTTCTCTAGGCCTAGGTCATGCCAGAAAATTTTAAATATAGGTGGGCAGGATCTAGAATTCTTCAGGCAGTTTTGATTAACACCCTGAAAGCTCAAATAGGCCTGGACCAAGTCAAGTATTCCCCAAACTCTTCAAACAACAGAAAGAATTTCATAAGCCAAAGCCCATGCATGCCAAGAGCCCATTAGTCAGCCACTTACAATCAAAACCCTAAGGAAATTATGAGCCAGAATACATCTGAACTACCATGGCAAGGACTTCAGGAATTTTATTTTCTCTCTTCTAATATTTTTTACATGCACGTACTGCGTCCTCTAGTCTACTGTGCTGTCTCTTTCTAACTTATGTATCACTCACCTCTCTTTCTGTAACCACTCAGATTTCCATTCTTTTGCAGTGAACCCCCTACAGAACATATGGACTCACGGGCCTATTTCTTTATGATCTGTATCACTTTTGGAAGGGATTAAACAACAGAAGTGGTCGGGCACGGTAGCTCATGTCTGTAATCCCAATACTTTGGGAGGGCAAGGCAGGTGGATCACTTGAGGTCAGGAGTTCAAGCCCAGCCTGAGCAACATGACAAAACCCTGTCTACCAAAAATACAAAAATTAGCCAGGCATGGATGGTGGTGGATGCCTACAGTCCCAGCTACTTGGGAGGCTGAGGCAGGAGGATCATTTGAACCCAGGAGGTAGAGGCTGCAGAGAACTGTGACCTGCAGTGAGCCTTAGCAACAGAGTGAGACTCTGTCTCAAAAAAAAAAAAAAAAAAAAAGTTGTTGGCTAGCAAAACAGTTTTATAGAGTTAAGCTATTCAATCACTGAAAAATATTTATTGGGACGGGCGCGGTGGCTCACGCCTATAACCCCAGCACTTTGAGAGGCCAAGGCAGGTGGATCACGAGGTCAAGAGATCGAGACCATCCTGGCCAGCATGGTGAAACCCAGGTCTCTACTAAAAATACAAAAATTAGCTGGGGGTGGTGGCGGGTGCATGTAGTCCCAGCTACTCGGGAGGTTGAGGCAGGAGAATCACTTGAACCCGGGAGGCGGAGGTTGCAGCGAGCTGAGATTGTGCCACCGCACTCCAGCCTGGCAACAGAGTGAGACTCAAAAAAAAAAAAAAAAAAAAAAAAAAATTATTAATGATAACATTCATTTATTTGCATGATTTGATTAAAAATTGTTTTTTGGTTTTGGAACTTATACTAATAAAAACAAAAATAAAGTTTAAAACAGGAAAAAAACCTAACTACCTGCTAAATGAAGAATACATGATCAATTGCGAAAAATTACTGAACAATTTTCAAAGATGTCTCTCGGAATGCTCAATCACTAATATCCAGAAACCCCACATTTACAAACTTTGAAGGTTACATATGATAAAATTCCAGACTTAAGCTTCCCTCTCAAAATGAGTCCATCACAATATTTCATCTAAAATTCTAATCAGATCAATATTTTAGAGGAGCAGACTTTACTTCGTCACAATAAACATTAAGCCTGGGAACCACATACCACAAAGCCTAGGGTACTTGGACAAATTAATGAAAATCATCAGGCTGATGGAAGGCCTGCTCTGAGAGTATTTATGGCAGAGATCCACAGGGATGCAGGATGACTTTCTGAAGAATGCCACATCTCAGTAAGAGGAGATAAAGGAAAAGAGTCAAAATTCCTCTGTGGTTTGTGTATTGCTTACTGGTACAAATCAAAGAATCATGAAATGACTTTTGCAATACAGTTTCAAATAAATACTTGACTAAAAAAGAAAGAAAACTGGAAGAACTCTACTCATGAAATAGTATCACTATCTTAGGAATAAGAATAGTCTGTGTATATCTGAAGAGTAACTGGCAGCACCAAAATGTGGCCACCTAGAGCAAAAGAGCATTTCACCGATGGATAATGTGACCACACAGCGTTGCTTTAGAACTTCACCCCATACCTAAATGTTGACAATCATTAAGCTTACAGCAGCTGCCTATGCTTTGGTCATTTATTAGCAACATTACCATGAAATACTTAATGTCCTCATCTCTGCAGCTAAGCATTTATGAATAAACCCACTCAGGCCGTCATGTAATGGAATGTCCGCATTGCTTACGACGATCTCCTTTATTTAACAACTCTCTCCTCAGCAGACGGTGGACGCAGTGATGGGGGTGTGGAGGGGGAGAAGACAGACACCGACAAAGAGAGTAAAAAACAGAGACAGAGCAGACCAAATAACTCTGTTCCTTTTCTTGTAAATGGACATGCAAGCTTGAGGAAAAAAAAAAGAAAAAAAAAAACCAGCCTGCAGGACGAGGAGGAATGACAAAGTCAGCTGTACAGTTTCAGTGCCTTCCACAGGCCGCACTGCGCACAGTGCTCCTGCCTTTGGGCTCTGAGGGACCCCACCGTCTGAGAAATATTTCCCCGTTTATATTTAAGCTATCTAACGATGGTTTCTGTTTTACACATGTGTGCACAGACACACATACTGTAAATAATACAGTCGAGAAAGATAAGGGACTCTGCTGAATTTTATTTAGGATGAAAATAGATGAATAATTACAGTTTTTTATTCTCCATATGGTTCGTTCCATTAAGTCCAATCTCTAAGAATTCCATCTTAGAATATTTAGTGTTGCCACACTCTAGGGTTTCCAGACAGGCCTCAAAGGGTGCATTATTCATCCTTGTGCTCTCTGGGAACTGTGTAAACTACTACCAGCTGACTGGCAGTACCCAGTTGGTCTAAGTAAATAGGCTTACTATGTGTGCAAATAACGGAGAGAGGGAAAGACAGGTTTTCTGCTCAATTATCCTTTTCTTAAAAACTATAATTGCACAGATTAGAGTCAACTAATTCTACAAGGTTTATAACAGAAAACAGCAGCTTCCTGCTGTACTTTCTCAATCTTTCACCTCAGAGGGAATCATTCTAAATTCTTTTAGTTGCTTCTTCTGATATTTTACTCTGTATTTCTAAATAATATGCTCATGGAGCTCATTTATTTTGTCATTTTCAGATATTATCTTTTGACTTCCTACTCTGAAAAATGAGAAAAAGCAATATCTACATTTAAAAATACAAATACATGCAACAAAATCTACTCAGTTGCCTTACTGAAACCGCACAATAGGATTTTTTAAAAAGTATGATGCAAATTAACTGACAAAGTCCATAAATTTTCTGTAGGAACTAATCAGCAGAATTCAAAGTTCAAAGCAGTGACTTACACTGCATTAAGCTAAGGCTTAACATTCCTCGCTCCTTTTAGATTTATCTATTTATTCATGTGCTTGCATTCGGTTATGAATTAGACATGGATCTGGTTTGATTCTTAAAGAAAAATGTTAGTAACAAATAATTCTGAAAATGCTCTGCAGTTATAAAGCAAGCTATTTAAAATCAAAAGTCTTACAAGTTTCTTTCCAATTAATGTATGTTGTTGCATTTTATAGGAAATTATTTTCATTTTCATCTGGTACTTAACTTACAAAAGTATACTTCACTTCATGAAAAGATCTTTCCAGTATGATAGTAATTAACACAAGCATCTTCTAATTTAAATAAGTCAAATGGAAAAACTCTTTTGGGACATATTAAAAAACTAACATATCAACAAACTTGGGAGTTATTGCTTCATATATACAAATATGTATCTTAACCCAAAGGTATAGGAAGCTTAAAGATTTGTCAGTATATTGCATATTACAATTGATTTGAAGAAAAAAATAAACATGTTTATCTGTCACTTTAGTTAACAATCAGGAAATACGATGGTTCCAAATGTGCTAAATACTAACATTCTATTAGTTAGTTAGTGCTGACTTAACTACAATTGAACAGCAAGTTTTCTCCTTGGAAAAGATTTTGCATTCCAACAGGACTTTTCACCTTAAATTGTTTTATTAATGACTGCTTCAGAAATATTTAAAGCGGAAACCATATTAAAACACAAGTGTTTGAGCTTCTACAGTCAGAGTGACCAAAGGATATCACAATTTTTCATTTAATTCAAATTCACTTACATGTATAAACATGTACTTAGTATATCCACATCCCAGGAGTTAGGGACAAAACAATAAAACAGAGAAGTCCTACCCTGTCAGGCAATGTGCTTTATTAACACAGAATAAATTCAGTACTAAAATATCCTTGCAAGGATTACACACATCGGGGAATGCAAATATTCCCGTTCTTAAAAGGAAACCAAAGACAACTATTAAGATGCTTTTCTAAAGTCATTGGTGAGGTGTGGTGAACCTGTCTCACAAAGTGAGAAACGGCTAGGGTTACAAAGACATTTCTAGCCAAGATATCTGAAGGCACAGAACATTTTAAAAATCTCTGATCATCCTAAGAATTTAACTGTAGTTCCTGCTAATGTTAACAATCAGTATCATATCATTAGCCACATGATTTCTTGTGGTTTGATGAACAACAGTAGAGGAATGAAAAACAACTATCTTAAAAGATGAGGTAAAATGATCATCTGAAGCTGCATGGCAGCTCATATTCAGCCACATTTCTTATCTGTTTACTCTGACTGACCTTTTTTTGTTGGTAAGGGGGACTAGGTAAAGTTGAAATGAAAGGTTTGTGAGGCAGAGTACATATTCAACTATACTATCTATTTACTTTGGCTGACCTTTTTTTAAGGGGAAGGGGAAGAAAGAGAAGTATCTGCCTGTGGAAATCTCTGTGCTAATAAACATAAGGATCAAAAAAGCCCATCAGCCACACCAAAGTTAAGACACTTACTAGATAAGGGCAAATCCCATGAGAGTAGCTGTGACAAAGATAAAAGGTATTTCTGCATCCTCTACTTTAAGATTTTAAGTTTACTACAATCCAATTAAAAATCATTTTCTCACTTAACACAATATAATAAAGCTAGTTATCTTATTCTACAATTAAACTGATATCATTAAATAATAACATTAACTAGAAGGTATCTCAGGCTCTTATTTTGCATGAGTAAATACAGCTTGCTTTTTTCTCAAGTGTTTTTATTTTGAAAATTACCAACCCACAGTAAACCTCAAAGAATAAAATGAACACCCGTATGTCCTTTGCCTAGTTTACTGTTAAAATTTTGCCACATTTGTTTTATCTTTCTCTCTCTACACATATGCATATGAAGGAATATTTTTGCTGAACCATTTAAAAATAAACTGCAGACATCATAACTTGTCTTTGTCATTTTGCTGGTTTTCAGCAATTTTGATCAGAAATGTAAGAACATATTTACAGTGACATGACAACAAGAATAAAGTCTGAAGAATATATATGGGAATAAAAAATAAAATTCTGAGTGCCAGATATGGGCCAGGTACTATGGGAACAGCCTTGCATATATTGATATTTAAATATCATAACAGAACATCTTATGACTGAGGAAACAAAGGCTCAGGGAGGTTAAGTCACTTTATAAGAGATCAAATATAACCAAATTACATTAATTATATATTAAGTAATATATAATTAAATTATAACATAGCTAGTAATGGCAAATTCAGGATTTTAAGCTGTATCTCTTTCTCTATTACATCATGCTGCCTCCTTATGAAATAATTTTTTCAACAAATGTGTGTGGGTAATACATAACAATTTAGGGGAAAATTTCTAAATAGGTTGAAATGAAGTAGAAGTGGTCACCTGGTAACAGGTTTTCTTTGTTTGTTTGTTTTTGTTTGTTTTTTTCAAGATAGGGTCTCACTCTGTTGCCCAGGCAGGAGTACAATGGCAAACATGGCTCACTGCAGCTTCCATCTGCTGGGCTCAAGAGATCCTCCTGCCTCAGCATCCCAAGTAGCTGAGATCACAGGTGTGTGCCACCATACCTGGCTAATGTTTTAATTTTGTAGAGGTAGGGTCTCATCATGTCATCCAGGCTGGTCTCAAACTCCTGGGCTCAAGAAATTTTCCCACCTTGGCCTCCCCAAGTGCTGGGAATACAGGCATAAGTCACTGTGCTTAGCCCCTCTGGGAACAGATTTGAATCAAATGCCCAAACATATTCAACTTTGTATGGTGTAACCATTATCCTGGTTCACGCTGCACCATATTCACTAGGTTCACTCTCCTACTTCACCTTCACAGTGCAATGAAAATTCCTATTCACAAAGCTCCTTAGTGACTGTAAGCAATATAATTATGTTATTAATGTAATGCTAGGTAACATATGAATGATTAATATCTTAACTCTCCCTAAAGTACTTACATTTTAAAATGGGAAACATTATTACTACTAGTATTCTCATTTAAAACATCTGCTATTTTTTTGAGCTCTTACTATGTGCCAGAGTATTTACAGATACTACTTCATTTAATCCTCCGAACATCCCAGCAAGGTAGATCACAGTTCATTTCCCATATTTCACAGCTAGTAAATAGAGGAGTCAGCTTATCACTTCAAGTATGACTCACTCAAAGGTCTACATGCTCACCCCACTACGTAATAGATGTCTAATCTATAGAACGTTCCTAAATATCTCCAAAGAACAGGGATGTGGAGGGACAGAGCTGATTCTAGATAACTTCCTACGCCCAATTTGTACTTTTCTTTCACCTCCAAGGAGCAGAGGACAACAAAAGGCTAGATGGGGCTGCTTGCTCTTGCTGCTGTAAAATAAAAATTATTACCTCACCCTTGAAGACTAAAGCTGAAATGGCCTCAAGCCCAATGAGACAGCCTTCCGTCACCACCCATTCTAGCCTTAATAATGACAAACGTAGCAAACACTTACATAGTATTTACATAGTATGTGCCAGCATTTGTGTATATTAGCTCTTCTGAAGTAGAAGCAGGTTTCCAGACCCTAAAGAAGGCCCTAACCCAAGCCCCAGTGTTAAGCTTGCCAACTGGGCACTTTATACGTCACAGAAAAAAAACAGCAATAGCTCTAGGAGTCCTTACACGGGTCCGAGGGACCAGCTTGCAACCCGTGGCATACCTGAGTAAGGAAACTGATGTAGTGGCAAAGGGTTGGCCTCATTGTTTAGGGGTAGTGGTGGCAGTAGCAGTCTTAGTATCTGAAGCAGTTAAAATGACACAGGGAAGAGATATTACTGTGTGGACATCTCATGATGTAAACGGCATACTCACTGCTAAAGGAGACTTGTGGCTGTCAGACAACCGTTTGCTTAAATATCAGACTCTATTAATTGAAGGGCCAGTGCTGTGATTGCATACTTCAGCAACTCTTAACCCAGCCACGTTTCTTCCAGACAATGAAGAAAAGATAGAATATAACTGTCAACAGGTGATTGATCAAACCTATACCACTCAAAGGGACCTTCTAGAGGTTCCCTTGATTGACGCCTACCTCAACTTGTATACGATGGAAGTTCCTTTGTAGAAAAAGGACTTCGAAAAGCGGGGTATGCAGTGGTCAGTTATAATGGAATACTTGAAAGTAATCCCCGTGATCCAGGAACTAGCGTTCAGCTGGCAGAACTATCAGCCCTCACTCAGGCACTAGAATTAGGAGAGGAAAAAGGGTATATATATATACAGACTCTAAGTAGGCTTACCTAGTCCTCCATGCCCATACAGCCATATGGAGAGAAAGGCAATTCCTAACTTACGAGGGAACACTTATCAAACATCAGTAAGCCATTAGGAGATTATTATTAGCTGTACAGAAACCTAAAGAGGTGGCAGTCTTACACTGCCGGGGTCATCAGAAAGGAAAAGAAAGGGAAATAGAAGGGAACTGCCAAGCGGCTATTGAAGCCAAAAGAGCCGCAAGGCAGGACCCTCCACTAGAAATGCTTATAGAAGGACCCCTAGTATGGGGTAATCCCCTCTGGGAAACCAAGCCCCAGTACTCAGCAAGAGAAATAGAATGGGGAACCTCATGAGGATATAGTTTCCTCCCCTTAGGGTGGCTAGCCACCCAAGAAGGGAAAATACTTTTGCCTGCAGCTAACCAATGGAAATTACTTAAATCCCTTCACCAGACCTTTCACTTGGGTATTGATAGCACCTATCAGATGGCCAAATCATTATTTACTGGACCAGGCCTTTTCAAAACTATCAAGCAGACAGCCAGGGCCTGTGAATGTGCCAAAGAAATAATCCCCTGCACTGCAGGCCATACATTTCAATCCCTGTATCTTTAACCTCCTTGTTAGGTTTGTCTCTTCCAGAATCAAAGACGTAAAACTACAAATGTTTCTTCAAATGGAGCCCCAGATGCAGTCCATGACTAAGATCTACCATGGACTCCTGCATTGGCCTGCTAGCCCATGCTCCAATGTTAATGACATCAAAGAAACCCCTCCCAAGGAAATCTCAACTGCACGACCCTTACTACGCCCCAATTCAGCAGGAAGCAGTTAGAGCAGTCGTCAGCCAACCTCCCCAACAGCACTTGGGTTTTCCTGTTGAGAGGGGGTACTGAGAGACAGGACTAGCTGGATTTCCTAGGCCGACTAAGAATCCCTAAGCCTAGCTGGGAAGGTGACCATATCCACTTTTAAACATGGGGCTTGCAACTTAGCTCACACCCCACCAATCAGGTAGTGAAAAGAGCTCACTAAAATGCTAACTAGGTAAAAACGGGAGGTAAAGAAATAGCCAGTCATCTATCACTTGAGAGCACAGGGGGAGGGACAATGATTGGGATATAAACCCAGGCATTCGAGCCAGCAACGGCTACCCGCTTTGGGTCCCCTCCCATTTTATGGGAGCTGTTTTCACTCTATTAAATCTTGCAACTGCAAATAAATAAAATAAAATAAAATAAAATAAAATAAAATAATAAAATAAAATAAAAAGCTTGTGTTACAAATATTAGCCATCCAGAGAATCTAAAGGTAGTATCTGTATAGTTATCAGTGCTAAAAATTAAACAGGTTATTGCTGGTCTTATATCTGAAATCTTTTTCTTCATGTTAAAATGGTTTTCTGACACTAAAAATATCAATCCAATCAGATTTAAAATTCTTCAGAGGATAAATTTAACTCATATCACATGGGGTAAAAATCCACCAAAAACGCACCTTTTCTGACCTTTCCAATCAGTGGTCACCGCATTCAGATAATGAGACTAGACTCACATAGGCATTAGAACGATTAAAGTCTTATTCTTGACATGTGTTGAAAATTACAAATATACATACATGTAATATAGTCAAAAGTGAAGGGTTTTCAAATGATTTTGGCTTCCTTTTCTATTTATTTTTCTTGTTACAAGAAAGTCTTCGATAATCTTATATTGGAATACACAATCACTAGCCTCCAGTTACATTCAGTATGGAGCTGAAACAGTAATTTAGTAGCTACAATATATGTTAAAATTAAAATTATAATTCTAAAAAGATGATGTTGCTTTTATATACTGCCTGTGAAGCAATGCTCCACTTCGTAGTTGGAAAATGTTCACCAATTTTTCAAGAAAAAGGAGAATTCCAGGTTTCTGGCTTGTTTGAATAGGGATAAGGTTCTCATTAACTGAGATAAATAACACAGATAAACAAGCAAAGAAGGAGTTCAGTGTGAGATTCCTGTTTGGACACTCAGGTGCCTGTGTTCAGATACAGCAGAATATGCAGGCCTAAGGCTCTCAAGAAAGGCCAGACCTGGAAGAAGGGGCTAGAATTATCATTTAGAATGGGCATGTACAAAAAAGTTCTAAACCAAAGGGAGATGACCAAGTTTAAGGGGAAGGGAAGGAGATTCTATCATGAACCCTAAGAAGGAAGGGTCAGAGGAGAGTAAAACAAATAAACAAAAAAGAACATGGAATCCCTAGGATAAGGAGTTTCCAGAAGGGAAGGTATGATCGACAGTGTAAAACAGAAAAAGGTTCAGCATGACAAATGCTGACAAGTGGACTAGATTTGGTTTTACAGAGGTCGCCAGTGGTTTTTGCCAGAGCAATTTCAGTAAAGAAGTAGGGACTGAAGCCAGTTGTGCCATTAGGAAGAACTGTAAGTGCCTATGCCTATAAACTTTCAAAGGTCTACAAAATGCCTGAGAGCTGAACATTTAAATTAAACTTTTAAAATAATTAAATTTAAAATTAATAAATTAACATTACTAATTGATAAACCTGGCACTCAGAAACATTTCATTCCACTTGGAAACAATTTCTAGGTTAGGGTTTTTTTTTTTTTTTTTTAACTTCACATGAATTCCTTAGCAAGCGTAATGATTGCCAAAAAATCATAATCAATCATAAGTGAGTTACTCAATGCAAATCCCTTCACAAGCAAAAGCCACAAATCTTTTCAAAATAATTAACCTTATTTAATCAGTGATGTGGATCCATTGTATAGGTTCAAGTGATCCAGGGTAAGACCTCCAACATAGAGTACCCTGGGACAGTGAAGACCTTAAAATGGCCCTGGTGAATGGAAGCTTATGGGGACACTAAAAGCTTGGCTAAGAAAAAAAGAGAGATGTAAGAGAGGAGTTAAAGTCAAATGCAGGATGAAGGAAAATGTTACAGCTGAGGAAAAAGTCACCAGAGATTTGGACACTAAAGATATAGAGAGATATGGGGGGAGAAGAGGTCGCTTCACGGCGTAAAGTTCTGAAGAAAACAAGTATGAGGGATCAACAGCATGCATGTTTAAGGGTTCTAAATAACAGGAGGAATGAAGAGGTACAGATTTAGAGAAAATCCGCAGGCCTAGCTTAGAAATTAAGATAATTTGTGCTTGAGTCCCACAATTATTATTATTATTTTAAAGGTAAGATCTTTTGCTGAATGTGCAGGGAATAGGGTTGGGAAGATGGCTTTAGAAGAGAGGCAAAGGGCCAGGAGTGGCGGCTCACGCCTATAATCCCAGCACTTTGGGAGGCTGTGGTGGGCAGATCGCTTGAGGTCAGTTCGAGACCAGCCTGACCAATATGGTAAAACCACGTCTCTACTAAACATACAAAGATTAGCTGGGGGTGGTGGTGTGTGCCTGTAGTCCTAGATAGTCAGGAGGCTAAGGTGGGAGAATCACTTGAACCTTGGAGGTGGAGGTTACAATGAGCCAAGATCGCACAAGTACACTGCAGCCTGGGTGACAGCGAGACTGTCTCAAAAAAAAAAAAAAAATAAAAGAAGAAGAAGAAGAGAGGGAAAAGCAATTAAGAATTATCACAGTATTTTTAAGAATGTCTTCTCATACAATTCTTGTCATCACCCTGTGAGCTTGTGAGCACAGATGTCACTAGTTGCCATACTACATATTAATAAAAGAAACCTGGACTCTAAGTTATACAGGATCATTGCTTTCAAATATCTTTTAAACTTTATGTTTAACTTACGTTAAAGATATCCTATTATTGAACCATAAATCTCAATTTTCCCAAGTGCTTACAAACATAGCTACAACACCTTTGATCTGGTCTCAGGACCATGACCTAAGCCACCTCCCTCACCAGGGGCACTAAATACCTATTCCCCCTCCCCCGTCCGTGCTGAGAGACTCAGCACTTAACAGTGGAGAGAAAAGTAAGGATTCTGAGCATGGTTTGATACTCCCAAGATTTTCAGAAATGCAGTTCACATCCAGTCTTAACGAACATTCCTGAGACAAACTTACATCTACAAAAGTAAGGCATTTTCCCACAGGGTGTTTAGGGGAACTTAAATACATAAAACAGGGAGTGGTCAGTCAGTACGATTAAGATCATAATGACAATTCTGAGAAGAAAGTCTCAGAAGTCATTAGATTTTTCTCTTTAATCAGAAACAAAGCACCAAATGGATTTAAGATGTCCCAATTAAAACTGTTAAGAATACCAAATATGAGATCACCCAAAGATTAATGTCTCATCTCAGTTTATGCTTTCTTCCCAGAAAGATGTTCGAATTCCAAGATCCTTTATGTGGTAATCTTTTTGAACCCATGAGTGACAATATGTAAGAGAAGATTCCAAGTTCTCTCTTCATCCTGCTTAACCCATCTGGTGGATCTGACATTACTGGCCATTCACACCTGGTTGAAAGCCCCTCCTCCCACAGCTTCTGTGACTATTGCATGCTCTAAGGTTTCCTCCTGTTCCTGGTGGGCTGCTCCTTCCTGCTTTCCAACATGAATTCCCTCCTGAAGAAAGGAATTTTTTGTTCTTTCTGTACATTTATCTCCCTTTGGCTTATTCATTCTTACGGACTGAACTATCAGTAAGTAAATGGTGTCCAAATCTACATGTACAGCCTTCACTTCCAGTCAGTGATCTAGCTCCACAGTTCCAGTTTCTTCCTTTCTGTTGTGTTGCCATTAGTTGGTTCCCAAGTTGAAAAATCTATAATCACTACTTATTATTTTATATAGAATACTAAAAACAAACAAACAAAAGCCTGGTTATAGTACACTTTTGAAAGCTGGGAGCCTCCATGTGATTATGCTTCCCAGTTGTCTGCCTGCTTGTATTGAATGAATCAAGAAAACCAAGTTAAGGCATGAAATGCATCTCAAGGCTTTGTAATTTATTCTATTGGAAGTACATTTTATACAAACAAAGTTATATAGACTGGGCCATATCTAATACGGACTCAGAAGTGAGGAGAGAGGAGATTTGGGTAGTCTAGGCAATGAGGCTGTGTAAATCCAAAACTGTTACTGTATTCTTCAAAAACCAATACAGAACAACAAAGAGAACAAATAAAACTACACAAACCTCAGGTCTTCCACACATCCAAACTTCACATTAACTGTAAGAAGAAAAATCAAAACAGAATCCTTATGAGCTTGCTTCCCTGTTCCAGCTGCAAGCCTGTGTGAATGGCAAGGGCAGTTTGGGGAACACTGAATGGTATAGAGAGGGCAGGAGCTAGGATTAGGTCTACCGCTGACATAAAACCATCATGAGAAAGAGAAAGTGCATCCTATGAGTGAAAATACTGGGAAAAGGCACAATAAAGATTAGATTACAGATTTTAAAGTACACTGGATACAGGGAGGTGATCTTGGAAAGCTGGTAGTTTAGGGGGGAAAGGAAATTAAAAGGCAGGAAAGGGGCCAACCTCAAACCATCAACCCTGTCCACAGATATAAAGAGACAAAAACATTCTTTATTTATTTTTAAAAACACACATACACATATAAATGGTTACAAGAATTCCAACAATTAATCTGACAAAAACTTCCCTAAAAAAAAAAAAAAAAAAAAGCGAAGTAGAAAACCGTAACATATTCCTAAACTGAATCAAGTATCTTCAAGCAAGCACTTGGGGACATGGAAGAAAAAAAACCAACAAAACCCTTGATTAGGAACTCAAAAACAAAGAAAAGAAGTGGACAAAAACAGAAAGAACTGAAACAGACCTGAATGAACTCAAGAAAGAAATACAAGAAAAAAGGCACAATCATTTCACAAATAAACATAGAATTACATTGGGGCCCAAGAAGAACAGATTCACACAAAAGCATAACAAGGGCATTGAAGACAACAGGAAAACAACCAAGAAAATGAAAATGAGATAAAGAAAGAAAGAAGGAAAAATTATCAGAGAGAAAGTATCTGACACAGAACACAGGTAAAGGAGAGTCTTTTTATACATAATGGGAGTTCCATAGAAAATTAAACAATTAAGTAGGACTATTATTTAAAATTATAATCCAAAAAACTTTCTGGGAATAAAAGAGGACCCCAATCTATACACTTAAAGAGCTCACTGAGCCTGCAACAAGAAAAACTAAAATGCAACAAGGGTTCTTTTTCCGCCCAGGGGTCTTGGGGAGGAGGGAAGGGGTTGGTGGGGGGGCGGGGCGGGGAGTGTGCCAAACAACTTACAACTACAAGAAAATTAGACTGGCATCAGAATTCTCAAAAACGACATGGAAAACAAGGTAAAAACATAGTAGCATTTTCAAAAACCTCAAAGAAAGAAATGTAAATCAAGGGGTTTATATTCAGCTAAACTATCCTCCAAGTAGGAAAACTACAGAAAAAGTTTTAAACATACGAGAGTTCATGAGAATTCTATGCCCATCAGTCCCTCTTGAGAAATCTACGGCATTTCCTCAAGATAAACTGCAACAGACAATGGGGGAAACTCAGGCAAAAAAAAAATTGATAATGAGTATTTAATATATTTAAATATACATTTAAGACTAAAACAAAGGTAGAAACCAAGTAAAAATATATTATATGCTATGTGCTATATGTTACATGTTGCATGTTCTAACAAAGCATAAATGCAACAAAATGTGATGGAAAAGGGAAAAATAAAAAGGGAAAGTAGAACAAGTTCACTGGTTATTATATAAGAAATAGGAGGGATTTCACAAAAATATAATGAAAAACTTACAAGGCAATAAATGGTTTTTTTTAAGAAAACTTTTGAAGATATTTAAAAAGTTGTAACACCAAAGGCAACCACTAAAACAAACACATAAAAACTTACCTAAATGTCAAAAAAATCTTAAGTCAAAGAAAAAAAACAAAACAACAGAAAAACACATCACACACAGAAACATAGCAAATAAAATACAAATAATCATAACATATGACACATTCAATGCTAAACATTTTTATCAAGAAATATGAAAGAGTTAAACTTACATATTCTAATAAAAAGACTATCTGTTCACTAAGCAAGATCCTAATATATACTCTATACAAAGACATACCTAGAACAAAATGGTTCAACAAAATTGTTTAAAAATAAAGGTATGGGAGTTCAACATACACAAATCAATAAACGTAACCCATCACATAAATAGAACCAATGACAAAAACCCCATGATTATCTCAATAAATGCACAACCAGCTTTTAATAAAATTCAACACCCTTCATGCTAAAAACTCTCAATAAACTACATATTGAAGGAACGTATCTCAAAATAATAAGAGCTATTCATGACAAACCCATAGCCAATATCATACTGAATGGGCAAGAGCTGGAAGCATTCCCTTTGAAAATCGGCACAAGACAAGGATGCCCTCTCTCACCTCTCCTATTCAACACAGTGTTGGAAGTTCTGGCCAGGGCAATCAGGCAAGAGAAAGGAATAAATGCTATTCATATAGGAAGAGAAGAAGTCAAATCATCTGTGTTTGCACATAACATGTTTGTATATTTAGAAAAACCCCATTGTCTCAGTCCCAAGTCTCCTTAAGCTGATAAGCAACTTCAGCAAAGTCTCAGAATACAAAATCAATGTGCAAAAATCACAAGCATTCCTATACACCAATAACAGACAAACAGAGAGCCAAATGACACGTGAATTCCCATTCACAAATGCTACAAAGGGAATAAAATACCTAGGCCAGGAATACAACTTACAAGGGATGTGAAGGACCTCTTCAAGGAGAACCACAAACCACTGCTCAAAGAAGTCAGAGAGGACACAAACAAATGGAAAAACATTCCATGCTCATGGATAGGAAGAATCAATATTGTGAAAACAGCCATACTGCCCGAAGTAATGTACAGATTCAATGCTATCCTCATCAAACTACCACTGACTTTCTTCACAGAATTAGAAAAAAAAATACTACTTTAAATTTCATATGGAACAAAAAAAGAGCCCATATAGCCAAGACAATCCTACAAAGCTGGAGGCATCATGCTACCTGACTTCATACTATACTACAAGGCTACAGTAACCAAAACAGCATGGTACTGGGGCCAAAACAGATATATAGACCAAGGGAACAGAACAGGGGCCTCAGAAATAACGCCACACACCTACAACCATCTGATCTTTGACAAACCCAACGAAAACAAGCAATGGGGGAAGGTTTCCCTATTTAATAAATGGTGTTGGGTAAACCAGCTAGCCATATGCAGAAAACTGAAACTGGACCACTTCCTTATACCTTATACAAAAATTAACTCAAGATGGATTAAAGACTTAAATGTAAAACCCAAAACCATAAAAACCCTGGAAGAAAACCTAGGCAATACCATTCAGGACATAGGCCTGGGCAAAGACTTCATGACTAAAACACCAAAACCAATGGCAACAAAAGCCAAAATTGACAAACGGGATCTAATTAAACTAAAGAGCTTCTGTACAGCAAAACAAACTATCATCAGAGTGAACAGGCAACCTACAGAATGTGAGAAAATTTTTGCAATCTATCCATCTCACAAAGGGCTAATATCCAGAATCGACAAGGAACTCAAACAAATTTACAAGAAAAAACAACCCCATCAAAAAGTGGGTGAAGGATATGAACAGACACTTCTCAAAAGAAGAGATTAATGTGGTCAACAAATGTATGAAAAAAAGCTCATCATCACTGGTCATTAGAGAAATGCAAATCAAAACCACAATGAGATACCACCTCACAACAGTTAGAATGGCGATCACTAAAAAGTCAGGAAATAACAGATGCTAGAGAGAATGTGGAGAAATACGAAGGCTTTTACACTGTTTGTGGGAGTATAAATTAGTTCAACCATTGTGGGAGACAGTGTGGTGATTCCTCAAGGATCTAGAACCAGAAATACCATTTGATCTAGAACCAGCAATCCCATTACTGGGTATATACCCAAAGGATTATAAATCATTCTACAATAAAGACACATACAATAAAGACACGTATGTTTATTGCAGCACTGTTCACAATAGCAAAGACTTGGAACCAACCCAAATGCCCATCAATGATACACTGGATAAAGAAAATGTGGCACATATACACCACGGAATACTATACAGCCATAAAAAATTATTGATAGAGTTCATGTCCTTTGCAGGGGCACGGATGAAGCTGTAGACCATCATTCTCAGCAAACTAACACAGGAACAGAAAATCAAACACTGCATGTTCTCACTCATAAGTGGGAGTTGAACAATGAGATTACATGGACACAGGGAGAGGAATATCACACATCGGGGCCTTTCAGGGGGTGGGGGACTAGAGGAGGGATAACATTAGGAGAAATACCTAATGTAGATGACTGGTTGATGGGTGCAGCAAACCACCATAGCATGTATATACCTATGTAACAAATCTGCACATTCTGCACATATATCCCAGAACTTAAAGTATAATTTTAAAAAAAATTTAAAGAATTGAAAATATGATAAAACAAAAACAAAATAAAGGTATGGGGGAAAGTATATCTGGAAAGGAAACACAATATGAAAGCGAGGGCAATGATTCTGATATCAGACAAGGCATAACTGAAACAAAAAGCATTAACTGTGACAAAGAAGGATATCCTTTAATGGTAAAAGTCTCAATTCACCATATACATTATAATATCTACACACCAGAAACACAGCATGTGTTCCTATAAAGTTAAAACTACAAAAGATGCAGGGAGATGTAGAAGCCTGCTAATGATAGGAGATTTTAACACACCACTCTCAGTAACATACCATTCTCAGACTAAGTGGACCAATAATAAGAAAGGATACAGAAAGCCTAAACAACATAATCAATTTGTAAGCTTATGATTACATACTGAACTTAATAGCCTGAAAATGGAGAATATACATTATTCTCAACTGCAAATGAAACATTAACAAAAACTGATCATTTATTAGGTTCCACTTCCCCCAAATGTCAATATGTTCCATAAAACTGAATGACTAAAATAGTATTCTCTGATTTTAATGCAATAAAACTAGAAATTATTAACAAATTTTTTAAAGTTAAAAGGCATTTTCATATGGAAACTAAGTAATTTACTATTATACAACTCTTGGAAGAAAAGGCAAGTAAAACAGAACTTACAAAAATTTTTAAATGATAATGAAAACATTATACATCAGAATCTATGGGCTATAGTTTGAATAACAACCAGAAAAAAATTTATAGCCTTAAACACTTTATTAACAAAATGAAAGAATACAAATAAATTCCCACCTCAAGAAGCTAAAAAAAAGAACAACAAAAAGAAAGTACCAAAAAGGAAATAATAAAAATAAAAGCAGTGATTAATTTTAAAAAGCAGTTTTTTTTTTTTTTTTTTTTTGAGATGGAGTTTTGCTCTTGTTGCCCAGGCTAGAGTGCAATGGCAAAATCTTGGCTCACTGCAACCTCTGCTACCTGGATTCAAGCAATTCTCCTGCCTCAGCCTCCCCAGTAGCAGGGATTATAGGCATGCACCACCATGCCCAATTAATTTTGTATTTTTAGTAGAGATGGGGTTTCACCATGTTGGTCAGGCTGGTCTTGAACTCCTGACCTGAGGTGGTCCACCCACCTCAGCCTCCCAAAGTGCTGGGATTACAGGCATGAGCCACTGCACCTGGCTGAAAAAAGTAGTTCTAATTAATAAATTAAAATTCTGCCTGCTGAAGAAAAACAACAAAATAAACATACCACTAGATAGTCAAAGAACTCATAAAGATACAAAATCAGAAATAACAATAGTAAAACAACCAACAAAAGAGAAGAAATCCTACAACATTCCTTCACAGACTTTTTTTTTTTTTGAGGCAAAGTCTCACTCTGTCACCCAGGCTGGAGTGCAGTGGCACGATTTCAGCTCACTGCAATCTCCGCCTCATGGGTTCAAGCAATTCTGCCTCAGTCTCCCAAGTAGCTGGGATTACAGGCACCTGCCATCACGCCTGGCTAATTTTTCTATTTTTAGTACAAACTGGGTTTCACTATGTTGGCCAGATGGGTCGTGAACACTTAACCTCAGGTGATCTGCCCACCTCGGCCTCCCAAAGTGCTGGGGATACAGGCACGAGCCACTGTGTCCACCCACTTTACAGACACATCTACAAATAAATTTGAAAACCTACAAGCAAAGGACAATTTCCAAACTTGATCCCATTAGAGACACAAAGTTTAAACAGACTCATTTCCATAAAGGAAATGAAGTTATCAAGAAAGCACTCCACAAAAAGCACCATGCTTCACTAGTTTCGCAGAGCAATCCTACCAAGGATTCAAAGACCAAACAGCCTCAGTGCCGTACAAGTTGTTCCAGAGCTTTGGAAACAAAGGAAAATTTCTTAATTCTTTTTTATGAAGCAAGTAAAATACAGACACATAAACAAAAGGAAAAAAGAAAGAAAATGGCAACTAATATCACCTTTGATTACTGATGCAGAAGCTTTAAATAAAATATTAGCAAACACAATTCAACATCATGGTGAGAAAATGATACACAAAGAGCATGAGAGACTTACTCTAGGAATGCAAGGTTGGTTCAATCCATTAATATAGTACATCATAGCCACATCTCTAAGAAGAAAAATCATGATTATCTCCATAAATGCTGGGCAAAAAAAGCCTTCAACAAAACTTAATATCCATTTCTGATTAAAAAAAAAAAAAACTCAAGAAAATAGGAATTCATGCATACTTTCTTAGTATGACAAACAAATAAACATATATAATTTGCATTACAGTCGGAATCTTATTTTTAATAGAGAAACACTAAAGGCATTTGCACTTGTATCATAAATCAGACATTCTCTATAAACTATTTAGCACTGTATTAGTGGTATTTGTGGAGGCAATTTTAAGAAAAATCAATTAGAGGCATCAGAATTGGAAATGAAGGTGTAGAACCACCTTTACTTGCAGGTGATATGATCATACACCTGGAAAACCCTAATGAATCAATGATCTTTAGATGGCAGAGAAACAGGTATTCTCAAACATTGCTGCTGAGTATCAAAATTGGCATATTCCTTATGGATGGGAATTCAGTAACATCTAACAAAACTACATGTGTTTACCTTTTAACTCAGCAATCCCACTTCTAGGAATACCGGACATTAATTCTCCAGTAACACAAAGCTATCATTCACTGTGGCACTGTTTATTTACAAAACATTGAAAACAAGCTAAATCTCCATAGATAGGAGAGCAGCCAAATAAATTACAGTACATCCACACAATGGTGTATTATGCAGAATGAGAATGATCTCTTTGATATAGAAAGATTTCCAGGATATATTTTAAGTGAAAAATGCAAAATTTAAAGGAGTATGTATCCAAAGTACCCCACTCTTTGTGTAAGAAAGGGGGAAATGAGAAAATATATATCTGTCTATGTATATGAGTGAGACTAGTTACCTATAGAGTATGGAACAGAATAAAACAGAAAGGCTGAGGAAATAGAAGGGGGGAAATGACACCTTTCTGAATATATCTTTATGTACATCTTGACTTTTGAAACCATGTCAATGTTTTGCCTAGACAAAATCAACAAGCACGGGAGGAAAACCCTAAAATTGAATACAAACAGAAACAAAGGAATCAAACCATGTTTCAAGTGAATAACATAACGACACTCTAACAGAGAAGAGGAGAATTAACCTAAGTAACTTCTGAATATAGTATTTGAACTAAAGATAAAAAAACTCTAAGCAAGTGCTGAGCTCTAATCAGTAAGATTCTTTTTTTCAAAGGTATGGCTTTGCAATTCTGAAACTACTTTCTAAGCATTACAGGGTTTAACACATAAGAAAATATATTGTGAATAAAATGGAAGTCAAGAGTTACAAATTTGGAAAGAGAAAATAAATCCTGTGTGGTGTGGCACTGTAACTAGAAGTATAAATAGAGACACACACCCACACACACTCTTATCTAGATACCCATGCACATATATACACATATATGTTCATATATCTACATTCACAAAAAATCATACATTCATGTTCATTGTTTTTTTCATCTAAGCAATCTTCCTTAAGACTCATATAATTAGACCTGAAGAAATGAAATTTCCAAATTTCTAAATCTAAATTTCGAAGATATTGGCTATGCGATCCATAGTGTAGGAAAGTGTTACCATAGGAACATCTATTAGAAAAGAGGGCTTTTAAACAGAATAGCCAGGCTAATACTTGAAGAGAAAAAATTTACTCATATATGTGACTGGATCATGAAAACAGGAAAAATATAATATTAATCCTAGTAAATATTTAAATGTACCCATCTCAGATTATTTTCATGTTAGTAAGAGTAATCACATTATCTTTTATGAAAGTTGCAAAGATGCAAATGTTATCTGGTATTTCAAAAGGAAATGTATTAAAAACCACTGTACCTTACAGTAAAATCATACGAGCAAGAGGCCAGCACAGAAGCATGAAACGGCGAAAACTAAAAAAAAAAAAAAGAAAAGAAAAAAACCCTTTTTGAAGTCAGCTGTGATAATAATACTGCTTTCTAAGATCATTCCATAAACATCATAATAAATTTAAGTTGAGTCAGAGCTGTCACTTAAAATTATGCTTTTCCAAAGCATATATGCTTTAATTTGAGGCCAAAATCTTCTGGCCTTTTAAGTATCCATCTTCGGGAAAAATATTTTTATATTCTCCAAAGAAAATTATCCCTCAAGCTTTTTAGAACTTACTTAGAACAAAATATTTCCAAAATGTTGCTATTCTGGAAAAATTAAATACAATTTCATACTGGCTATCCAAAAATGATTCTTATAGGCCAGGTGCGGTGGCTCCCACCTGTAATCCCAGCACTTTGGGAGGCTGAGGAGGGCAGATAACCTCAGGTCAGGAGTTCAAGACCAGCCTGGCCAACATGGTTTAATAGAAACCCTGTCTCTACTAAAAATACAAAAATTAGTCAGGCATGGTGGCATATGCCTGTAATCTCAGTTATTCGGGAAGCTGAAGCAGGTGAATTGCTTGAACCCAGGCGGTGGAGGTTGCAGTGAGCTGAGATCATGCCACTGCACTCCAGCCTGGGCGACAGAGAGACTCTGGCTCAAAAAAACCAAAAACTGTTACAAACAAAAATGATTCTTACAAATATAAGGGATTTAATTATATAATAGTACAAATATATAATTATATCATTTACCAATTTTACAAATATATGATTGCTATAATCACAAGTTATCAAAATAAACATTTAAATGTTAAATAAAAACACCTTTAAGATATTTTTATGTTATTTGTATATTACAGCTAATGCAAAATGATATCAAGGATAAAAAGCAAGTTTAAAGACAAGTAACGTCTTCTAGATGAGTAAAAATGTACTTAATAAGTTGACCTTTGCAATTACCTTTCTTCAGTGTTTGTCTTACCAGCACTTTAAATAGTTAAATACACATATGTAACTACATTTGACCAGCACTTAGTTTGCAAAGTACTTTCACTACATTACCTTATTTCATTCTCAGAATCACTCTGAAATATACATAGAGCATATTTTTCAACTGCTAAAACTTGTCCACATAAAACAAATTTTTATTAAAAAATAAAACAGCACTGTGTCTCCTATGTTGCATTGCAGCCAGCGAAACTTAAAATATTAACTTAACTAAAAATTTAGAATTTTTGGCCAGGCATGGTGACTCAGCCTGTAATCCCAGCACTTTGGAAGGCTAAGGCAGGTGGATCACTTGAGGTCAGGAGTTCGAAACCAGCCTGGACAACACTGTGAAACCCCGTCTCTACTAAAAATACAAAAAAATTAGTGGGGCATGGTGGCACACACCTGTAGTCCCAACTACTCAGGAGGCTGAGGCAGGAGAATTGCTTGAACCCAGGAGGCAGAGGTTGCAGTGAGCCGAGATCGTGCCACTACACTCCAGCCTGGGTGACAGGGCAAGACTGCATCTCAAAAAAAAGAAAAACAAATTTAGAATTTTTAAAATAGTAGGACTACTGTAATTATCTTATTAAAATAATCAATAAGGTACTTTTTTACCCTTAACGTAAAAAAAAAAAAAAAGGATGAAATTGGAAGATGTCACTTAATAAGATGCTTTCCACAGTCATTTAGCAGAACCTGCCTAAATGAAAGCCAGGAAACTAACCTAAGTCATCTTATAACCCAGAGAAATTTACTGGGACCATCATTAAAAATTTACCTCATCCTCTGCTGTTCAGAGTAGAAAACTTTCTATATCCCAAACATCTGTGAACAGTCATGTATGTTATCATGTTAGGAAAAAGAATTAACCATCTCTTTACACCTGTTTCCACAAAGAGACTCTCACTGATTAGAACCTTATAAAGAACATAATACTAAAAGTGAATTACTATAGTTAAAAAAATAATATTAAAGGAAATAACAGATTGGGGGTGAAAGAATGAGAAAAAGATTTTTATTTAACGTTAAGTATTGAATGTCTACATTGCCCAAATTCATTCAATAATTATTCAAATATTCTTAACTAATTTTAGCTTTCAATATTAATTAACTAGGTAACAAAAACACATATAAAAAAGAATTAGTAACTCCAATCCCTAAACCCAGAACACTTCTTAATATATGCTTCATTGATTATATTTATGTAATTTTATTCTACATATAAAAGAAAAGATGAAAACTTACTTTCACCCTCCTAATAGCATAGGTATGACCAAGAAGTTCAAACACTGGTTGTCGTACATTCCTTAAGTCCCAGCCTCTCAAACTACAGTCAACCGCACCTGTCACCAGCAAATTCTAAAAACAATTCAGAGAAACATAAACTGTGACATCTTTGCAATTAAACAGTATGCAGGCTTTCCTACTAGAAACAACATCTACTTTCTGATAATTATTTAATATGAACCCAGGAGCCATTTTTGAGAAGTTGTATAACAAGTACAGACAGGAGTCAACATAGACATTAAGAGCAAAAAATTAATATGACTTGTGAGAAAAAGAACTCAACATGCTTTACGTACACGATGGAACACTACACACAGCTGGAAAAGGCATAGTTCCAAATAGCATTGTGGATTTTCTAATCCACCTTTACAAGTGGCAGTAAGTACATAGGGGATTAAAATTTTTATCTGACAAATGAGCCCAGCTTTCTCTTCAAATGGTTTTCCCTGGAATCCCAGCACCTTGGGAGGCAAAGGTGAGAGGATTACTTGAGGCCAGGAACTGGAGACCAGCATGGGCAATAAAGCAACACCCTGTCTACCCAAAAAATTTAAAAAAATTAGCCAGGCATGGTAACACACACCTGTAATTTTAGCTACTTGAGAGGCTGAGTGAGGCAGGAGGACTGTGTGAGCCCAAGAGTTAGAGGCTACAGTGTGCTGTGATCACCCCACTGTACGTCAGCATGGATGACAGAGCAAGACCCTGCCTCTAAAAAAAAAATAAAAATTTAAAAAAGGTTTTCAAGACTGGGTGCGGTGGTTCACTCCTATAATCCCAGCACTTTGGGAGGCTGAGGCCGGTGGATCACTTGATCCTAGGAGTCTGAGACCAGCCTGGGCAACAGTGAGACCTCGTCTCTAAAAAACAAACAAACAAAAAGGGTTTCAACATACTCTGAGGTTTTTCCAGGCATTAAAAGGCAAGAGGTCTGTTCATTTAGGTACATCTGAAAAAGCAAAGGCTATGAATTAAATTTTTCCATGTTCTCTAAATCTAAATTAATCATTGTTTCCAACTCTCTTGGACCACAATTCTTAATACAATATCTAATCATATCCAAGAATGTAATCAAATAGTGGTGAGTCTCTTATCTATTCTGGCTTTACAAATTCTGCTATCTAGAGCCCCAAGTGAACCCAGAGGTCCTAGCTGAATAGGTCAAGTGCTGGGTCCACACTCAGTCCACCCCACATAACCCAGAACAGCAAAGGATTTAAGTTGGTGCAAAAGTAGTTGCGGTTTTTGCATTGAAAGTAATAGCAAAAACTGCAATTACTTTCGCACCAAGCAAACATTGTCTGACTATGTTGGGTTTTAGTGTAAGCTAATTTGAAGAAAAGTTTCAGTTATTAGAAAATAAATTTTGTAAACCACTCTCAAATGTCTATCAGCATCTTTGTTTAGAATTCCCAAACATCTAACATACAGGCCATAATTAATTTTCCAATATGAAAAATTCATTTATGACTTTGAAACTGTAGTCATCAGCATTGAAATGTTTAGATTAGTATCATTGCATATGTACTTATTAATAACTTATTTTACTTATTTTTATTTAAAGAACTCTGTCAGTACAATGTTCTTTTAGCTTTAATTAATTTAAAACTGGGAAAAAACAAAGCATATATTTTATTTATTTGTCACGGTCAACAGACTACTTCAGGGACATAAACACAGTCATGCATCACTTAATGATGGGGATATGCTCTGAGAAATGTGGCATTAGGCAATTTCATCTTCGCGTGAACATCATGGAATGTACTTACACAAACCTAGGTGTTACAGCCTACTATACACCCAGGCTAGATGAAACAGCCCATTGCTCCTAGGCTACAAGCCTGTCCAGCATGTTACTGTACTGAATATTGTAGGCTACTGTAATACAATGGTAAGGATTTCTGTATCTAAACACAGAAAAGGTATAGTAAAAATATAGTATGGAAGATAAAAAATGGTAGTAGGGTACTTACCATGAATGGAGCTTACAAAACTGGAAATTACTCTGGGTGAGTCAGTGAGTGAGTGAGTAGTGAGTGAATGGGAAGGCCTAGAACATTACACTAAATTTATTTTTTTAATTTCCTTTCTTCAATAATAAATTAACCTTAGCTTACTGTAATTTTTTGCTTCATAAATTTTCTATTTTTTTTAAATTTGTTGTTGTTGTTGTTTTGAGATGGAGTCTTGCTCTGTCATCAGGCTGGAGTGCAGTGGCGTGATCTTGGCTCACTGCAATCTCTGCCTCCCAGTTCAAGCGATTCCCCTGCCTCAGCCTCCCGAGTAGCTGGGACTACAGGCGCCTGCCACCACGCCTGGCTTTTTTTACTTTTTGATTCTTCATAATAACAAAACTTAAAACACAAGCACATTGTAGAGTTATACAAAAATATTTTCTTTCTTTATATCCTTATTTTATAAGCTTTTTTTCTATTTAATTTTTTTTTTTTTTTTTTTACAAAACTGAGACACACACGCATTAGTTCAGGGCTACACTGAGTCAGGATTATAAATATCACTGTCTTCTACTTCCACATCTTGTCCTGCTGGAAGGTCTTCGGGGGCAACAGGAATTTTTCAGCTCCATTATGTCTTAAGGGCCCTGTCATATATGCAATCTGTCATTGGCTGAAATGTTGTTATGCAGTGCATGACTGTAGTATATTAACACATATTTAATCCATTTCTATCTCTGATTCCTATGTTCATGTGGTTAACTGAAGCTTTAAAAAAGTTACACATGGACACTTATCTTACAGAGGCATGAAAATTGGTTAGGCTTAAAAAGGAAGATGAAACAGAAAAATTTAAAAACTGATGGACTGTCAAATTAAAAATCAAATTACAAATAGTTCAACAGCCTGACTAGCAAAGTGAAAAAGAAATAAAAGCAAAAGATGATACAAAATTGCAGGGTTAAGAGCAATAAAGAAAAACATTACATAAATTGGTAAGGCAGCTTCCCAAAACAAACAAGTAAGGCTGCACTGTTGAACTTTGAAAATTTCTGTTTCTTATTTTGCCCGTTTTATGAGCACTTATATCCAATTAATGCTAATGCAGGTCAGTCACAATCATTAATTAGAAAGGAAAGGGACAGAATTTAACTTAATGGTCCAGGAACACCATCAAAGTCCACATAAACAAAGATAAATAAAATTTAGAACATTTTAACATTAGGAAGGACAGCAGCTTAGGATAGAGCCATACACTGTACCTCACTGTATTTACACCAGTCACAACTCAAGATTTCTGCCTGATGTGCGGGAATCACGATTCTGACTCCTGCTGCCTTCACATCCCATATTCTCAGAGTCTGATCACCTGGTAAAAAGGAAGACTTGATCATTTCCCATCACACCACTTGAATGCGCAGTGACATAATGTGTTCATAATAATAAGTCAAGCAAAAATACACTGCTTTCAGTGTTAGGATATTGCCACCTTTAGACTTATTTTTTTAAACCATAATAATGTATAGGAACTATTCAAATGAAGGAATACAAAAGTGACGTTGCACTGTGATAATGCTTTTAGGAGGAAAATTTGAATCTCACAGAGATAAACACAATATTGACTAATCACACACCTGCTGTTTTTTTCTTTGAGGCAGGAAAGGCCCTGAAAATTCTTGTGTTAGGAAATAAAGTGATCACTCTGTACCAGCATATTGTACTAGAAACCAACAATAGAGTAACAATTTTACTGCTAAAGGCGGGCAAAGTCTACCAAGCCAAAATGGAGAATTTTTTACTTTTCATTGTCAAGTACGCTATATGTTAATGGGCCAGCTATAGGTGTACTTTTCTCCTCAAAAAAAAAAAAAAAAAAAAAAAAAAGCTAAAAAAATTTTATTTATTTATTTATTTTGAGATGTGGTCTCGCTGTCACCAGGCTGGAGTACAGTGGCACGATATTGGCTCACTGTAACCTCCGCCTCCTGGGTTCAAGTGATTCTCCTGCCTCAGCCTCCCGAGTAGCCAGGACTACAGGTGCGCACCACCACGCCCAGTTAATTTTTGTATTTTTAGTAGAAACAGGGTTTCACCATGTTGGCCAGGATGATCTCGATCGCCTGACCTCGTGATTGGCCTACCTCAGCCTCCCAAAGTGCTAGGATTACAGGCGTGGGCCATAGCACGTGGCCTATTTATTTTAATATTTTTTTGAGACAGAGTCTGGCTCTCTTGCCCAGGCTGGAGTGCAGTGGCACGATCTCGGCTCACTGCAACCTCCACCTCCTGGGTTCAAGCTGTTCTCACGCCTCAGCCCTCCAAGTAGCTGAGATTACAGATGTGTGCCACCACGCCCAGCTAATTTTTGTATTTTTAGTAGAGATGGAGTTTCACTCAGGTGCGGTGGCTCACACCTGTAATCCCTACACTTCGGGAGGCCAAGGTGGGCGGATCACCTGTAGTCAGGAGTCTGAGACCAGCCTGGCCAACATGACGAAACCCCGTCTCTACTAAAAATATGAAAAATTAGCTGGGCATGGTGGCAGATGCCTGTAATCCCAGCTACTCGGGAAGCTAAGGCAGAAGAATCACTTGAACCTAGGAGGCAGAGGTTGCAGTGAACCGAGATTGTGCCACTGCACTCCAATCCAGACAACAAGAGTGAAATTCTGTCTCAAAAAAAAAAAAAAAAAAAAAAAAGTGAGAGAGACAGGGTTTCACCATGTTGGCCAGGCTGGTCTTGAATTTCTGACCTCAGGAATCCTCCCGCCTCAGCCTCCCAAAGTGCTGAGATTACAGGTGTGAGCCACCATGCCTGGCCAACAAGCAAAAAACATGTAAAGATTACACTTTGCATTATTACAAAAATAGTTTGCATTACCTAACTGCACAGTCACCTGATTAAATGTTTTACATGTTGCTTGCCTCCAATTTTTCTAAACTATAGGAAACAAAAGATGACAAGATCAATAAAATCCAGAATATACACAGCTACCTCAAAAGTAAAATACAAACAACTGACAATGGGAGAAAACCCAGTTCCATGTAATGAAAAGCATGCAGTTGGGATCGTGAATGCCATTTTGTGGTTCTAGGTCCCTGCATAGGATATGTAATATCTCTGAGACTGATTCATTTCTAAAGGAGACACAGAATGCCCAACATGCAGCACTGTCTAAGAATTTCACCAAGTTTCTGTAAAGCACCTGGCATGGTCTCTAACACAAAGTAGACACTGCCAAATATGGTATATAAAAGTGCTAAATTTTTAAAGTATCTTTTACTTATCTACATGTATTTTCCTATATTCCCAATTCTAAATCATATATTGTTAAGCTAAATTTAGCTATCCTAGGCAATTTTTTCCTGGCTTCTTTGGAAGTTGCTTAAGAAAGATAAGAAATGTGTTGGCAGTAATGAAATGCAGAGGTTAAGAACGGGGCGTTTGGAGTTCCCAAGCTTGGTTCTAATCCAGCTCAATCATTTGGTGGTCACTGATGCTTAATCAAGTTACTTTGCTGATCTTCAGTTTGCTACCTACAATAAAATAACTGCCTTGTAAGGCTGAAATGAGACAAGGTAGTAGCGTGAGTACGGTGCCAGATGTGTAGTAAGCTCTCAATATGTGTTTTTTTTAAATGAGAAAAAATACCCATGATTACAAGTTATTTCTGTCCCCCCAGTAATAACAACATGAATAATAGTTAATACTTGAGTGCTTCCAATGTGCCACATACTGTTCTACTAAGCATTTTATACATATTTTTTCTAAAAACATCACAACTACATAAAGCAGGAATTTGGAGATATAAAAAGTAATTGTATAGTACTATACAAATGAGGAATATAGTACTATACAAATGCAGCATATAGAGATGAAATAACTTACCCAGGATAGTAAGCAACAGAACCAGGACCTGGACCCAGAACTCAGGGAGTCTGGGTCCCCAGCAGGTGTACTTTACAGCTTTACAACTAAGCTACACTGCTGCCTCCTTGTGTTGCTGGAGGACAAATGCCATACAATCAATGTTGGCTAATTCTGGAGGAATTATTTTAATTCTTTTAATTTCCAGGCTGGAGTGCAGCAGTGCAATCTTGGCTCACTGCAACCTCCACCTCCCAGACTCAAGCAATCCTCCCACCTCAGCCTCCCGAGTAGCTGGGACTACAAGCGCACACCACCATGCCCCACTAATTTTTCTATTTTTGGTTTTGCCATGTTGGCCAGGCTGGTCTCCAGCTCCTGAGCTCAAGCGATTCACCTGCCTCAGCCTCACAAAGTGCTGGGATTACAGGTGTGAGCCACTCATCCAGCCCTATGTTACTTTTTCTTTAAATTGGAGAAAAATCTGTTATATTTTCAAAACCACTTCCCATCTCCCTGCCCAGAGACCACAACAGTCATGAATGTGGTCCACAGCCCTTTAGTCTGCGTTTTGGTAATACTTCTACTACATTTTTATGGATTCACAAATACGTACTACTACTGCTTTGTATGCAGGATTTTTTTTTCCTTTTTTGATTTAAAAATATTGTCTTACTACATTAAAAAAAGGTTGAAAACCACTTTGATAGACGAGAGTAACAAACATTTTTGGACCTAGCTAAGGATGGTACCTCCGTCCACAGCACCTCATTCCTTGTTCAGACTACAGATGATAGGCCAAATGGGGGTACTTGGGATTTTTCTGAACTACAACTGAAAAATAATGTCAGTCCCTCTTCTATGGCAGAATTGACAAGTTACAAAATTCAGGACCCACTAGTGACAACATATCTCATTGTGAAAAACAAATGATGAGTTTGAAAGTACCACAAGGAAATTGTTCAGAATTGGTACGGGTTAGAGCTTCAAATGACTTCAAGGGCCCTCATTATAATCACTGTCTGTGGTCTAGCCACCAGTCAGTAGAATTTGCTTCCAGAATGCCAAATAGCTTTGATGCAATGATCTCTCATGATTTTCTCCAGCCTTCAGTGTGTAATGCCGGGTAACGTGGATGTCTAGTGTTTGGCCTGCCCAGAAATACCCTTTTTCTAGGAATATCATATGTCCTTTTCTCACCAAGTGATTCTATAAAGACTTACACCTCAACACAACTGACTGACCAAAGGTAGGTCCAGGCAAGACCAACTACAGTACCTCAGTCCCTGCTCTGACTACGGCTGAAAGGTCAAAGGTAGGTACTTGGGATTTTTCTGAACTATAACTGAAAAAATAATGTCTGTCCTTCTCTTATGGTAGCATTTACAACTTAAAAAATTCAGGAGGCCGGACATGATGGCTTACACCTGTAATCTCAGCACTTTGCGGGATCACTTGAGCCCAGGAGTTCGAGATCAGCCCGAGCAACACAGTGAGATTCCATTTCTACAAAAAATTTAAAATTTAAATTTAAAATTTAAAAATTTAAAAATTAGCCAGGCATGGTGGCGCACACCTGTAGTCCCAGCTACTCTGGAGGCTGAGGTAGGAGAACTGCTTGGGTCCGGGAGGTCGAGGCTGCAGTGAGCCATGATCGCACCACTGCACTCCACCCTGGGTGACAGAACAAGACCCTGTCTCAAAAATGTAAAAATATGGCCAGGCACAGGAGCTCATGCCTGTCATACCAGCACTTAGGGAGGCTAAGGCAGGATCACTTGAGACCAGGCGTTTGAGACTAGCTTGGCCAACATGGCAAAACCCTGTCTCTACTAAAAATACAAAAATAAATAAATAAATAAATAAATAAATAAATAAATAAGTAAATAAATTAGCCAGGCATGGTGGCATACGCCTGTAATCCCAGCTACTCAGGACACCGGGGCACAATAATTACTTGAACCCCAGAGGTGGAGGTTGCAATGAGCTG
>NW_012101965.1:2611380-2621347 GCF_000951045.1 Mandrillus leucophaeus
ATTTAAAATATATCTATAAAAATCTATAATATCTACAGAAAAATATATATATATAGCTTTGACGAAATAATCTCTCATGACCTTCTTCAGCCTTCAGTGTATATGTGTGTGTGTATATAAATATAGTGAATTTACATATATATATATATAAAAATTCAGGAGCCACTCACTGGTGGCCATGTGTCTCACTGTGTAGAGAAAGCCAGTCCACAGAGTCAAGTCAACAAGTAGAGAAAAGTCCAGATGAGAGACAGAATGTGTCCTGGGCCTTTCAAGCAGCCCTTCCTTTTCTGGAGTACGCTTTTTAACAAATTTCACAAAGATCTAATACAGTTCCAGTTCTATCACTTGTAGGCAAAGGAAATCACTCATTACAATAAGGGAGCAAAGGGTATTCTCCTGAAGCTTCAGTCTCCTGAAGCTAGCTCCAAAGAAAACCATTAGATTAAGCACGAGGCTTCCATTAAAACATATGAAATGCCTAAACAATATATACTAACTTTCAGGAATTTATATCTAACACTAGGTTAAAACTATAAATTCTACTATAGCTACAGCATTGTCTCAAGATCAATGAGCTTGGGTTCACCTTAATAAGAGTATGTGAATTGACTTAAAGTATCAAAACAGGCCAGGCATGGTGGCTCACACCTGTAATCCTAGCACTTTGGAAGGTCAAGGCAGGCAGGTCGCTTGAGTTTAAGAGTTCCAGAGCAGCCTGGGCAACCGTGAAATCCTGTCTCTACAGAAAATACAAAAATTAGTCGGGTTTGGTAGCATGCACCTGTAGTCCCAGCTACTCAGAAGGCTGAGGTGGGAGGACTGCTTGAGCCTAGGAGGCAGAGGCTGCAACGAGCCGAGATTGTGCCGCTGACTCCAGCCTGGGTGATAGAGCCAGACTCTGTCTCAAAAAATAAAATTAAAAAAATTTAAAAGTGACAAAACATTACAATGAATGTGGACTAGGAGATTAAGAACTGTTATTGTAGGAATAACATGGATGAGTCTTACAAGACATCATGTTGCATGAAAGAAACCAGTAACAAAGGTATGAAAATGGGCAACATTAATCCACGTTATGGAAGGCCACACACTGGTCACCTGGGGTGGGGGTGGTGAGAAGTGACTACAAAGATGGGAGGAGGTTCTCTGGGAACGTTCTGTTTCTTTACCTGGGTGCCAGTTACAACGATGTGTTCATTGTGAGAATTCACCAAATTGTATACTAACATTATACACTGTCCAATATGTGTATTATACTCCAATAAAAGATTAAAAAACATAGTAACAAAGGTTGGGAGGTTTTGTTCCACACCACCACTCTCACGCAATATAAAAAAAAAAAAAAAGACAAAAACAAAAACAAAAAAAAAGCCATGGCTTGGGCTGTCCCCTCTTGCAGTTAATTTAATGGGCACAAAAATGTGAAGACTGTTGGGCAGGAGCTGAGAATTCCACTTCCTTGACGGCAACTCCTGATGTAACCATTTGGCACTTTGTCCTCACCATTTTGTTTTCCAGGTAGGAAAGAGACCTAATGACCAAATGGTACAATGACTCATTCAGCTCTTTCAGCTGCCAGGACATCTGTATTTATGTTGTTTTTTTAAATTGAATTTTCTAGACAATTGGCCTTTCATTGACAGGCAGATATTTATCAGGGCCCTGTGATGGTGCCATAGACTCACCTGAATTGCCAGCTTCTCATCAACTGCAGACCTGCCACTGACAGAACCAGTAAATTTTTTTTTTTCTAAGACAGAGTCTCACTCTGCTGCCCAGGCTGGAGTGCAGTGGCTCACTGCAACCTCCTCCTCCAGGGTTCAAGCGATTCTCTTGCCTCAGCCTCCCAGTAGCTGGGATTACAGGCACCTGCCACCAGCCCAGCTAATTTTTTTGAGCTTTTAGTAGAGATGGGGTCTCACCATGTCAGGCTGATCTCAAACTCCTGACCTCAAGTGATCCGCCCACTGTGGCCTCCCAAAGTGCTGGGATTACAGACGTGAGCCACTGTGCCTGGCCAGAACCAGTGAATTTAAATATACAATACGGACGAGGAACTGCTGGCTGTTACTATGTCTAATTTCAAATTGCAGCAGGTAAGAGGAAGTTGCATAAGGAGAATGAGTGTAAACATAAAGTCTAAAACTGGGAGGTGAACTGAGTAGCAATAAGGTACTTTGGGGCCAATATAATATAACTTAACGAAAATGCCCTGTGCCTCTCGGCTGTAATATGACTTTTTCTTACAGTAGAATGAGGTTTGCTTTAACTACTAATCCCACACATTCAGGCATGGTTATGACTTACGCAACTAGATGGAGTCTGTGACAGCAACAATTTAGTTTTCATGATTCCAAAGATAATTTACTTCATATCAATCCTCTTCATAAAAAGAGCCCAAATATTCTTCCCTTCTATCTCATATAATTTAGAAATATGAATTCTGTACTAACACAACTATCATGAAATAGGCAAAACGCAATGTCTTTAGGGAACTCTGCTATGGAAGGTAAATCTAGATTTATTAGTAGTTCTCTAAAAACTTCTCCCATTTTGGCCTGTCTTAGCTTAGCTAATGATAACAAACTTGATTCCAGATTTGCAAAACTATACAACCTTGAAGGTGATTAAATTCTTGGAGTAAACTAAATGCTATGTTCTCATATATAATCTTAAAATATAAGTTGTTGTAATCAGTTGAAAGATACACTTAACTATATGTGTGCAACAGGATTAGACATAAAAATATATCTTGACTGCCTATCACATAAGCTTCCACCACGAAAAACAAGTATTTTACCACTATGGGTTCCACACTACAAACTTTGCAATTGGGATTACTTTATGCAAAGATTATGTTATGTTTTATAACAAGCACTTGTCTGTAAGCAAGAAGACAAAGCAAGAGAATTAATAAAGATAAATTCACTAGCAAAACTGAGAAAAAAACCAAGCAGTTCTCAACTAAAGAAACCACTTCTCTGAATTCAGCACTGAAACCATTACGTAGGCTTTTTAAAAAAGAGTTGAGTATATTCCACAATAGGAAAACAGACATGCAATTCCCATTACCTCAAATAGAACTAAGCTGTCAATTTGGCAACTCAAACAGAGCTATTCCATAGACTAGTACAGTGCTTCCCAAATTGGACTGCTCACTAGATTCAGCTGGGATTTAAAAATATACCTCCCAGAGGTATTCTGTCTTTTTATTCGGCAAGACTTAAGATGAAGTCCAGAATTCTGCTGCTGTTTTTTAATGCTCTCCCAATGGTTCTGATGATTAGCCAGATTCTAGAATCACTGGACTAGTATGTTACTATACAACCATGCATTCCAGAGTCTACCCAGAGCAAGTCACTCTAGAGCTTTACGAGTTTTAGCTCTCAGATAAGCACTAACTGTCGATTGTTACAGCACACATACACTGCAAGGGCCATTCTGATGGTCCTCAAAAATGCTCTGTTCTCTCCACATTCCAGCTTTTGCCTCCCACTTCCCATTTCCTCTTACTTGTTCATAAAGTAGTAGCTTAGACTGTTTCTTGAGGGAAGTAATCTGACCAGTCAACTCTGACAAGCTCAGGAATCCATTTATACATTTCCACAGAATTCCGGGCATACGTGTTAATAATAACTGTAATCTCAGCACTTTGGGAGGCTGAGGGGGGAGGATTGCTTGAGTCCAAGAGTTCTAGACCAGCCTGGGCAACACGGTGAAACCCTGTCTCTAGCAAAAATACAAAAATTAGTTAGGTGGTGGTGCACGCCTGTGGTCTCAGCTAGTAGGCTGAGGTCAGAGGATTGTTTGAGCCTGGGAGGCAGTTTCAGTGAGCTGAGATGGCACCACTGCACTCCAGCCTGGGCAACAGAGCCAAACCCTGTCTGTCAAAAAAAAAAAAAAAAAGAGGTAATGCTCACAGAGCTTTTACTCTGCTAGTCACTGTTCTAACTAAGCCCTTTATACACATTAGCCACTTACTCCTCCTCAACACTCCATGATATGGATACCATTATCACCCTAATTTTAGAAATGAGGAATGAGGAGACAGGTTAAACGGCATGACCAAAGAAATTCTCCTAACAGCAGGAAAGTAGAACTTGATCTGAAGCAGTCCAGCTCCAGAATTCTTATTCCTGACCACTGTGCTATATTACCTCTCCTTAAAGAACTTCACAGTCTTCATCATTAGCTGCTTCTAGATTTTGTCTTAGCATTCCTCTTTCCCACTGGACGATATGCTCTAGGAGGGCAGGAACTCCATCTGTTGTCTTCCTCACTGAATCTCCAGTAAATGATGGACATTTGATAAATATCTGACTGACTCACGAGCAACGTCCTTCTCAATAATTGAAATGAACTCAGATATGTTTTAAAAATTTGACTAAGATGGTTACTACCATATCTTATATAATAACAATCAAAAATATTTTCATGTTTGGCTATGTAAGGCATTTGGCTATGTAAAAGAATACACAAGTGTTACAGGAAATGTATGAAAACAAGTGAAGAAAAGAAGACCTAAGCACTGCATTTGCTTACAAACGCATGGAACATAGCTCAGTAAGTAAATGTTCTTGTCTCTGAAATGGCTAAGGCACAATGAGAGTTTCAGAACTTGCCTTGACTTTTTACTATACCTCAACTCCTTCCAATATTTTTGCCTAGTGGAAGAAGAACTTTGAATCTTTTAAAAAGTACTAAGTAGATTAATATTTGTAAATCATCACAAAGGATTATTGCAGGAAAATGGCAAATGTTTGATAAATCAACCTTCCAATGAGTTCCCCAAGTCATAAAAATTGGCAGAAAACAGCTTTACTGTATCCATTTCACAAGGAAAGTTTTTAAAGAACATATTTTAGAGCTTACAGGTCCAGGACTTGATTTTCATCAAATCCCCTCTGATTTATCCAAAGCCTTAGATGTGCAGCCAATTTAGTGAATACTGGCCCCTTAGACTCCATCCACCTACTTTCACCTAATCTAGATTCACTCTTTTCATCCTCAGTCCACGCTGTTTGGGTAACACTCTCTCTCATTTTCCATTCCCAACTGCAGGGACTAACAAGGCCTAAGCCAATCAACACATTATATCCCCCTCACCCACACACACTGATTAGTTCAGGTACACCCACAAGGACTCATCAGAGCCCATGACAGAAAATGAAACTGCCTGGATGTCTGAGAAGGAATCTTTCAGTTTTTCCTACTGGACACAAACCAGAAAGGATGTACTAGGGGTTGGAGCTACTGCCATCTTGCCATCATGTGGTGCCTCATACCCTGATTCTGAAACCAACACAACAGAAGACAGAGCCCTACATCCAACCATGACTATAAAGCCAGATTTAATTCTGAACATTTCACTTATGTGAGCAAATAAGTTATCTTCTTCCTTAAAGTACTTTGGGTGAGCATTTTTTTTTTTCTACTTTCAACCAAAGAAGTCCTGGCTGATACGACCAAGATTTATATTAATTTCTAACATAACACATGAAGGTAATGTAATTAAACAGGTGTCTTCTCTTCTACAGAAGCAGTCATTCTGCTGATAAAAGATCGCTTTTCTACTACCCACCTACACTATTCAGATAGTTTGAAAAGTTAAGTGTTGTGATTATACTAATGCTCTACAAACAATTAATCTTCTGTTATTCAGTCTCATACACCGCAGATTCTATAGCACTATCCAGAGTTAATGCTATGTATTCCATGCTACACAAAGACCAATGTAAAAGGAAGAGGTGTGTGTGACTCAGCGCAAATGACTAATGGCTAATACACATAATTCTGACTGATATCTAAAAAATGCAGCTGCATTAGTTTGTGATTTTGTCACTATCAGATTTATATTTGGTCATACGCATAAAGAGAACAATGATTAAAAACAAATCAATACCCTCTTTTTACTCTGCCAACTGGATGTAGGTAATTACTGGTCATTCCAGTGGGGCAAAGGAAATATCCTTTTTAAAACTCAGGCAAACTCGATGTTTGTCATAGTCATGTATCCTGTCAGAGAAAACAAACTGAAAACAAACAAACAAACAAAAAACAACAAAAAAATGCCCAAATCAAGGCAATTTTAGAACCTTAAATAGCCCGGGCACAGTGGCTCGCGCCTGTCATCCTAGCACCTTGGGAGGCCGAGGCGGGCGGATCACCTGAGCTCAGGAGTTCGAGACCAGGCCTGGCCAACAAGGCAAACCCCCATCTCTACTAAAAATACAAAAATTAGCCAGGAATCGTGGCGCGCATCTGTAATCCCAGCTACTCGGGAGGCTGAGGCAGGAGAATCGCTTGAAGGAAGGAGGCAGAAGTTGCAGTGAGCTGATATTGCACCACTGCACTCCAGCCTGGGCGACAGAGCCTCTGTCTCAAACAAGAAAAAAAAAAGAAAAAGAAAAAGAACCTTCAATAATAAAAAATATCAACAAGATTACATAAAATAAAAAGGTAAGGAATTTTTTTAAGACCTACCAATTGTTCAAGGAATTGTATTTATGAATACTTTTCCAACTATACAAAATTATATTCTCATTATTAATTTTAGTTTACTGTGTATGTTGCCAATTAGAGCTCCCCGCAGACAGGTCTTCACTGTTTCACTAGAAGAGAAGCATGTTTCAGTTCTTTTTTTTTTTCTTTGAGACAGTCTTGCTCTGTTGCCCAGGCTGGAGTGTGGTGGCTCTAACTGGGCTCAATGCAATCTCCACTTCCCATGTTCAAGTGATTCTCCTGCCTCAGCCTCCCAAGTAGCTGAGATTACAGGTGTGTGCCACCATGCCCGGCTAATTTTTGTATTTTTGTAGAGACAGGTATCACCATGTTCGTTGGCCAGGCTGGTCTCGAACTCCTGTTGTCAAGTGATCCATCCGCCTCGCCTTCCAAAGTGCTGGGATTACAGATGTGAGCCACCACGCCTGGCCTCAGTTCATTTTTGAGATGGATCTATTCTACACCACTAATTCAATCTAGAGTTTGAAATGACTCCTTTGAAACTGTAGGATATAATGCGAAAAGGCATCCCTCACCTAAGAAAATAATGCTAATGTCAATCTAATTCACATCCTTACAAGAACTTTAATTCGACTTGGACTAATACTCTCTGCGGTAGAACCTTTCACCAGTGGTAAAATTACAAACCAGTAAACTGAACTGTGGTCAACTTACAGATCCAATTCACTATAAGCACAAAACTCATTACCATTTATTCCAAATCAAAGCCATAGGCCAGGCACAGTAGCTCACACCTGTAATCCTAACACTTTGGGAGGACGAAGTGGGTGGATCACCTGAGGTCAGGAGTTTGAAACCAGGCTGGCCAACACGGTGAAACCCCGTCTCTATTAAAAATACAAAAATTAACTGGGTGTGATGGCGCACACCTGTAGTACCAGTTACTCAGAAGGCTGAGGCAGGAGAATTGCTTGAATCCGGGATGCGGAGGTTGCAGTGAGCCGAGATTGCACCCCTGTACTCCAGCCTAGGCAACAGAGCTAGACTCTGTCTCAATAATAATAATAAAAACATAAAAGATAATTAACTCAAGTTATATTTGTAAGTGAAAGCATTTACTGATTCAAATTAAATGTATTAATATTGCTACCACTGACTTAATACACACTCAGCCTTATGGTTAACTATGTTACAGAAAGATAAAAGACCAAAGAAGGAATTCAGGCTTGGAAAAGGCAACATGAGAAGAAAAAATATATTACCGGTCCCATTCCAAACGACTTCATATGAAGTCTTAGAAAAAAATTTAAATTAAATCTTAGAAAAGATTTAACTCAGATTATGGACAAAAAAAGCTATGACTTAGCTTAAAAATTCAAAAAATAATAGTTTATAACCTTATAAGTTGACAGTGTGTACTGCTCATCATTCTAGAAAACTGTTAATTTTTATCAGAGAACAAAAATATTTTTTCTTTTATTAACTATGCCCCTACACATAGGCATTACTAGTATTCATTATTAGGATCTCAAAAAATTACATAATCTTTCACCTTAATCATGCTCCCTGTAAAAAAGAAAATTGCATACTCTAAATGGATATACTTGTCTGTATATAATTTACCTGAAGGTTTCCATTTCTGAGTGTTTTCAACCTAATAGTACTTTCGCAATTTAGGATGGTTTGGTAATTTTTCACTTTTAAAATTAAAAATAATGAAATAACGAGAAAAAAGTGTGTGATATTATATCTCCTAAGAAAGCCAATCAACATAATTCAACAACTCAGGGCACTGATATAGTTTATTAGCAAGAAAGGAACAATTATCCTACCTATTGCCTATCTTTGGATGCTGCATAACTGAAAGAGGAGACACTATTAGGAGCACCACCTCCTCTTCCAGCTAATGTCTTCTGTTCTCTACTAAACAGCCAACTGCACAAAAGAGTTTCTGCTTCTTCCTCTCTCCTTGAGGATTTATACCAGAGGTCAGCAAACATTTTCTGTAAAGGGCCACAGGCGGTAAATATTTTTGGCTTTGAGGACCTTTCAGTTTCTCTCACAACTACTCAACTCCATTACTACAGTGTGAAAGCAACCACAGACAATATGTTAATAAATGGGCATAGTTGTATCCCAATGAAACTATTTATAAAAACCATCAGTTTTGATCTGAGGGCAGCAGTTTGCCAACTTGTGCTCTACTCCAAGGTTTCTTTGACTTAGTCTTTCCTAGGTGCTCCGATTTATTGCAATGGCTTCAGTTACCAATTCTAAGCCAATGATACAATTTTTATTCACAAAGCCAGAGTTCTCAGCTCCAAGCTCAACCTGCTCATTGACAAGCAGACGCATGTCTCACAGGTTCTGAAACAGTGTTCTAAAACAAAACTCAAGACCTTCTCTTTCAAACAGGTATCATATCTCAGTTATAACATTACCATCCATGAATTTGTCCTTGCCAGAAATCTAGGAATTATTCTTTAGGAGTTGGAATCATCGAAAAGTAATCTGAACCACAGCTAATTCTTGTCAAGAGGCTGATAAAGAAGTAAAGTCCTAAACATGGAAAGGAACAACCGGTACCAGCTACTGCAAAAACATGCCAAATTGTAAAGACCATCGATGCTAGGAAGAAACTGCATCAATTAACAAGCAAAATAACCAGCTAACATCATAATCACAGGATCAAATTCACACATAACAATATTAACCTTAAATGTAAATAGGCTAAATGCTCCAATTAAAAGACACAGACTGGCAAATTGGATAAAGAGTCAAGACCCATCAGTGTACTATATTCAGGAGACTCATCTCACGTGCAGAGACACACATAGGCTCAAAATAAAGGGATAGAAGATCTATCAAACAAACGGAAAACAAAAAAAAGCAGGGGTTGCAATCCTAGTCTCTGATAAAACAGACTTTACACCAACGAAGATCAGAAGAGACAAAGAAGGTCATTACATAATAGTAAAGGGACCAAGAAGAGCTAACTATCCTAAATATATATGCACCCAATATATGAGAACCCAGATTCATGAAACAAGTCCTTAGACACCTACAAAGAGACTTAGACTCCCATACAATAATAATGGGAGACTTTAACACCCCACTGTCAACATTAGACAGATCAACGAGACAGAAACTTAACAAGGGTATCCAGGAATTGAACTCAGCTCTGCATCAAGCGGACCTAATAGACATCCACAGAACTCTCCACCCCAAATCAACAGAATATATATCCTTCTCAGCACCACATCACACTTATTCCAAAACTGACCACATAGTTGGAAGTAAAGCACTCCTCAGCAAATGTAAAAGAACAGAAATTATAACAAACTGTCTCCCGGACCATAGTGCAATGAAACTAGACTCAGGATTAAGAAACTCACTCAAAACCACTCAACCTCATGGAAACTGAACAACCTGCTCCTGAATGACTACTGGGTACATAACGAAATGAAGGCAGAAATAAAGATGTTCTTTGAAACCAATGAGA
>NW_012101965.1:2624377-2648058 GCF_000951045.1 Mandrillus leucophaeus
ACACAGGATGGGGAACATCACACACCAGGGCCTGTCATGGGGTGGGGAAAGCGGGGAGGGATAGCATTAGGAGATATACCTAATGTAAATGACCAGTTAATGGGTGCAGCACACCAACATGGCACATGTATACATATGTAACAAACCTGCATGTTGTGCCCATGTACCCTAGAACTTAAAGTATAATAATAAAAATAAAAAATAAAAATTAAAAAAAACAAGTAAAGTCTTAAGAGCACAAAAGAATAGTAATAGTCTCCTGTTTTCTCTTTGAAGCTAAGGTACACAGCGCCACCTAATGGTAAAAACAAGGCCACCATTCACTACAAATAAGGCTTTTGGTAAATACGGAATTACTTACCTGAGGCTGAAGCAAAACAACCAGGGATGTGGGGAGACCAGATTGTGCTATAAATAATACTTTCATGGCCTCTAAAGGTGCACAGAGACTTTCCAACAGTTGGATCCCACTAAAAATAAATGAATAGATCAATTACTCAAGAGGGATAAATTCAAATTTATGCTTTTACATATACTATACATACCAATAAACTATATACATTTACATATACACATACAATATATATACAGATCTCAAGGATTTTTAAAGATCTATTTTGATATAAAGCAGGATGGTATTTAAGTGCCAAACTAATGCTGAGCTATTAGTTCACAGCCAAAAGATTAGAAAATTTTAAGTTCTAATAAATGTTTTATTTTTTTTTTTTTAAGAAAACTCAGCTATCCAATCATAAAGCTACAGAAGTATGTTTGGAAAAGAAAAGAAAATTTAGCAGAAGCTCTAGAGAGGGGAATATTTGTTTTCGAATACAATAATGCTATCATACCAATTTGACAGTTTGATCCCATGAGCCAGACACCACAAGCTGTTCACCTCTGGTTTGGCTCCAATCAACACTATACACCTAAAAACAATGAAAAGCATTTAGAAAGCAAAAGACCATCAAGTTCAACGTTGCATTTTATCTCTTGTTATATAACAGTGAGAGGCAGAACAACTAATTTACTATGTCAAAACATCAAATAATTCCTATCCATCTCAACAACGTGTCCAAGAAATGAGAAGTTGATCTTATCCATTCCTCCAGACTTATTCCTTACAGATAAGACTCCATTCTGCTTTCATAGAATTCTACAGTATACTTCCAAACCTTCTTCACTGAAACAAATTATACATATTTTAAAACCTACCAACAAATCACTGTTTGCAGCCCCACGAAGAAATGTCAAAGCAGATTAGAAAGTTAGTCATCTAAAAAAGCTTGCTGGGTCAATGTTTATTGGAAAGCATTAAAATTCAATTAATATCCCTATCTGGCCTTTCCTAGAAAAAGCTTGCAGGAACCAGGTGATCCTTCCAGATCTCTTGGTAAACAGTTTTAGTTATCCAATGCTGCTATTCTAATGTATGCTTCACTGCTCTCAGTGAACCATTTCAAATGAACCATTTGAAAACTTTTGGAAATGTTTTCATTCCTTCATTTTATACAACATATTATACACAGATCACTCCTGTAAACTAAGTTCAACAAAATATGTGCGTAATTATACTTTATGAAATTAGTCCTGACAAGGACCTGCGTATATGCCATTGGTATATCACATTGGTGATCAGCCAGCAGGTTACTTTGAATCTTATTACTCTCTCCCACATATATGTAGGAAGTATAAGTATCTGGGCTTAAGCCACTTAAATGTGGGTTACTTTCTCTCTGCTGCCCAGTACTATGTTGAGCCATGTTGGAGGCTGAGGAAAAAAAAATCAGTAATACTGATCCCGTCACTTATATATGGAATCTAAAAAAGTCAAACTTAAGAGAAACATACAGTAGAATAGTGTTTGCCAGGGGCTGGGGGTGGGGGAAATGGAGATATGTTGGTCAAAGGATACAAACTTTTAGTTATAAGATGAATAATTTCTAGAGATTCAATGTACATCATGGTAACTATTATAAATAATAATGTATTACTGAATACTTGAAATTTGCTAAGAGAGTAGATCTGCAATGTTCTTATCGTGAGAACAAGAAAATGGTAACTATTCAAGTGATGGATATGTTAATTAGCTTGACTGTAGGAATCATTACTCAAGATACATTTAGATCAAAACACTAAGCTGTACAACTTAGATTTCTTTTTTTTCCCCCCCAAAACAGGGTCTTGCGCAGTCGCCCAGGCTGGAGTGCAGTGGCACAATCTCGGCTCACTGCAGCTATGACCTCCTGGGTTCAAGCGGTCCTCCCACCTCAGCTTCCTAAGTAGCTGGAGTCACACTTGCGTCCCACCACACTCAGCTAATTTTTTTCTTATTTTTTGTAGAGACAGTGTCTCACCATATTCCCCAGGCTGGTCTCAAACTTGTAGGCTCAAGCAGTCCTACCACCTCAGCCTCCCAAAGTGCTAGGATTACAGCCACCGTGCCCGGCCTACAAATTTTTATTTGCCTATCATACTAAACCTGGAAAAAAGTTTAACAAAATTATATTAAGCTTCCAAAAAAGGAATAAAAAAGTAAAATATCAATACTTTGTTCATCATGGGTTTTTTGCATTAATTTTTATTTTTAAAAACATTAACAAATTATCTTGATTATCAAGTTTTTTGGGGCCCCCTTAAATTGTGTACCTAGAGTGAGTGCCTCATACATCCTACCCTAGTCCTGGCCCTGCCTCTGCCCACATTCATGCAAAAGATAGAAGAGTAGTTGGGACACTAAAGGAAGCACAATCCAGCAGCAGCTATGAAAGGAATAGAAGGGCCAGTGAAAACCAAAGCTGCTGTGGCCATCTGTTAGTTATGGATAGAAAAAAGGCTGGTTTGGAAGCAATCACTGAAGATCTTGAGAGAGAAAGAGATTGATTTTATCCTCTAAATTTATCCTACAAAGGACCATATAGTAAATGGTAAGTTTCTTCAAAAAGTTACATTTCTTCTACAAAGAGCCACATGGTAAATACTTCAGACTTTACAGGCTATTTGGTCACTGTCACAACTACTAAACCCAGCTCTTGCAGCACACACAAAGCAGCCATAGTCAATACTGAATTAATGGGCATGGTTTGGTTCCAATAAAACTTTATTTGTAAATCTAACTGCAGGCCAGATTTGGTCCTGGCCCACATGATGTAGTTTCCCAACCCCTGCTCTAGGCTGATGTAAACAGTCAAAAATAAAAATAGCAAACCTTTATTGAACACTCTGAGTGTCAGATCCTGCTGATAAGCACTTTATGTATTTTATTTCATTTAATTTTCATTTATATGAAGTAGACACAATGTCAAGGTACAGAGAGGTTAAGTAACTTGTCCAGAGTCCCAAAGCTAGTAAGGCACAGAGATGAAATCTGAATCTGGGCAGCCTAATTGCAGAGCCCACTCTTAATCGCTATGCGAGGCTATCTGTACAGCATGCTACTTGAGGGCACTGTTGAATCAGAACTTCTTGGCTACCTTAAGCCATGATATCAAGGAACTAAAGCTCTACCCTTGCTGGTATCACCCTTTACTGGAGCTACATTTGGGCCCAGATTGATTCCATTGTGTTTTCACAATAGGTTTAAGATCCTATACAAGGATCTTAAAGCCCCTGTCCACTTGTAAATTTCCATTTATCTGTCAAGATGTGGCCCATTACATCCCTTATGAAATAAGCCTCCCCTGATAAGCCCTTCAATGAGTCATATGATGCCTTCAACAACAGCTTGCACCTACTTCTAACTCAGCATTTACCATATTTTATTTACTTAAAAGAATGTTACATAACTGACATACCTGCTAGATTTTGGAGACTCCTAATGAGCAAAACATTTTGTACATCTACGTTCATCACAGTAAAATAGGCATTCAAACATTGGTTAAAATAATTTAACCAATCAAATTTCTCTTTACAACCTGAATCACTGCTAGGTAGGTATAGAGAATTGCTAAGTAAATACTAGCATCATCAGCTCAGACTCCACTGCCTCCGCACACCTCCAGCGTGATGCAGCAGGTGAGACCTTGTGACTTCTCACCTTCTAAAACTGCAGGAGCCTCCACCGGCTCAAGAGAATCCAGCCTGAATCAACATCAAAGATAGGAAGAAAACCATGCGGATGGCATTGTTGCTGCCAGCTGTCTTCTGCTGCACAACCAAGTGGCAAGCATTAAGTCTCTAGGACAGAGCTAAAGATAGGACACATACGGTGGTGAAGTTAAAAATGGGATAATAAAGAAGGAAATAGGCTGAGTGTGGTGGCTCATGCCTGCAATCCCAGCACTTTGGGAGGCTGAGGCAGGCGGGTCGCTTAAGGCCAGGAGTTCGAGACCACCCTGACCAACATGGTGAAACCCCATCTCTACTAAAAATATAAAACTTAGCCGGGTGTGATGGCATGCACCTGTAGTCTCAGCTACGCGGAAGGCTGAGGCAGGAGAATCGCTCCCGGGAGGTGGAGGTTGCAGTGAGCCAAGATTGTGGTACTGTACTTTAGGCTGAGTGACAGAGTGAGACCCTGTCTCAAAAAAAAAAAAAGAAAGGCAACTGAATACTATGTTCAAAATATTAGGACATGGGAGAGGAACTAACAGATCAGGAGACTGTGTGGGTTTTTTTTTGTTGTTTTTAATTAAATAAAGAGTAACTACAACAGGCATGGTGGCTCATGCCTGTAATCCCAGCACTTTGGGAGGCCGAAACAGGAGCATTGCTTGAGGCCACAAGTTCGAGACCAGCCTGGACAATAGGGCGAGATACCGTGTCTATAAAAAATTTTAAAAATTAGCCAGGTGTGGGGACACGTAACAGTAGTCCCAGCTACCCAAGAGGCTGAGGTGGGAGGATGGCTTGAGCCCACAAGGTCAAGGTCAAGACAGCACTGAGCCGTGATCATGCCACTGCACTACAGTCTAGGTAGCAGAGTAAGACCCTGTCTCAAAAACAAAACAAAACAAACTACAGACCTAAGAGAAGGATTGAAGCAGGGCCCTGAGGGCTGGCTAAAATGTCAATAGGCAAAAAGCAGAAATCAAACAGTAACCAGAAAACTTCCCCAAAGACATAAATGGGAATATACAGCGCCCTAGGGGTCGGGGGTAGTGAACACTGCAAGATAACACCAAGGTTTTGTGCCTGAGGACTGTCAGTGATGGCAGCATTAACAAAAGTAAAAGACTGAAGGAAGGAAAATAATGTAATTTTATATATACTGAATTTGAGGTGACAGCAAGACAGGGTTTGGGCATTAACCTCAAGCTCTGAAAAAAGTTCACAGCCAGAGAGATGTTTGAGATACAGCTGAAAAGGGAAAAATGAATTCCATTATCCCAACTTCAATCAATTCACTCATCTATTCAACAAATGTCTATTAAGCACCCACTATGTACTAGGTACGGGGGGAAGGGAGGTTACAAGTTTAGATAAGACCAGCCCCTGTGGATCTTATATTTTAGCAGCAGAAAATATGCTATAAATAAATGTATAATTTCAAGTTGCAATTTCTTAAAAAACTACAAAGAAAAAGCAGAGTAAGGAGAACAGAAAATAATGACAAGAGCAGGGGGTCATTTCTCAACAAAATGGCCAGGAAAGACCTCTCTGTGCAGAGACTTGAGTGCAGTTAAACATTGAACTCTGCAGGCCCGAGATGAAAGGCTCAGGTTACAGAGAACAGGGAAAGACCTTGAACAAAGAACAAGCTTGCCAGATTTGGGGAACAGCAAGGTTGAATAGTTGGGAGGGATAAGATCCTGAAGAGCTACGGCTAAGAATGTGTCTATGATTTCTCTTAAGAGGTTACAACCATCAACCATAAGTTACCACTTAGATTATAACATCCTTCTAACTGTTCTCCCCATCCATTTTTGTTTACCTCCAATCCATTATCCACACTGCATAAAAAGTAATCTTTAGAAAATACAAATTAAATGTCACTCCCCCGTACAAAGCCTTTCAATGGTTTCACACTATATGTAGCTCCTACAGCTTAGCATCTTCGCTCAACATTACGTGAGATTCATCCATGTTGATTCTTATTACCCAAAGGTCAAAATCATGCAAAACTATGCATGACTTAGGGATGCATACATATGTTGTAAAAATAGAAAGAAAAGCAAAAAATATATAAATAGAAAATTTAGGCCAGTGGTTACTCCTGGGAAGAAGGGAGGGAAAAAAATGAAGAGAGAGGAAGGACAGGACTAGAAAGCGTAAGCAGCAGACTCCAATGGTATAAGTAATGTTTCATTTCTTTAAGCTAGATGGTGAATATGTGTGTTCAATATATCATTTTTACATCTTCCATGTATTTTATAATGTATAAAATATTTCATCAATTTTTAAAATCTGCAATGTCTTTCCCCTGATCTTGGCACAATGGCCAAAACGCTGACAGCTCCAAGCACACGGGCTCTATCCTTTCTGGTCAAGCGTGCTCTTTCATTTGACTGTAACACTACTACCCTGGCCTCTCCACTTGAATAATTCATTCCAACTTCCCCTTTAGACCAAAGGATGCCCTCCCTGCCCCTTCCCCAGACAAATCCCCCCTTCCCATAACACTGCATACATTCACAGCGCTTACCACATTAGACACTAGAAGTCTGCCTCCCTAGACAGGGCAAGGACTCCAGGAGGGCAAGGGCATGCCTAAGGTGTTTGTCTTCCCAGCTAGCCTGGTACAGTATCTTGTACACAGTAGAGTTAATAAAAGTTTCTGGAATGAATGAAGGAAAGGAGAAACAAATCTGAATGGAAAGCACATCTTCTGTTAGTCTCCTCTTCCATCTCTTCCTTATTCCCAACCTCCCCCTCCACTCCCACTCAAATAGTGGGCATGGCAAATGGTCAAATTAAATACAAAAAGGAAGAGAGATATGCAGTGCCTGACTTTATGCTTTAAGAGCAGGGTCCTCTAGAGGCCTATCTGATGAAATAACTCTTGGCAGTGGTGAAGAAAATTAACCAGGAGAACGGAAAAAGAAAAAAAAAACCCACTGCACAATGTTTTGTGCTGCTTTATGAAATCTGAACCTCATCAAAACCACAGTTTGAGAGGACAAATTTTATTACTGAAACCAATTCCCAAAGAGCTCATCTTTAATCTACTGTAAAGTACTGCCCTTTTTAAGTTGGTCTATTTAATTAAAAGTTGTCAAATAAAAAACTATGTCCAGAATTTTTATTCTTATCTGTATCAATACAAAGGAAAGGGTCACTGACTTTTAATTCCTGAGTGATTAGAAAGGGCTATATATTTCTTTTAAGGTGAAACTTTAGTTTTCTCTTTTGAGACAGGGTCTCACTCTGTTACCCAGGCTGCAGTGCAGTTCCACGAGCGCAGCTCACTGCAGCCTCCACCTTCTGGGTTCAATTGATCCTCCCACCTCAGCCTCCTGAGTAGCTGGGACCACAGATGCACACCACAACACCAGCTCATTTTTTAATTTTTTGTAGAGACAGGGTTTTACCATGTTTCCCAGGCTGGTCTCTAAATCCTGGGCTCAGGTAATCCTCCTGCCTAGGCCTTCCAAAGTGCTGGAATTACATGCATGAGCCACCACCTCCAGCTCTGAAACTTAAATTTTCAACTTTTTTTCATTATGGACTTTTTAAAACATGCATAAAAGTAGAGAGAAGAGTATAATAAACCCCCAGGCACCCATTACGCACCTTCCATAATGATCAACATGTTGCCCATCCTGTTTCATCTGTCCCATTATTGACTGAATGGCTGACTACTGGGGTATTTTAACATCAGACCTTTTACTCCTAAATACTTCAGTAGGTAAGGCCAGTTTGTTTTTTACATAAGCACAGGTCAATTTCACCCCAACAAGATTAACAATGGCTACTTAATATAATTTAACACTCAGTCCTTATTCATATTTCCCTGACTGTCCCCAAAAATGTTTCTTTCACAGTCAGCTTATTTGAGTCAGTATCCAAACAAGACCCACATTTTACACTTAGCCGTTATGTCTCTTAAGCCTCTTCTAAGTTAGGACAGTCCTCCTCCCCACACCTTGATCTTCCTGCCCCACATCCCATAACATTTATTTGTTGAAAGAAACCAAGTTATTGGTCTCATAGAATGTCTTGCCTTCTGGATTATCCCAAATGTTTCCTCATGGTGGTAATTAACTTTTTTCTCTACCCTTCCAATTTCCTTTAAATTAGAAGTTAGATCTGGAGGCTTAATCAGATTAGTTCATTTTTTTTTTAGCTTCCAATTATATTAGGAGGCGTATAATTTCTGGTTGACCCACTTTTAGTGATCCTAAGATTGTTCAGAGAATGTTTCAATCTTAAACTAATGGTTTTAGTGTCCACAGTGATCCCTGCCTAGAGTCATTATTTCATTAGGGGCTACTAAATAGTGATTTTCTAATTTCTGCTATTCCTTCTGCATTTATTAGCTAGAATCCTGTTATAAAGAACTTTTCTTATCAACTATTTTATAATACCACAATAAAAGTCATAAAAGAAAGGGAAGATAAATGCCTTGATTCTTTACTTTTGTTTATCAATTTTCAGAATAATGAGCTGGTTGTCCTAATAATCTTCAATGGTGACTACATTTTTCCTAATCACAAGTCTATCTCCATATAAGGACTGAAAATACACACGTACGTGTGTGTGTGTGTGTGTGTGTGTGTGTGTGGTGTTTAAATTCATTGCTTTCATTCTTTTGGTTGTTCCAATAGTCTCATCTTTGGCCAATGAGAATCCCTTCAAGTTGTACCTTCTAAACCTTTGATATGTCTCCAGCGACCTTTCACAGCTTTCCTGCTTTCTGACACAAGAAGATGTCTTGCATTCCTGCCCAGCCCTGGAATAAACGACTTCTCCAAAGACACTATTCCTGTCAGTGGCAAACAGTATTTAGAGGCCATACTCAGGGCACTAAGAATATTCACTGCTACACAGTTGTCACTGCTTCTAAATCTTTATTGTGCAAAAAACTAAGAAATATGTACTTTTTTCAGACAGAGAAAAATAAATCACAAGCTTATATGACGATTTCCCATTCAACTTTAAGATCGTTTCTACTTCTTTATTCTCGTAATGCTTTTCTCTCACTTTAAAACTTTCAGTTTCTTTTTCTTTTGAGACAGAGTCTCAATCTGTCGCCCAGGCTGAAGGGCAGTGGTGACATCTCGGCTCACTGCAAGCTCCGCCTCCTGGGTTCATGCCATTCTCCTGCCTCAGCCTCCCGAGTAGCTGAACTACAGGTGCCCACCACCACACCCGGCTAATTTTTTTTTGTATTTTTAGTAGAGACGGGGTTTCACCATGTTAGCCAGGATGGTCTCGATCTCCTGACCTTGTGATCCGCCCACCTCGGCCTCCCAAAGTGCTGGGATTACAGGCGTGGGCCACTGTGCCTGGCTAAAACTTTCAGTTTCTAATGACATAATTACTGGTATGCCTTATCCTACAATAGTTTCAAAGTAGCAATGTTAAATTTTTTGAATGTAGTTTCAAATTTCTTTCCAATTCTTTGTTTTTGTTTCTTGTGACAAGAGTCTCACTCTGTTGCCCAGGCTGGAGCGTAGTGGCACAATTTCACTCACTGCAACCTCTGCCTCCCGGGTTCAAGCGATTCTCCTGCCTCAGCCTCCCAAGTAGCTGAGATTACAGGTGTGCACCACCACACCCAGCTAATTTTTGTATTTTTAGTAGAGATGGGGTTTCACCATGTTGGCCAGGCTGGTCTCGAACTTCTGGCCTCAAGTGACCCACTCGCCTTGATCTCCCAAAGTGCTGGGATTACAAGCATGAACCACCATGCCCAGGCCTAATTATTTTTGTTTATCAGACTGATCTTATTAGGAATGTCTAATCACAATACTGGGTTTCTAAAGTCACTTGAAATAATTATTTTCAATACCTAGTTATGACACCAATTTGATGGACCTTTAATGTGCTTGTTTTCAATTTTTAGCAATTGCTTTTTCTTTCCAACTTATTAATACATTGGGATTCTTAATTACATAAAACATTTCAATGGTTCCAAGGTCAAAACTATAATACAAGTTATATGTGAAGAAATCTTATTTCCATTCTGGTCCCCTTTTCCCTGATTTCTACCTTACCCCCTTTCAAGGTAACCATTTTTATTAGTTTTGAATTATTTTTCCGTTATTTCTTTTTGAAACGTATATACACTATATATATATATTTATAATATATAACTGGTACAGTTAAATATATATGTGCTTCTATTCCTCTCTTTATGTAAAACATAAATTTTACATACATTTACATAGCTCTGCCAATAATTTCATTTCATATTAGCTCGCAGCAAAACCAAACATAATTTCTAGTTTCATATAAATTGCATAATTCTCCTACATATGTTTTTGAATAGATTCTAAAATCAGAGATGGGGATTTTAATTTCTATCTACAGTTCACTCATTAACTCACTTCAGAGACATGCATAGTGTTGACACCTACACTGTGTGTATGAGAGAGACTACAGATACAGTAGCAGTAGTCATGCTTGAAAGTCCTTCTCTATCTGAACATATTCTATTATAGTTTCCATCTATTTAAAACTATCATTTTCTCTTCTTTAAAAAAATTTTAGAAAACTTTGAGGTTAGATAACGGGTTGGGAATAATGATTTTGCAAGGTAAACCAAATAGCTCCTTTTATTAAAGATTTTTTAAATCTACATTTTGAATATTGCAATCCCCAAATTATTAGATAACACACATATCAAGGTCATTAGAATTGAACGCTTATCAAGTCAAGGCAGTGGCTTCCAAACAATGCTGCACATTGAAATCATCTGGGAATCTTTAAATAATACTGATATCTGGCTCCAGTCCCAGACACTGTGACCTGGGCATGAAGATATTTTAAAGCTTCTGGCTGGACGCAGTGGCCCATGCCTGTAATCCCAGCACTCTGGGAGGATGAGGCAGGCGGATCACGAGGTCAGGAGTTCGAGACCAGCCTGGCCAACATGGTGAAATCCCATCTCTACTAAAAATACAAAAATTAGCCAGGCATGGTGGCACACGCCTATAATCTAAGCTACTCAAGAGGCTGAGGCAGTAGAACTGCTTGAACCTAGGAGGTGGAGGTTGCAGTGAGCTGAGAACATGCCACTGCACTCCAGCCTGGGCAAGAGAGCAAGACTTTATCTCAAAAAAAAAGGAAACAAACAAACAAACAAAAATTTTTAAAAGGTCCCAAAGCAATGCTAATCTGTTGCAAAGTTTAAGAACCACAGACCTAAGGCTGGGCACAAGCTCAAGCCTGTAATCCCAGCACTTTGGGAGGCTGAGGTAGGCAGAACACCTGAGGTCGGGAGTTCAAGACCAGCCTGACCAACATGGTGAAACCCCATCTCTACTAAAAATACAAAATTAGTAGGGTGTGGTGGCGCATGCCTGTTAGCCCAGATACTTGGGAGAGTGAGGCAGGAGAATCACCTGAACCCGGGAGGCAGAGGTCGCAGTGGGCCGAGATCGCGTCATTGCACTCCAGCCTGGGCAACAAGAGTGAAACTCCATCTCAAAAAATAAATAAATAAATAAATAAAATAAACTACAGAGTTAAGACAAGCCTTTGCATACCTTTTTTAAGCATTAAAATTCCAGATGCCTGAATTACAGTCTAATCCTACCTGACAACTAATACTTGAAGAAGTGGATTAAGTAGAAAATGGACAATACTTACCTATCCATGTACGTCCTGTTTTCTGCCCACAGTGTGTGGCCCAAAATCTACACAATTCATCTTTCTCCTGAATTTTAAAAGTATAAAGTCCAACCCCCACGATACAGGTATTCAAGGCCCATCAGGATATGATCCTTACCCACCTCCGTTACACCATCTCCTAGCACACACACTATGCTCCAGGCACATCAAAGGACATGTGGTTGTGTGGATATGCCTCGCTCTTCCACAAATCTTAACTTCTGTAGAGGCTCTTCTTCATCAGAAATGTCCTTTTCGGTTAGGTGTGTGACTCATGCCTATAATCTCAGGACTTTGGGGAGCCAAGGCAAGTGAATTGCTTGAGCCCAGGAGTTTGAGACCAACCTGGGCTCCATCTCTACAAAAAATTCAAAAATTAGCCAGGCGTGGTGGCACGCACCTATAGTCCCAGCTACTCAGGAGGCTGAGGCAGGAGGATTGCTCGAGCTCAGGAGGCCAGAGGATTGCTTGCCTCAGGAGTCAGAGGTTGCAGTGAGCTGAGATTGTGCCACTGCACTCTGCCTGGGCAACAGAGTGAGACTCCATCTCAAGATAAAAACAAAACAAAAAAAGAAATATCCCTTTCCCTTAGGGCTGCCTAGCAAACTACTAAAACTACTAACTGCCCAAGACTCAGGTCAAATAGCACCTCATCTGTGGAAGTCCCTAGTTCTCCTCTCTATGTACCTTCTAGATACCTCTTTTCAACATCTATCATCTTGTACTGAATGTTTTTTTTGTTTTATTTTTTAATTTACATGGAACCCTAAACGGTTTGTTTACATGTCCCAGAATTACAACCAGAGAACAGCACATGAGTCTTATTTATACCTGCATCTTCAATGACTGACACATGCCTGGCACATAATATGTGCTACAAGTAGAGACAGATCTCCCTTTTTTAATACAAGTCTAAACTTTAAAATATAAAACAAAGTCAAAAGAAGGTAAATGCTTTTAAAACATGAGAATTGAAAGGTGATGACATATCACATCCTAATGGCAGTAAAATCCAAAAAGGGAGAATTGATTCAACTGACATTTAACTAGAAACTATTTTTCCGTACAATCACAATCTTTACAGGGAGAAGTTTTAAATGGCTATTATAAATTCTAATAAAATCTTATTGCAGTAACCTATTCCAAAATCAATGGCTGGGCATGACTAAATATGCAAAAGGAAATATATCAAGTCCAACTATTTCCTCAATTTTTTAAAAAGAAACAGGATGCAAAGAAAGAAAAAAATGCCTTCAGTTGATAAATCTGTTGTGTAGTTTTAAACATAAATGCATTTCTGAAGAAAACACACTGATTTTAAATGCAGGACTGGTTGTCATTCTGCATTAATATTTTTTATTGGCACCTGATATGGTTTGGTTTTGTGTCCCCACCCAAATCTCATCTTGAATTGTAATTCCCATGTGTTGAGGGAGGGACCTGGTGGGAGGTGATTGGATCATGGGTGCAGTTTCCCCCATGCTGTTCTAGTGATAGTGAGTTTTCATGAGATCTGATGCTTTTAAAAGTGGCAGTTTCCCCTGCTCTCTCTCCTGTCGCCTTCTGAAGAAGGCGTCTGCTTCCTCTTCACTTTCCACCATGATTGTAAGTTTCCTAAGGCCTCCCCAGCCATGCAGAACCATGAGTCAATTAAGCCTCTTTCCTTTATAAACTACCCAGTCTCAGGTATTTCTTTATAGCAGTGTGAAAAAGGACTAATACAGAGAATTGGTACCAGGATAGTGAGGTACTGCTATAAAGATAATCTGAAAATGTAAAAGCAACTTTGGAACTGGGTAATGGGCAGAGGTTGGAACAGTCTGAGGGCTCAGAAGACAGGAAGATGTGGGAAAGTTTGGAACTTCTCAAAGACTTCTTGAATGGTTCTGAACAAAATGCTAATAGTGATATAAAAAATGAAGTTCAGGCTGAGACGGTCTCAAATAGAGGTCAGGGACTTAATGAGAACTGCAGTAAAGGTCATTCATGCTATGCTTTAGCAAAGAGACTGGTGGCATTTTGCCCCTGCCCTAGAGATCTGTGGAAGTTTGAACTTGAGAAAGATGATTTAGGGTGTCTGGCAAAAGAGATTTCTAAGCACCAAAGCATTCAAGAAGTGACCCGGTTGTTTCTAAAAGTGTACAGTCACATGGATTCATGAAGAGATTATTTGAATTTGGAACTTATATTTAAAAGTGAAGCAGAGCATGAAAGTTTAGAAAATTTGCTGCCTAACCATGAGGTAGAAAAGAAAAACCTATTTCCTGGGGGAAAATTCAAACCTGCTGCAGAAATTTGCATAAGTAACAACGAGCCCAGTGTTAATAGCCAAAACAATGGGGAAAACGTCTCCAGGGCACGTCAGAGATCTTTGCAGCAGCCCCTCCCATCACAGGCCTAGTGGCATAGGAGGGAAAAACGGTTTTGTGGGCCTCAGTGGCCCTGCTGCTCTGTGCAGCCTCAAGATATGCTGTCCTGCATCCAGCTGCTTTAGCTCCAGTCATGGCTAAAAAGAACCAAGGTACAGCTAGAGCCATTGTTTCTGAGAGTGCAAGCCCTAAACCTTGGCAGCTTCTATGTGGTGTTGGGTCTGTGGGTGCACAGAAGACAAGAGTTTAGAAGATAAGAGTTTAACCTCTACCTAGATTTCAGAGGATGTATGGAAACACCTGAATGTCCAGGCAGAAGTCTGCTGCAGGGGTGGAGCCCTCATGGAGAACCTCTGCTAGGGCAGTATAGAAGGAAAATGTGGGGTTGAAGCCCCCACACAGAGTCCCTACTGGGGCACTGCCTACTGGAGCTGTGAGGAGACAGCCACTGTCCCCCAGGCCCCAGAAAGGTAGATTCACTGACAGCTTGTATTGTACACCTGGAAAAGTCACAGGCACTCAATGCCAGCCAGTGAAAGCAGCCATGAGGACTGCACCCTTCAGAGCCACAAGGGTAGAGCTGCCCAAGGCCATGGGAGCCCACCCCTTGGATGTGAGATATGGAGTCAAAGGAGATCATTTCAAAGCTTTAAGATTTAATAACTGCCCTGCTGGGTTTCAGACTTGCATGGGGCCTATGGCCCCTTTGTTTTGGCCAACTTCTCCCATTTGAAACATTTAGCCAATGCCTATAGCCCCACTGTATCTTAGAAGTAACTAACTTGTTTTTTATTTTATAGGCTCATAGACAAAAGGGACTTGCCTTGTGTCAGATGAGACTTTGGACTTGGACTTTTGGGTTAATGCTGGAATAAGTTAAGACTTTGGGGGACTGTTGGAAAGTCATGATTGGTTTTGAAACGTGAAAAGGACATGAGCTTTGGGAGGGGCCAGGAGTGGAATGATACAGTTTGGCTCTGTATCCCCACCCAAATCTCATCTTGAATTGTAATCCCCATGTGTCAAGGGAGGAACCTGGTAGGAAGTGATCAGATCACGGGAGCAGTTTCCCCCACGCTGTTCTTGTGATAGTGAGGAGTTCTCAAAAGATCTGACGGTTTTAAAAGTGGCAGTTTCCCCTGCTTTCTCTCTCTCTCTCTCTCTCTCTCCTGCTGCCTCGTGAAGAAGGTCATCTGTTTCCCCTTCACCTTCTGCCATAATGTTAACTTTCCTGAGGCCTCCCCATTCATGCAGAACTGAGAGTCAATTAAACCTCTTTCCTTTATAAATTACCCACTCTCAGGTATTTCTTTATAACAATGTGAAAACAGACTAATACAGTACCTATCATTATTGACTTCTCAACTTCTATCATTATCAAAAAGCAAATAATTTGATTCATTTTTTAAAATAAACAAAATTTTAACTCTTAAAATGTATAAGCAAATACATTTCCTCCATAACAGAACACTAATAGTTGCATACTTAGGTCCAAAATAAGTTTTTATAAGCAATGCTCAAAAACCTCAATGGATCAAATATATTATAAAAATTCAGCAAATTGATAAACCTTGCTATTTGACAATGAAAACAAATTTTAACTTTTTTAAACTGTGATAAGCAAACTCATTAGTTTGAAAATTAGAAATTAATATATTACATTGATTTATGTCATCTTTAAAGTCACTTTAACTCACTCTCAGTAGCACAGTGTTTTAAGTCAGAAAGCAGTGAAATAAAATTGTCGATTCACTCTTATTTTTCTATTCTCACTGAATTTTTTAAATTTTTTATTATATATTCAGCAGCATTAGAATAAGCAAAGCCAAAGGCATTTTATGGGACTCAAAAGACACAATGACCTCTGTAGACACCAGTTAAACAATACACAGAACAATTTGATTCCTACTTCGATGCTAAGTTTAGCAACCATTCACACAGATAATGTCCATGTTTTTCTTTCTTTTCATTTCACCAAGACCTTCATTCCTCAAAGCCTAAAATATATCTAAATCTTGGATTTCTCTTTTTTGCTTCATCTGACAACTTGAACATTGACTGTTGGACACACAGCCATCAAGTGATAAAATGGGTAACTGGAAAAGTTCTAACTTGTTTTGTATTTTTCAAACCCTATTAAAATAAGAGCAAATAATAATACTAGCTCATATTTATTCAATGCTGGTTCTAGTTCAAGCACTCACAGCAACCCTGTGATACAGACTACTAATAAACTTAGTTTGCAAATAAAAACACTCAAGTTTAGGAAAAACATGTGACATATGCAAGGTCTCATAACAGGTAACTTACAAAGCTGGGATTTGAATCCCAGATTGACTAAAACCATGCCATACATCTTTATTATATAATCTCTTCCATAGAAGAAAATGAGCCATTAGTTGCTGTTCCATTTCACAACATAGCTTCCCTGAACATACTGGTGGAAAAACAAACAAACAAACAGAAATTGGCTATGTTCATTCATTTATCAACTTTTTTTTAATAAATTTTTTTTTAAGACAGAGTCTCACTCTGTTGTCCAGGATGGAGTACAGTGGCACAATCTCAGCTCACTGCAACCACCACCTCCCAGGCTCAAGTGATTCTCATGCCTCAGTCACCAAATAGCTGGGACTACAGGTGTGCACTACCACACCCAGCTAATTTTTGTATTCTTAGTAGAGGCGGGGTTTCACCATGTTGGCCAGGCTGGTCTCAAACTCCTGGCCTTAAGCGATCTGCTAACCTCGACCTTCCAAAGTATTAGGATTACAGGCATGACTACCGCACTCAGCCTCATTTATTAATTTATTCAACAAATATTTACAAGCTCCTTAAAACTCTCATTTGAGCTCAAATCCTTTTAAGTATTTTTGAGTATTCTGCATGTGCAATGGACTGAATATGTCCCCACAAAACTCACAAGTTGAAATCTTAACCCCCTACAATGTAATGGTATTAGGAGGTACGGCCTCTGGGGGGTAATTAAGTCATGAATGTAGAGCCCTCATGAATGGGATTAGTGCCCTTATAAAAGGGATTTCCAAAACCTCTCTCATCCGCTTTCCATCACCTGCAGATACAATGAAAAGATAGTAGTAGTCTTTGACCTGAAAAAGGACTCTCATCAGAACCCAACCATGTGGGCACCCTGACCTTCGACTTCCAACCTCCAGAACAGTAAGAAATAAATTTCTGTTCTTTATAAGGCACCCAGTCTATAATACTTTGTTACAGCAGCCTGAGTAGACTGAGGCAGAAATTGGTGCCAATAATTAGGGGTGCTGCTGTAACAAATACCTAAAAAGGTTATCTTCATTTATTTTTCACATAACCAAGCAAAATATGTGAAACAGTAAACTCTGACTGTTGAAGCCACTTGTTTTCTATTACACTAACATCCAAGGCATCCTGATACAAACGCTTACCAAAAATTGCATTTGAAAAGAAAACAAAGGCTAACTAGAATAGTACATGCAAAACAAATTTAAAAAGTTAAAAAACAGAAGTGTATCTTCGGTTCAATAGATCAGTTGCAAAATTATAGAATGATGTAAAACTGGTTTAACAGTAGTTCAAATAATAAAAGAGGTAAGTGTGTTACTAGTAGACTCAAAGTAACCTAACACTAAGACATGGCTGAGAACAATGTATAGCCACTTTAGGTAATATTATTAGAACTAGGGGCTCAAGACTATGGTGGTAAAATCTTATAAAGCTTAGTCCTTCATCACATTTCTGGAATAAATTAGATATATATTGAAAGGGGCACTGAAAAACAGTGCCCCTTTCTAAGGCACTGTTTCAAAGGATTATCAAAGGAGGCTACCAGGAGGATGAAAGATGTAAAGATCATGTCATCTGAGGACAGGGCAATGAAATGACAAGTGCACAGTCTGGAAGAGAGCACAGTAGCTATTTTCAAGAGGTTTCCTGGACAAAAGGGGCTGGACTCGGTCTTACCACTTCAGAGAAAGGCACTAAGAGCAGCAGTTGGTTGCTATAGAAGGTAGATTTGGGCTTACAAGAAGCAGTTTCTTAATCATCAGAACAACCTAAAAATCAAATAAGTTATCTCAAGAGAAAGTGAAATTTACTTTCACTGAGATGAAGACTGAGTGACCATCCATCCAGGACATCCTAGAACTGTATTTCCCAGAAAGTAGCTGCACAAGAGATTATTTTAACTGGTACATACACTTATTTTATTCATTACTTATTTATCTTAATATACATTAAAAACAAATAAATGTACATACTAAAGTAGCCATCAACCCCATTGTTTCATGAATATTACTGCTGTAGGATAAATGAAGCAACAACTTTAGTTGATTGAAAGAAAAACATTAAGTCAATATACTGAATTTAACTTACGTAGCAATATTATTTTATGATGTTAGTTATCACCCTTCAATTTATATAGGTAATAAAAGGCACCAAAGATTTAAGAAAAGGAAAAAAAACTTCTAAAAAGAAAAGTATTTTTTAAAAAAGAAAGAAGGAAAAGAAAAACATTAAATTAATTATAATACAAATGATAAAAGAAAAAAAAATGTCAAAAATCACAAAAACTAGCCTGGGCAACGTAGCGAAACTCCATCTCTACAAAAAAAAAAAAAAACCCAACACACACACAAACACACACACACACACACAAATTGACTGGGCACGGTGGCTCACGCCTATAATCCCAGCACTTTGGGAGGCCAAGGCAGGTGGATCACGTGAGCCCAGGAGCTCAAGACCAGCCTAGCCAACATGGTGAAATCTGTCTCTACTAAAAATACAAAAATTAGCAGAGAATGGTGGTGCACATCTGTAATCCCAGCTACTCGGGTGGCTAAGACATGAGAATGGCTTGAGTGCAGAAGGTGGAGGTTGCAGTAAGCCAAGATTGCACTAGCCTGGGCAACAGAGTGAGGCCCTGACACACATACACACACACAAACACACACACACAAAATTCACATAGGTTCCACAAAAGTATCTGAATTTTGGACATACTGCTCTGTAGAGATTCGTGCACTGATCATCCTGAAACTAAAACTTCTCCTTTACCAAAATTGTCTTAGTACTCAGTAATTCCCTGAAAACATGATAATTTACAACTACATTTATTCAAATAGCTATCACAATTAAAATAGAAACTAAAATTTTTCATTATTTCAGTAACAATCTTAGAAATCTTGATTGTCAATAGCTATAGCTATAAAACATCTGGATCCCTCACATAACTAATCTTTACCACAAAAGACTGATATTCCTGCATCTAATAAGCATTTATTGAGGGCCTTCTCGGGCCAGGCACTGTGGTGGACAAAAATTTGAAAGTAGGTTAGCAAGTTGTCATTTGAAGGATGTACTGCTACCTTAAGGAAAATCTTAAAACATTTAAGGTAAAAACACTAAAAGAGGATGTCTTCATTATTATGTTCACTGAAAATATACATGTATGTTAGTATAACTGAAGCCCAAACTATTTTCTATGCTATACATATACACACACAAAATCTAGACACATGAACCAGATTTAGATATAAAATCCCTTCAGTAAGTCCTGCCTCATACTCAGTATTTTATGCTCTTGCTCCAATATACTCTGAAACACCTCGAGAATCTCACTGAAGCCCCAAAGGCAATCTTATGACATCTATGTGAAAAGTCCACCTATCTCTACCCTAAGGCACCGTGTGGCAAGCACATTCTTAGAGCACAAAGAAAGTGATGGGCCTCTCAGGAGGAAATGGTGCCAGAGTACACTGCTGGAGGCGTTTCTTCTGCCTAATGAGAAGACTGACCTTTTCTTTTCTTTCCCAGCTCCTTAGGCCAAAGGTACTTTATGTTTGAATAATCAAATAATAAGTGACATCTAATATGGATACGAAATGCTAAAGTTTAAACTTGTCCCCTGAAGATACTTCTCCATGTGTACATCCCCAAATGGATTTCAACCAAAGTCGAAGAAAGAAAAATAATCAGCTCAGAACGATTCCCCTCCTACCTCCTGAGTGTGTTCTTTATAGACTTGCAGTGGCCCCGCAGCTTTGGCAGTGTCCCAGAGCTGCAGCGAGCCATCACCACTACAGGTGATGAGGACATGTTCATTGTTCTCACTCCAGGTCACATCAAACAAACCATCATTCCAGTCAAAGCTACACTAGGAAAAAACAAAAAAAACACAACACTTACATAGGCAGCTACACAACAACAACAAAAAATAACAATTATAATTATGGTTTTTTTCTTACAATTTATCACATATTTTAACACGTATATCTCATGTAATCTTCACAACTATGGGAGTTAAGAGAGCAGGTACTTGACAAATATGGCAACAGATTCAGAAAGGTTAAAAAAACAGTCCAGTGGAACGTAACAGTCCAAAAATGTAATGCTACACAATATACTACTCCATATTTTTTTATGTTTAAGTTTTATAATTTACGAGTGGACACTAAGAGACAAGCTTCAGATTTGTTTTGTTTTTTATTTAAGAGAAAGAGTCTTGTTCTGTCACCCAGGCTGGAGTGTAGTGGTCCAATCACAGCTCACTGCAGCCCTGAACTGGACTCAAGCAATCCTCCCACCTCAGCCTCCCAAGTAGCTGGGACGACAGGTGTGCACCACCACGGCATAGCTAATCTTTAAAAAAAAATTTTTAGGCCAGGCCCAGTGGCTCACACATATAACACCAGCTCTTTGGGAGACCAAGGCGGGCAGATCACCAGAGGTCAGGAGTTCGAGACCAGCCTGGCCAAAATGGTGAAACTCTGTCTCTACTAAAAAATACAAAAATTAGCTGGGCATGGTGGCGGGCACCTATAATCCCAGCTACTTGGGAGGCTGAGGCAGGAGAATCACTTGAACCCAGAAGGCTGAAAGATTGCAATGAGCCAAGATTGCGCCACTGTACTCTAGCCTGGGTGACAGAGCCAGACTCTGTGCACACACAAAAAATTTCTTTTAGAGACGGGGTGTCCCTAACATAGTGGGGGACCCTATGCCCACGAGGCTGGTCTTGAACTCCTGGCCTCAAGTGATCCTTCTGCCTCAGACTTGGGAATAGCTGGGACTATGGGTGTGCACCACCACAACCAGCTAAAAATAAGCTTCATCCTATGCAAACGCCAAGGTTCCTTTTATATTGTATATTAAAACATTAACCAAAGAGTCAAAACCTAACTCTATTAAGGCTTTAATAGCAACAGTAAATACCTTTAATAATTTCAGCCCCCTTACCTTCTAAAAAGCCTTAGCCCAGATTCATCTGGATCCAGTATTAGTAGGGTTCCACAGCCTAAAGAGAAAAAAAATCAAGGTCATCCCTTTGAACCTGCCAGGGTAATATCAAAAGTCAGAGAGTTATCAAGTAACTGGTACCTGATTTGAATACCACAAATTTCTCCCCAGAGTTTTTCGGACCTTAAATACCAAACAGTCAGGTGATCAATTTCTCCCTAAAGTTTTTGGGACACGAATACCAAATGTGTTCTCTATTTCTGTTTTTCCATATTGTACTTCAGTTACTAAATATTCAACTTCCCATTGCGCCTAAGATTGGAATCCAGACATGGGCCTAACAAAGGGGTGAAATACTTAAGGGCCTACTCTGTAGCCAGACAAGGCACCAGAGACACAAACCTTCCAAGTTGGTGTTATCATCCCTACTGACAGATGAGAAACCTCTGGCTTACAGACCCCAGGGACTGCACTCCTCACCAGTAAATCTAAAATACATCTAACACAGGATTTTAAAGCAAAATATGAATACGGAGATACCTGGTGGGATTTACCACATAACTGGTGGTAATACACCGCTGAAAACAGTATTAATATGTTACCCGTCAAAGATTATTTTACCAAAGGGCCATTGTATTTTAAAAGTTATATCTACTTTTATAGAGACCAAGGGGGAAAATCTCTTCTATTTAAACATGACTGAATGTTTTTTTAAATACCAATTCCTTTTAAAGAGTTTTTGCATAAGATTTTAAGTAGCATTTACAGGCCAGTCACAGTGGCTCACGCCTGTAATCCTAGCACTTTGGAAGTCCAAGGCAGGAGGATCGCTTGCACCCAGTTCAGAACAAGCCTGGGCAACACAGTGATACCGTCTCTACAAAAATAAAAAATCAAAAATTAGCCAGGTGTGGTGGTACGTGCCTGTGGTCCCAGCTACTGGGGAGGTTGAGACAGGAGGATCATTTGAGCCCAGGAGGTTGAGGCTACAGTGAGCCGTGACTGCACCACTCTACTGAACCTAGGCAAGAGTGTGACCCTGTCTCTAAAAAGAAAAAGAAAAAAAGGAAACTACTACCATTATAGACTCATGAGTCTTCAATCCAACTGGTGGGCCATGTAAATCCGAATGTGCCAAGCACTAAGAGCTAATAAAGAAAATAAATCAAGTATTTCTCTTGAGTTTTAGAAGTAACATTTTTTTCTGCTGTAGGACAAAACAAAAAATACAACAGACCACTGACATTATGAAATGAGTTGTTGCATCTCCCTTCAGTGCCTATAATAGCTAGGACATGAATTAAGGCAAAAGCGAGAATGAACCCATGCCTTTTCATCTAGTCCACGGAGAGGGATGATTAACTTTTTTTTCTTTTTTCTTTTTTTTTGAGAGACAGTTTTGCTCTTGTTGCCCAGGCTGTAATGCAAAGACGCGATCTCGGCTCACCGCAACCTCCACCTCCTGGGTTCAAACTATTCTCTTGCCTCAGCCTCCCGAGTAGCTGGGATTACACGCATGCGGCACCACGCCTAGCTAATGTTGTATTTTCAGTAGAGGCGGGGTTGCTCCATGTTGGTCAAGCTGGTTTGGAACTCCCGAACTCAGGTGATCCGCCTGCCTCGGCCTCCCAAAGTGCTGGGATTACAGACGTCAGCCACCTCACCGCGCCTGGCCTTTTTTCTTTTAAGACGGTGTCGCAGTCTGTCACCCAGGCTGGAGTGGAGTGATGTGATCTCAGCTCACTGAGCTGGGGCACAGCGATGTGATCTCAGTTCACTGTAGCCTCAACATCCCGGGCTCAAGCGGTCCTCCCGCCTCAGCCTCCCGAGCAGCTGTAACTACAGGCTGAGCCAATGCGCCCTGCTGGAGACAATTAACTGTAGTCTGTAACAGCTACTTGCTAAAGTATGCATTCCTCGTGAGACAACTACAGGTGAGAAGTGAACTTAATATATTTCATGGTGTCACCGTTGGACTCCAGACGTCCATTCAGGAGCATCCTTCTTAGGACGGCCAGCCCGCAGGTCGTGGCTCAGTGCTCGAATGCAGACTGGGAAATGTGGGCCAACTCGCGAGCCCTGGGGCGGTTCTGGCTCAGACCGTCTTTCCCGTACAACTGTGTGGAGCGGACCGCTCCAAGGTACCGCGCAGGCTACCCCGGCTCTCCGCACCGGGACGTGTGCCTGGGCGTGTGACAGGTGGCAGAGGCAGCCGGTCTCAAAGAACAAGGACACGGGCTACCAGGCTACACCTATACGCACTTACACACAACTGAAGAGGATCGACTCCCGCTTCAGACCAACTCCTCGCGCTCCGCAAAGTGAGAGGCGCCGACCAGCGCCTCTTCTGCCCCCTGGCGC
>NW_012101965.1:2648573-2653589 GCF_000951045.1 Mandrillus leucophaeus
CCTTGCCGCGGAAGTCGTTCCGAGTCGGAGGCGCACTGGCGCGATTAGAGAGACCAGGAAGACCGGGCGGAAGTGCGGGCCCCGTGCCCTGTATTCGATATTCTGATTGGTCCGCACAGGAAATGGACTCCGACGGAGACCATTTTTGTTTTGGGTGAAACCAAACTGAATTGCGCCTGCTGCAAAGATACAGATCTTTCAGGGGAGTAATCCAGGGTTAGGTATTATTAATAATTACGACAACTTTTGTCGTTGCATCTCAGCCTCTGCTGCGGTGCTGTTTTTTATTAATTTCATTGAGCGTTTGGAAGACTGGCATCAGGAACTTTTCCTGATGATTACAAAGTGAGACAAGTTACAGCCGACTCTGAAACCACGCAGCGCGTCCAAAATTGCGTGCTGCTTGCCCAAGGAAACTGGAAGCAATGATAACTTAAGTCCGTGAAGTCAGTGCGGTCTTTAGGAATAACAGCGTGGGCTGGTGGGCTACTTTCACACTATAACTGGAAAAGATGAGACACCGACTCCAAACCAACTCCCCATACTTGGCAAGTGAGAAAGAGGAGCTGGCCAGTTCTAATGAAGCTAAGAAAAAAAGCAGCACATCGTCATAAACAACTTTTTAAAAAAAGTATTACTACATATGTATATACTGTATGGTAATAAGTGCTCAGATTCTGGTGCTCACTCATTATTCATTCATTGCCAGGCATGTACTATGTGGAGAATGACCAAATATAACTTATCTGCCAAACCAAGATACTTTTGGAGTAAAGAGGGTCTAATTATTAAGCCGGGTCAACAGGCACAAACCAAGTCATATGATCACCTTAACCATATACCAAGCACAGTATTAGGCATTTGGGATTCAGAATAATAGGATATGGTCCATGGCCTCAAGAGACTAGAGAAGAAGACTAAAAGAGAAGTCGTGTAATTAGTTAAGTGTAATCAAAATACTGTAGAGGCTAGGAGAAATATAGGTGGGGTATTTTTAAAAGGTGATTGTCAGTGCCAGAGGTATGGGAATTGCAGGAAAGGCTGCAGAAGAGAGATAGTCTTTATGGTGATTGCACACAGATGAGTAGGTTTTCTTTAAGTAGACAAGAAGATGGAGATACTTGTAGGAGCAGGAATAACATGAGCAACCCAGGAGATCTCAACCAGCATGATCCATAGGGGATCGTGGCTGCCAGGACTCAGCCTGGCCAGATGGAAGGGATACGGTGAAAAGAATATTGGGTGGACTTAAGTCAAAATTCTTTTGACTTAAGTCAAAAGAATATACGGTGAAAAGAGTGTTGTACTGGGGCTAGATCATGAAGAATCTTATATACCATACTAAGAGAATTGGATTTCTACTGTAAACAGTGAAAAAGAGTGGAAGGTTTCTAATGTGAGAAATTAAATGACCAAGGTTTTATTTTAAAAAGTCCTGCAACAGTAATATGGAGGATGGAGTTTGGAGATGGGGAGGCCAGTCAAAAGACTAGCAGGCTGGGTGCGGTGGCTCACACCTGTAATCCAAGCACGCTAGGAGGCCGAGGCAGGTGGATCACTTGAGGATCCAGACCAGCGTGGCCTCAATTATTTTGGATTTTTATCATATGTAGTCACTGGAATGTATGCTGCATGAGGGCAGAAATTTTTGCTTGTTCCATTCGCTGGTGTATCCCAAGGACCTGGTATTTAAGCATTTGGGAAATGTTGAGTGGATGCAGCCTAATACAGTGACTAAATGATCACTGTTTTTTGTAATACTACGAAAAGTAACCTGGAAACATTCTGGAGTTTATTGAAATGCTAAATAGGCGTTAATAAAATATCAAACTAAGCAAACATGAAGCAGCTGGGACCTTGGCAAAGCGTTGTATGTGAAGAGTTATCCAATCTAAGCTAAAAGTAGTGTGGTCTCTCTGGGAGGGACACAGGCTGGTTCCAGCTGGGGTAAAGGGGTAAACTATTTACAGTGACCTTGGACATACACACACACACAAACTGAGCTATTATCTGCTCCTTACCTAACCATACATGATTATAGCATTGTAAAATATTTCATCCCACCTGTGAAGCTTTCTAAAATACAAACAACTAAACATGTAAAAAATAAACCATACTCTTAAACTAGATTTTGAGCATCTTGAAGTAATGTCCAAGTGTAATTTGTTTGTGTCTCCAGTACCTCATGTGCTGGAGGTACATGTTTGACAACTTGAACTGAACTGGAAAATTAAGGAAAAGGAACATGAAATGCTCCTTAGATTCTCCTTGTTCCCTGCCCTTGCTCCACACCCCTTCCTCCACCTATACTTTACCAAGTGGAGTCCAAGTTTGCTAGGGATATGGATAGAATTGGAGTTAACAATTGCCTAGAAGGGCCAGGCATGGTGGCTCATGCCTGTAATCCCAACACTTTGGGAGGCCGAGGCGGGCAGAACACTTGAGGTATGGAGTTTGAGACCAGCCTGGCCAACATGGTGAAACCCTGTCTCTACTAAAAATACAAAAATTAGCCAGGCATGGTGGTGGGCACCTGTAATCCCAGCTACTCTGGAGGAGGCTGAGGCAGGAGAATCACTTGAACCCTAGAGGCAGAGGTTGCCGTGAACTGAGATCACACCACTGCACTTCAGCCTGGGCGACAGAGTGAGACTCCATCTCAAAAAAAAAAAAAAAACAAAAAAAAACACACACTAAAAAACAACTCTCTTTGTTGTCTACCACCTGTTTTTGTCATCGTTTAGGAGTACTTGGTATTTCCCAACTGAGACAGAAACTGTTTTTTAATAAACATTCACTACACCTCAGAGCTGTGTAATTTCTAAACTTGTCCAACTCTGTGGAAGACTTTCTAACTCTGTGGAAGGCCTAATAGTGTAGGCGGACATGGCTCGATGTCAGGTTTCTATAAGGATCTACAATTATATTTAGATTGTTTTGTTTTCTAACTGCTATGGTGACCTCATACTCTAACTGCAAATATTTACCAACCCACATCATTTTTAAAGCTAGTTTATCTTTCCCATGGAGAGAGACCGGAAGTAAAATAATTGAAATACGTGGTCTTTCCACCCAGGTGAATCGTTATCCTAGGTAAATCGGCAACTTGTTATGTTTAAGGCTGCATGTGGTAGTTATGTGAAATAATTCCAAGAAAGGATGGATAATTTCATTGTTCCTTTTAGCTCTGCACAGCATTGTGCTGGGTAACTAGTAAGCCTTTAATCAACGTTTGCCAGAGGGTTAATGTAATCATCATCCAAGAACTTTAAGCACTATCTTCAAATATATGATGGGTACTTGGACTGATGCACTTTAGAGACCCCTTAAAGCTCTGAGAGGCTATAATTATGGGCTAATTGTCTATATTGCTCATTTTATATCATTCATCACTTATTATTTTAGTTATACTTTCTTGTTAAAAATTTTAGAATCTGTGGTAATGTAAACTGGTGCAGCTGATATGGAAGATAGGATAGCAATTGCTTAAAAAATTAAACATAGAATTACCATATAATCTTGCAATTCCACTCTTGGGTATATATCTAAAAGAAACACAGGAATTCAAACAGATATTTGTACACTCCTGTTTGCAGCAGTATTACTCATAATAGCGAAAAGGTGAAAGCAACCCAAGTGTCCACTGGCAGATGCTATGGTCTGAAAGTTTCTGTCCCCCCAAAATTCATATGTTGAAATTTAATCACCAATGTGATGTCTTAAGACGTGGGGCATTTGAGAAGCAATTAGGTCATGAATGAGATGATTGCCTTTGTAAAAGAGGCTGCAGAGAGAGACCTCTTACCCCTTCCATCATGTGAGGACACAGCAGGAAATGAACATCTATGAACCAGAAAGTAGGACCTCACCAGACATCAAACCTGCTGCTGATGGCTTGATTATGGATTTTCCAGCCTCTAAAACAGTGATAAATATATTTCTGTTGTTTATAAGGTACCAAGTTTATGACAGCTTGTTATAGAAGCCTGAACCAACTAAGACAATAAGTGAATACATAAAGAGAATGTAGCATTTGCATACGATGGAATATTATTCTTCCCTAAAGAGGAGGGATATTCTTACATGGATGAACTTTGAAGACATTATGCTAAGTGAAATAAACCAGGCACAAAAGGACAAATATCATATGATTCCATTTATATGAGGTACATGGAGTAGTCAAATTGATACAGACAAAATAGAATGGTGGTTACCAGGGGCAAGGGGAAGCGGGGAATGGAGAGTTATTGGGTGATAGACATGGAGTTTCAGTTTAGGAAGACGAAGTTCTGGAAATAGATGGCGGTGATTGTATAACAATGTGCGTGTACTCAACGTCACTGAAGTGTCTGCTTAAAAATGGTTAAAATGGTAAATTGGTATGTATATTTTACAAAATCAAATTGGAATCTTAAGTAGAGTATTGGTTTAGGACATACATTTACTGCACTTCTATGTAAAAGGAGAGAAAAATATATGAGCGATTGGTATAATCTGATCATAGTAGAAAATGCAGTTAGTCTTTCCCTCTTTTTCTGGAAAGACAGCAATTAAGAGCATGGTGTTTAGAGTCAGAGACCTGGGATTGAACCCAGGCCTTATGCTTTTTAGCTTGTGTGATGGAAAGCGTGTAACATCTATTTATCTACTTTCAGCTCTTGGATAGGATTAATATTTTAGGTGATGGTGCACATGTACTGACAGCTCCTTGACTCCCCACATGGCTGGATAGACAGGTGCCTCTTCTGCAGGCTCAACTCAACAAAACAACATGAGGTGTGATATATTGGCTCTTTCAAATCCCTATCCTGATAACATCTCCCTCAAAGGGTTGTTGTAAGGATTAAATGGGGCAGGTATCATGTGTAACTGTAAGCCCTTAATTGGCAGAGGCTATTATTTGGGTTGTGTGCATTCTAACTTGGATCAAGTATTAAAGTTACTTCTTCATGGCAGGAAATTAAACCGTCTAGTTCCCATTTCACTCTTTTTTTTTTTTTTTTTTTTTTTTGGAGT
>NW_012101965.1:2653649-2676040 GCF_000951045.1 Mandrillus leucophaeus
GTTACTTCTTCATGGCAGGAAATTAAACCGTCTAGTTCCCATTTCACTTTTTTTTTTTTTTTTTTTTTTGAGATGGAGTCTCACTCTGTCACCCAGGCTGGATTGCAGTGGCATGATCTTGGCTTACTGCAACCTCCACCCCACAAGCTCAAGTGATTCTCCTGCCTCAGCCTCCTGAGTAGCTGAGATCACAGGCATGTGCCACCATGCCCAGCTAATTTTTGTATTTTTAGTAGAGATGGAATTTCACCATGTTGGCCAAGCTAGTCTCAAACTCCTGACCTCAAACAATCTGCCTGCCTTGATCTCCTAAAGTGCTGGGATTACAGATGTGAGCCACTATGCCTGGCCCCATTTCACTCTTGATTCTCTCTCTTAACCTCTTTTACTATCACCAAGAAATAATGATTTCTCAATGCTGTTAGTACTTTCCTAATGTTTTGGCTCATATACTTCCTAAAAGAATTGATAATCATGATGAAGCACATCTACGTTTTAAGTTGCCCTCTAAAATGTTTTCTCATAAAAATAGCTGCAAATGACATAATTTCAAGTTTATTGAAAATTAATGTCACTTTAAAAGTAAAAATATTTGATCACCCTTAAATGTATCATATGGATTCTAAAAACAATAGGCTTTTGGTACTCATCATTATTATATTAGTTATCTATTACTGTGTAACAAATTGTCCTTAAGCTTCACAGCTGAAAACAACCATTTATTATCTCACAGTTTATCTGGGGCAAATAAAAGTCTCTCACAAGACTGCAATCAGGGGGTCAGCCAGGACTGCCGGGTGATCTGAAGACTTGACTCGGGGAGGATCTACTCCCAGGCTTCCTCACATAACTGTTGGCAGGATTCAGTTTCTTATGGACCATAGGGCAAAGGGCCTAAGTTTCTTGCTGGCTAATGGCTAGTGACCTCCCTCAGTTCTGTGTCACATGAGGCTCTCCATAGGGTAGTTCATAATATGGCAACTGGCTTTCTTCAGAGCACGGAAAAGAGAAAGAGAGAGCAAAAGAGGAGAGCAACATAGAAATCACAGGGCTTTGGTAACCTAATCTCAGAAGCCTCATCCCATCACATTTGCTGTATTCGCTTTATTATAAGCAAGTCTTTAGGTCAAGCCCAGTCTCATGGGGATGAGATTACACAGGGGCATAAATATTATACCTGAGGGCAAGGATCACTGGGGGCCATCTTATAAAGCCTGCTATCCACTACTATCAATTTTTAAAAAACATTCGAACAAGGTCATTTTTAACTGTCAGAAAAATTTGTCGTTTCTTTTCTTCTTGAACTTGTAATTCCATTCTACTATTCTCTTGTAGAATTTGCTCTAGTGTAATATTCATTTATGCTTGAAATCATTTTATTGATCTCTTTATCATATATATCACATTAGAAAATTATGAACATAAACTGACATTTTAGTTTAATTTAATTTGGAGACAGGGTCTTACTTTGTAACCCAGGCTGGAGTAGAGTGGTGCAATCATAGCTCACTGTGGCCTCAACCTCACAGGCTCAAGTGATCCTTCCACCTCAGCCTCCTGAGTAGCTGGAACTACAGGCACCAGCCATCATGCCTGGCAATTTTTTTTTATTTTTCACACAGAGAGGGGGTCTCACTATGTTCCCCAGGCTGGTCTTTAATTCCTGGACTCAGGTGATCCTCCTGCTTTGGCCTCCCAAAATGTTAGGATTACAGGCATGAACCACCGTGCCCAGCCTGAAATTTTAATTTTTAAACAATTTCCTGGGGCCAGGCATGGTGGCTGATGCCTGTGATCCCAGCACGTTGGGAGGCTGAGGCGGGCGGATCATCTCTGGTCAGGAAGTTGAGACCAGCCTGGCCAATTTGGTGAAACCCCACCTCTACTAAAAATATACAAATTAGCTGGGCATGGTGGCAGGCTCCTGTAGTCCAGCTACTTGGGAGGCTGAGGCAGAAGAATGGCTTGAACCCGGGATGCGAAGTTTGTAGTGAGCCAAGATCGTGCCACTGCACTCCAGCCTGGGTGACAGAGCGAGACTTTGTCTCAAAAAATAATAATAATAAATAAATTTTCTATAACCATATGGCTTTGATTTTATTTTTCTAGACTGAGTTATCATTAATTTGTTATTAGTAGTAGTATGAATAGCATTATTGATTAAAACTACATAAACATTTAATAAAATTTGATAAATAATATTATGAAATACAAAAGTAAAATGCCATTGGAGATATGTTGCTTAATGCAATAGGTTTCTTTTCAGTTAGTTCATTCATGCTTTCTTCTGTATAACTTAGAATGAGTGAGGGCCACTAATAAATGAGAATCTAATGTTTATTAATGATGGTTGTTAAGTGTCTTATTTCTGGGAGAATTCACATTATATTCCCATTAAACTAATCCAAACTTAACAGATACATGGGAGGAATAATAAACGAGCAGAGAAATGGTTGCTGAATGAGAGAGTGTCAAAGTAAACACTAATATGGATTTAGGGTATCCAATAAGCTTTTGGAAAAAAAATAATGAAATGTTTCCTTTGCAAACCTTTATAAATGTTTATGTAAATACAAAACACTGGCCAGGCATGGTGGCTCAGGCATGTAATACCAGCACTTCAGGAGGCCGAGGTGGGAGGCTCGCTCAAGCCCAGGATTTCAAGAAAACACCAACTTACTTCCTAAAAAGGAAAAAGAATTCTGAAAACCTTTTCTCTACTCTAGCAGTACAGCAAAGATATATCTTTAAAGGGCACAAAAGAGAAAATTTGTAACAGGGGAAAACACATTCCAGAGTTTCTCTTTTTTCGCAAATTCATAATCACCAAGAAGAACGAAAATGATCATCATAACATGAAGTGCGTTATTTTCAGGGTTCTTCTTTATTGAAACCACGTGCTTTGGTTCAAAGTATGAGCGACTCTATTCAGCAGAGATACACATACATGTGGAAGTGATGCAGTCAGCAAGATCATAGCAAACTGTAATTTCTGCATTTGGTGATAAATGACCATAAATATTGTGATAAAGATGCCTCAATTCATTGGGGGAAGAAACATGAAATGCTTTTATTTTCCAGTTATTATCACCAACTATTCTTTATCTAATCTTCTTCATGCTGGGTAGCAGGACTACTGGCAAAAACATAGTCTTTCGTATGTGACTATGACCTTGAGTAACCTTGAGTACTGTATCTCAGACAGGTCTCCATCAATTTAGAAAGTTTATTTTGCCAAGGTTAAGGATGTGCCTGTGACACATTCTCAGAAAGTCCTGATGACATGTCCCCAAGGTGGTTGGGGTACAGCTTGGTTTTATACTTTCGAGGGAGACATGAGACATCAATTAAAACATGTAAGATTTACATTGGTTTGGTCCAGAAAGGTGTGACAACTCAGAGAGGGGGTGGCTTCCAGGTCATAGGTAGATTTAAAGATTTTCTGATTAGTGATTGGTTGAAAAAGTCATTATCAATAGAAAGGAACATCTGGGTTACTAATAAGGGGTTATGGAGACCAAGGCTTTATCATGCAGATGAAGCCAGGAAATGTCTCCCTTTTTAAAAATTTTATAAAAAATTTATTCAGGATCCAAAGCAGTATGTAAATATTTCTTATCAGATTTAAAGAGTCTGTTCTACCAGTAATTCCAAAAGGGAGGAGTGTATAATGAGGTGTGTCCAGCTCCCCATTCCCATCATGGCCTGAGCCTATTTTCCAGGCTAACTTTGGAATGCCCTTGCCTAGAGGAGGGGTCCATTCAGATGACTGTTGGCAAGGGCTTAGAGTTTTATTTTTGGCTTATAGTATTTACAAAGGATTACTAGTGTCACAAAGGCTGAGGATTCAGGAAAAGCTGATGGGAATAATGCTATGGAATTCATACAAAAGCAGGTTACAGTAGGTCATTCCTTTCAGACCACAGGAGTGGTCTGATTTATATCTTGGCAGAGGCTATTGAGTCACTCTGCCCAGCACCCCTTACTTCTCTGGAAGCTAACATCTGCTCCACTAACCTTCATGACATAGGCCTGTGCTTAGGACTGAGCCTCTCCTAACACCCCTATCTAGATACCATGTTGTTCCAGGACTGCACTGGACCCAACCCACATTAGTCAGAGTTGGTCCCTGGGACTTTTCTAATTATCTTCTACTTTGTTGTTGTTGCTTTTGTTTGAGACACGGTCTTTCTCTGTCACCCAGGCTGGAGTGCAGTGGCACGATTGCAGCTCACTGCAACCTCTGCCTCCCAGGTTCAAGCGATTCTCCTGACTCAGCCTCCTGAGTAGCTGGGATTACAGGCATATGCCACCACAGCTGGCTAATTTTTATATTTTTAATAGAGATGGGTTTTTGCCTTATTGGCCAGGCTGGTCTCAAACTCCTGGCCTCATGTGATCTACCTGCCTTGGCCTCCCAAAGTGCTAGGATTACATGTGCGAGCCACCACGCCTGGCCCTAATTATCTTGTACTTTGATGAGAAGCCAGCCTGAGAGAATACTCCAAAAATGATAGTTTTAGGATTACCAGAGTATGTACCTTATAAAAATGCTGTACTACAGTGGAGGTTGTCCCATCTCTCTTAAATGGACTAAAGTCACCTCTCCAGGAGAGTTGAAAATGTATTAAAATCCACCTCCTCATTGTCTAAACCATAGGATTTCAGAAATAGCAAATCAAAATAAGCCTATACTACAAGGGTAAAGGAATTGGCTACATTTGAAAGAAAGAATCCCAGTGAATCAGAAGGCAGGAAGTAGATGCTAAATTTTAAATATTCATAAATGTTAAGACTTTGGTTTAGAGTATAAGGTAATCTGTTTACAGCTAAAAGTTTCTGTTCTTTCCAAAAGGAGCTGGGAGCACTGTGAATCACAAAAACATATTAGAAGCCTCTTGAATTGGAAATGGCATTCAGAGAACTCAGGGCACAATAATGAGATTTGTATATTCCAAAGATGATGAAACTGAAATTAGGAAACTTTGATTGGTAAAATGCACGATATACAAGGAACTGTAAGTTGAATAGTTCACCTGAAATTATTTTTAATCCAGAAAGGGTAACTATAAATGCATTCATATAAAGCTAGAAGTAGTATAAATTAAACTTTTTAAAACAATATATTTTGTTCTGAAATTAGTTGTAAGCTCAGAAAAAATGAAATATAACAGGCTACAAGAGAAGAATAAAAACTTCAAAAGGACTTCAAAGATAGAAAATAAGCAAGAAACTTCAAAGAAAGAAAGGGAAAAAATGGCAGTTTTAAATCATATCTAACAGCAAAGTCTCTGGTTTTACCAAGATGGGGATTGAACCAGCTACTCCTCACCCTTTTCTAAGTAAAAGAATGATTTATGAATATTAATTTCTTTTAATAAAATTCTAAATTTGGGTATTTTTATATTAAACAATTTTAAATATCTAAAGGGATAACATTCTACAATGAATCAGGGAGATTTAATTTTACCTTAATTTTAAAGGAATATAGTTTTATTATAGATTTTCTCAATAATGATAAGTACAGTTACTACAGAATATAAAACTGGTAATTGAGGCATCGAGTGACTTGTTTGTTTGTTTTTTCATTTTTATTTATTTTAAGACAGAGTCTCGCTCTGTTGCCCAGGCTGGAGTGCAGTGGTGCCATCTCAGCTCACTGCAAACTCCATCTCTTGGGCTCAAGCAATCCTCCCACCTCAACCTCCTGAGTATCTGGGACTACAAGCATGTGCCACCACACCTGGCTAGCATTTTGTATTATTATTATTATTATTGTTATTGGTAGAGACAGGGTTTTGCCATGTTGCCCAGGCTGGTCTCGAACTCCTGGGCTGAAGTGATCCTCCCACCTCAGCCTCCCAAAGTGTTGAGATTACAAGCATGAGCCACTACACCTGGCCAAGTATATTTGACTGCATAAACAAATTTGGAATTGTGCACTAAAATTAAATAGTCATATTGTAGCAGGACGAGCCGCAGACAAAACTCCTCAGACACCGGATTAAAGAAGGAAGAGTTTTTTTATTCGGCCGGGAGCATCGGCAGACTCACGTCTTAAGAGCTGAGCTCCCCGAGAAAGAAATACTTGGCCTTTTTAAAGGCTTACAACTTTAAGGGGTCCACGTGAAAGGATCGTGATAAATCAAGCAAGCGTGGGAAACGTGACTGGAGGCTACATGCATCAGCTAACAGAACAGAAAGTTTTACAATGCTTTTTTCATACAGTGTCTGGAATTTACAGATAACACAAGTAGTTTAGGCCAGGGGTTGATGTTATTATTATTACTTTGTTTAACTCCTAGGGCCAGGTGATGGTGCCAAGGTTGTCTGGCTATTTATCTTACTTTTGTTTCTTTCTCTCTTACTCCTGTCTTGTGAACTAGGCAAGGTGGGGGGAGGTGGGCAGCAGGAGTAGTAGGGGTCTCCTTCCTTAATATTTATGTAAATATGCTTTTTTAAAAGAAATGTGTGTGATTTCAAATGGAATTTATTGTGCTGGAAGTGTATAGGCACATGTATATTTTGTGAGTTGGTTTTAGCAAGAGTTAGGAAAGTAGAACATTTTCTGAATCTATAGACCACTTTGATACTGAGTAAAATTGCAGTGTTTAGCATTTGACACTTTTTTTTTTATATAAGTGATTATATCAGTCAGAGATGCAGAGAGAAAGAGGTTTATATTAAGGCTGGCTCATGGGATTGTGGAGGTTGGCAAGTCTGAAATATGTAGGGTAGGCTAGAAATTCAGTCAGGATTTCTATGTTACAGTCTTGAGTCTTATTTGGGAAACCTCAATCTTTGCTTTCAGGCCTTCAACTGATCAGATGAGGCCCATCTACATTATAGAGAGTAATCCTCCTTATTTAAAGTCAAATGGGCCAGGTACAGTGGCTCATGCTTATAATCCCAGCACTTTGAGAGGTCGAGGTGGGAGGATCACTTAAGGCCAGGAAGTTGAACTGGGCAACATAGTGAAACCCTTTCTTGATACAGGTTTGGCTCTGTGCCCCCACCCAAATCTCATCTTGAATTGTAATCCAAATTGTAATCCCCATGTGTTGAGGGAGGTACCTAGTGGGAGGTGATTGGATCATGGGGGCAGTTTCGAACCATGCTTTTCTCGTGAGAGTGAGTGAGTTCTCAGGAGATCAGATGGTCTTATAAGTGCCAATTTCCCCTGTGCTGTCTTTCTCCTGCTACCGTGGGAAGATGTGCCTTGCTTTCCCTTTACCTTCCATCGTGATTGTAAGTTTAATGAGGCCTCCCCAGCCATGTGGAACTGTGAATCAATTAAACCTCTTTCCTTAATCTTTACTCAGACTCAGCTGGGCGCAGTGGTTCATGCCTATAATCCCAGCACTTTGGAAGGTCAAGGTGGACGGATCACCTGAGATTGGGAGTTCATAGACCAGCCTAATCAACCTGGAGAGACCCGTCTCTACTAAAAATACAAAATTAGCTGAGCGTGGTGGCACACACCTGTAATCTCACTAACTCGGGAGGCTGAGGCTGGAGAATCACTTGAACCCGGGAGGCAGAGGTTGCAGTGAGCTGAGATCACGCCAATGCACTCCAGCCTGGGCAACAAGAGCAAAACTCTGTCTCAAATAAAAAATAAAAAATAAATTACTCAGACTCTGGTAGTATCTTTTTTTTTTTTTTGAGACAGAGTCTTGCTCTGTTGCCCAGGCTGAAGCGCAGTGGCTTAATTTCAGTTCACTGCAACTTCCACCTCATGGGTTCAAGCAATTCTCCTGTCTCAGCCTCCCAAGTAGCTGGAATTACAGGCATGTGCCATCACACCCGGCTAATTTTTGTATTTTTAGTAGAGACAGAGTTTTGCCATGTTGGCCAGGCTGGTCTCGAACTCCTGACCTCAGGTGATCCGCCCACCTCAGCCTTCCAAAGTGTTGGGATTACAGGCATGAGCCACTGCGCCCAGCCGACTCTGGTAGTATCTTTATAGCAGAGTGGAAATGGACTAATACATGTCTCCACAAAAAATTTTAAAATTAGCTGGGTGCGATGACACATGCCTGTAGTCCTAGCTACTCAGGAGGCTGAGGTGAGAGGATCACTTGATCCCAGGAGTTTAAAGCTGCCATGAGCTGTGATCACACCATTGCACTCCAGCCTGGGTGGCACAGCAACATCCTGTCTCTAAAAAAATAAAAAATAATAAAATAATAAAGTCAACTGGTTATAAATATTAATCACTCTACAAAATACCTTCATAGCAACATCTAGACTAGTGTTTGCCCAAACAACTGGGCATCATAGTCTAGCCATATTGACACATTAACTATCACAGTTATCAATTTAATTAATTTAATTAATTAGTCTAGATAAAATCTGATTTTAAAAAGTTTCTTTATTGGCTTTTGGAGGTTTTAGTTCACAAACCACTAAAACAATAAATGTTTATATTTATTCAAAAGCCTCTTCTTAATTGGATTTCTATACTAGAGATTAAAGTTACCTGCAATTAAAATAAAGGTAGTAGAAATATATATGACATTTTGGCCCATACATCAAAAGAGAATTTTAAATAATCTCAAGGGTAGCTGATATTTACATGCATCAATATTTCCTATTTACATGAAGTTCCAAATACCAAGATCATCTTTGATTTCCTACTGGAAAATGAAAGACTATAAGAGATGTTGCGTCAAGATATTACTAATTGGGAGAGTTGTTCAGATTTATACAAAGCAAACTTCAAAAAATAATAATACATAGCATAATATTATATAAATTTGATAGGGGGATGTTTTGTCTTTTAAAAGAAGAAAAACTGGTAACTCAGAAAAAAGAGCAAAGTAAACGTAAAGGCTTTCATAACTGACCAGGATTTTGTAAAATTAAAATATTATTAAATATATAAACGTATAATATAAAATATATAATTTTACATATATTTTATATTATATGTAAAAAAGTATATATAAATATACTTTTATATATTTATAAACACGTGGGAATTATGGGAGCTACAATTCAAGACGAGATTTGGGTGGGGACACAGCCAAACCATATCCCCTTACGTCTGTCTACTTTCACTTTTGTCCTAATATTGCTAGAATTTAGACAGTAGAAGAAAGGATCAAATTGTTGAGCCAGAACTTTATATATATATATATAAGTTTATATACATGAGTCTTGCTCTTATAATTATATAGTAAGGCGTTGAAAATGGACTAGATGACAGTAAGATGACATCCATCAAATCGTAGAGTGACAATTTAAGGCTATACAGAACCTTAAATTGCACGAGTTTCCCTATCATCTCAAAATGGAATATGTAGATGTTCCTTTCATTGTATGTGCAGATGTAAAAATACATCCACATCCTTTCTTCCTTTCTAACTCTATCCACTTGAGAGGACCCCAGAGTTTCTGGTTCCCCTGATGAGATGAACCCAATAGGCAACCCTAGTACTTGAAATATGACTTCTTATACCAGTCAGTCAATAAAACGCATGAGTCTCCTTAGAATGCTAGCTGATTTCATGTTTGTGGCAGGGCTACACTGAGCCTGGCATATCTTCTTTTATCCCAAAGCAAGGAAACTTTCAAAGATTAATGCAGTGGTGTCAAAAGGAAATGGGTGCTACTTAATAAAGGGCTTCATTGGCCAAGTTGTGACTTTGAGCATCAAAAAGAGAACCAAGGCTGTAGTTGATTAAAATATATCAAATCTGTGAAAGGCCCTAAGTCCATAATAACATGCCAAAAGAGAAAAGCGTTCTGAAGGAAAGTGAATGGAGGAGAATATGGCATTGTTAATGGTCATACTGGTCTTATCCACATAGTTGAGAAAATAGATATAGAAATTAGTAAATATTCAATTACATCAGTTAAAAGACATTTTTGGCACGGTGCGGTGGCTCACGCCTATAATCCCAGCTCATTGAAAGGCTGAGGCAGGCAGATCACTAGAGGTCAGGAGTTCGAGACCAGCCTGGCATGGTGAAACCCCGTCTCTACTAAAAATATTAAAATTAGCCGGGCGTGGTGGCAGTGGCCTGTAATCCCAGCTACTCAGGAGGCTGAGGCACCTGCATCGCTTGAGCTAGGGAGATGGAGGCTGCAGTGAGCCAAGATCGTGCCACTGCACTCCAGCCTGGGCAACAGAGTGAGACTCTGTTTCAAAAAAATAAGAGATTTTCTGATACAAGGGCATTTCAGAAAAAAGAACATACTTGATCCTCCTTCCCTATATTTTATTCTTTTCATTTCTAGGAGTAAATACATCTCCTAGAATAATTGTGAATCCTTTTTGTCCATGTTTTTCTGCCTTTTACTGCACATATATCTACCCATAAATAATACACAGTATTATTTGGTTTGTTTTTAAAATGGACACTTGTCCTTTTGCAACGTACTATTTTTCTCTCTCAGAGTTTTTTTTTTTTTTTTTTTTTTATATTTACTCATGTTGATATACATATGTGCTCCCTTATGTGCACGGGGTCATTTCTGGGTCTGTCCCATTGGGCCATATCTCTGTCTCTGCATTAGTATCATTCCGATGTTATAAAACCATATTTACCTTTGTAAAATGTCTTGATTTATGTCTACATTGAATCTTTCCCTCTTTACTCTTTAAATATTATCCTGGCTAGTCTCAATCATTTAGTTTCATATAACATTTAGGATCTACTCATCAAAAGTGTTGAGTTTTAAGTTGATTGGGTTTGATATGTATTGAATTTATAACTTAAGGTTGCTATGAATTAATATATTTTAGGAGCCGGGTGTGGTGGCTCACCCCTGTAATCCCAGCACTTTGTGAGGCTGAGGCAGGCAGATCACTTGAGGCCAGGAATTCAAGACCAGCCTGGCCAACATGGTGAAACCCCTTCTCTACAGAAAATTCAAGAATTAGCTGGGTGTGATGGCCCACGCCTATAATCCCAGCTACTCAGAAGGCTGAGGCACAAGAATCACGAACTCGGGAGGCAGAGGTTGCAGCGAGCCAAGATTGCACTACTGCCCTTTAGCCTGGGCAAGAGAGTGAGACTCTGTCCCAAAATAATAATAATAATAATATATTGTAGCATTAATTTTTCTCATAGATGTTTATAGCAAAACTCTCTGTCATTTAAATGTTCTTTCAAATATTTCCAGATAATTTTTGTTTGTTTTTATAGTGGAAAAATGTATGCAAAAGTAGAGAGATTACTATGATAAACCCTCATAAACTCATAATCAAGTAAAACAATGATCAATTTGTGGCCAATCCTATTTCATCTGTATTTCCATATATTCTACTACTTTCCTGTTTTATTTTGAAGCATATCCCAGACATCATATCATTTCATCTATAAAAATTTCATCAAATATCTCTAAAATTTAAGGACTCCTTAAAAATATATCCACAATACAATTATTACCACTAAAACACCCAATAGGCCAGGCTTGGTGGCTGAGGCCTGTAATCCCAGCATTTAGTGAGATCCTGGCAGGAGGACCATTTGAGCCCAGGAGTTCAAGACCAGCCTGGACAACATAGCAAGAGCTTTTCTCTATTAACTGGGTGTAGTGGCACATGCCTGTGGTCTCAGCTACTCCAGAGGCTGAGGTGGAAGAATCCCTTGAGCCCTGGGGGCCAAGGCTGCAGTGAGCCGTGATCGTGCCATTGCACTCCAGCCTGGGCAACATGGCAAGACTTCACCTCAATTTTTCTTTTTTCTTTTTTGTTTTTTTGAGATGGAGCCTCGCTCTGTCAAGTACAGTGGTGCCATCTTGGCTCACTGCAACCTCTGCCTCCCAGGCTTCAGTAATTCTCTCACCTCAGCCTTCCCAGTAGCTGGGACTACAGGCAGGTCCGATCATGCCCAGCTAATCTTTGTATTTTTTGCAGAGACAGAGTTTCACTATGTTGCCCAGGCTGGTCTTGAACTTCTGGTCTCCAGCCATCTGCCCGCCTTGGCCTCCCAAAGTGCTGGGATTACAGGTCTGAGCCACTGTCCCTGCCTATTATTATTTTTAATTGACACATAATAATTGTATATATTTATATGGCACCAATCAAGATAATGAACAAATCTATTATCCTCAAAAGTTTCTTCATGCCCCTTTGTCATATCTCCTTCCTGTGCTCCCCTTCTCCTTCCCCAAGTAACTACTAATCTGCTTCATTATAAATTAATTAGCCTTTTTTAAGAATTTTACGGGCCTATCACAGTGGTTCACACCTGTAATCCCATGGCTTTGGGAGGCCCAGGTGAGAGAATTGCTTGACTCGAGGTGCTCAAGACCAACCGAGGAAAAAAAGTGAGACCCTGTCTCTACAAAAAATCAAAAGGTTAGTTACCAGGCATGGTGGCCCATGACTATGGTCCCAGCTACAATGAAAGGCTGAGGCAGGAGGATTCCTTGAGTCTAGGAGGTCCAGGGTACAGTGAGCTGTGATGGGGTCACTGCACTCCAGCCTGGTCAACAGACTGAGACCCTGACTCAAAAAACAAACAAACAAACAAACTTTCTTTCACCTTGTTTTCAGCTTGTTTTTATGTGTATCTGCAGTCCACTCTTCTTATTGTGTACTCCTTTTTGTTGTACGTGTATACCACGATTTGTCCATTCAGTCACCTAATGGTGGACATTTGGGTTGTTTACAGGTTTTGCCTATAACAAAGCTTTGATAAATATTAATATGCAAATCTTTTTATGAATATATTCTTTCATTTGTCTTGGCTAAATACACCAAAATGATATGGTGAGTCACAATGGAGATGTGTGTTCGAGTTTTAAAGGAACTGTCAAACTATTTCCAAAGAGTTCTACCATTTTACATTCCCACCAGCAGGGGAAGAGACTTTCAGTTCCTCCATATCCTCACTAACACGTGATATGGTCAGTTGTGGTATTTCATTGTGATTTTTAGTATGAGTTTCCTTAATGACTACAGATATTGAGCGTGTTTTCCTGTGCTTATTTGTCACTGGTTAAATATCTGTTAAAACCTTTTGCTCATCATTTACTGGATTTTTTGTTTTCTTATTGTTCAGCATTGCAAATTATATACTCTTACAAGTCTTTTGTCAGATAGGTGATTTGCAAATATTTTCTTCCAGTTTGTGGTTTGTTTCTTCATTCTCTTAATATGGTTTTCCAAAGAGCAGAAGTTTTTAATTATAATGACATCCAGTTTATCAATTCGCTCTGTTATGGATCATGCTTTTGAAATCTTTGCCTAATTCAAAGTTGCAGAGGTTTTCTGCCATTTTTTTTTTTTTTTGGGAGGCCGAGGCAGGCACATCACTTGAGGTCAGGAGTTCAGGACCAGCCTGGTCAACATGGTGAAACACTATCTTTACTAAAAGTACAAACATTTAGCCAGGTTTGGTAGTGCGTGCCTGTATTCCCAGCTACTTGGGAGGCTGAGAAACGAGAATTGCTTGAACCTGGAAGGGAGAGGTTTCAGTGAGCTGAGAGTGTGCCACTGCAAGGGCAACACTGAGAAAAAAAAGGAAGGAAGGAAGAAAGAAAGGAAGGAAGGAAGGAAGAAAGGAAGGGGAGAAAGGAAGGAAGGAAGGAAGGAAAATAAATGGAAATATCCAATATTGTTAAGATGCCAGTTCTCCTAAATTTGAACTATATGTTTGACATAATTCCAATCAAAAATCTGATTCTAAAATTCATATTGAAATGGAAAGGACCTAGAATAGTGGAAACAACTGTGAAAAATAGAAATAAAGTTGGAGGACAAACATTACTTATTTTAAGACTGTAAAGCTGTAGTAATAAACACAGTGTGGTATTGGCATCAATACCCAGCTACTTGAGAGATAAATAGAGACATGAAACAGAGTGGAGTCCAGAAATAGATATATAGTACATGTATATGGATGGCTGACTTTGAAGAAAATTTCAAAAGCAATTCAGTAGAGAAAGCATAGTCTGTTTGTATATGGATATCTGGTTACTATAGATATCCATATGCAAAAACAATCATCTATTTATGTGCGAAAATATGAACTTTGATCCATACCTCTCACATTATACAAAATTAATTCAAAATTATCATAGTCCTAAATGTAAAACTTAAAACCAGGAAAGTTCTAGAGGAAAACATAGCAAAGGGCTGGGCACCATACCAAAGGGCTGGGATTACAGGTGCGAGCTACTGCACCTGGCCAACCAAGCCTGTTCATTTTTATACAATGTCTAGGAACTGCATATATTTTAATTTTGATTAAGTCCAATGTATAACATTTTTATATATTTATACATATTTATATAAGATTCATATATAAATTATATATTTATAATTTATTTTGATTATTTTAGGTCATATCTAAGACACCTTTGCCTAGCCCAAGTTCACAAAAGTTTTCTCCATTATTTTGTTCTATTAGGTTTGCAGCATTTGCTTTAAATCTAGGCCCATGATCCATTTTTAGTTATTTTTGTGTGTAGCATGAGTAAGGATTGAGGTTCATTTTTCTTTTTTTGTGGGTATTTGGTTATTCAGACACTGTTTTTGAAAAGACTGCCCTATCCCCATTGAATTACCAAGATATCCTTATTGAAAACAAATTGAACATATCTGTGTGCCTATTTATGGACTCTATTCTTACTCATTCTTTTCATGTTGTCAGGTTATCAGAGCTTTATAACAAGCAGTATAAGACCTCCTTTCAAAATTGTTTAGCTACACAAGTCCCTTTGCTTTTCATATGTTTATATATGTATTCAGATCCTTTAAAAGTATATTTTAGATGTAGCTTATCAATTTCTACAAAAATAAGCCTGCACAAATTTTGCTTGACATTGTGTTAAACTTTTAGATCACATTTGGGATATCTAAATTGGGACTTCTTATTAGTCCTAGTATTTTTTATTTTTGGTGATTTTTAAAGATGTTATACATACACAATTGTGTCTACAAATAAAGGCAGTTTTACTTTTCTTTTTTGAGACGGAGTCTCGCTTTGTCACCCAGGCTGGAGTGCAGTGGCGCCATCTCGACTCACTGCAAGCTCCGCCTCCTGGGTTCACGCCATTCTCCAAGGCAGTTTTACTCTTTTAGTTCCAATATTTATTCATTTTATTACTCTTTCTTGCCTTATTGCACTAGCTAGGACTTTGATACAAAAAAAAATTTTTTTTTTCTTTGAAACTCGGTGTTGCTCTATCACCCAGTCTGGAATACAGTGACACCATCATAGCTTACTGCAAGCTTGAACTTCTGGGCTCAAATGATCCCCCCACCTCAGCCTCCTGAGTAGACCGGATTACAGGCATGTGCCGCCATGCTGTTTTTTTTTTGTTTGTTTGTTTGTTTTCTTAAGAGATGGGGTCTGGCTATGCTTTCCAGGCTGGTCTAGAATCTGGCTTCAAGTGATCCTCTTGCCTCAGACTCCCAATGTGTGAGGATTAGAGTTGTAAGCCACCATGCCCTACCTAAAAGTCATTAATCAGGCTAATATACTATTAAATAAATACATTTGTCCTTGACAAATATACTTGCATAAAGGCTAGGAAGGTGAATTTTGAATTTACAATTGAACTTCTTGGAGTTCCACACCCAAGTGCGGTAGCATGGACAGAGTGATCTTTCTTGCCATCTTTAGCTCTACAAGATCTTATAGACATTTTTGGAGACATTCCAGCCTCAGCAGCCAAACTCCATCTATAGCCCTCACAAACAGGCTCTGAAAATGGGCTTGATAATGCTTGAGCAGATAATCCTGGGGTCTGGGGTCTCCAGAGGGCAAATTAGAAGAGGGAGATTTTTCTGTGGGTTCATACCTCTGATTCTCTGAGAAAGGGACATGGCCGGGCCCTCTAAAACATAGGGCCCAAGGGAGGGGCCTCTCTTGTCCAAGCAGTACTGCAGGGCAAACTGAGTCGCTCCTACCCTGTTGTACTTCCATCTGCAGGCCACTCTCATAATGATTTACCATTGCTGTTTCTTCCCTTGGGGTTATTGACCTTCATAAGGCTTCTCTATTAACCATGAACTGATTCTCCTGGTGGACTCTTCCCTGAGTCTTCTACATATGCCCAGGCATGGCTTAATTTTCAAAGTAAAAACTGTTTAGGCTCTCAATAGGAACACTCACCACATTAAAATAGATATTAATTAGGCTGGGTGCAGTGGCTCACACCTGTAATCCCAATACCTTGGGAGACCGACGCAGGTGGATCACCTGAGGTCAGGAGTTTGAGATCAGCCTGACCAAGATTGTGAAACCCTGTCTCTACTAAAATACAAAAATTAGCCGGGTGTGGTGGCACACACCTGTAATCCCAGCAACTCAGAAGGCTGAAGCAGGAGAATTGCTTGTATCGAGACGTGGAGATTGCAGTGAGCTGAGGAGCTGAGATCGTGCCACTGCACTCCAGCCTGGGCGAAAGAGTGAGACTCCATCTCAAAAATAAAAAATGAAATAAAAAGATGATTTGCATGAGACTATACAAATGTTCTTTTGTGGTCAGAATGGTAAAACATTTTTCATATGAAAATGTTGTCTTACATTCTTTCTGTTTCCATGATTTTATTTAATTTAAACTTTTTATTATGAAATATTTCAGACACATACAAGAGTAGAAAGACTAGTATAATGAACCTCCTCCATGTACCCATTATAAAAAATCATTAGTTCGGGTCAATCTTCTTTCTTCTGTATTCTCACGCATTCCTGTACCTCCTACCATATTATTATTATTATTATTTTTTGAGACAGAGTCTCGCTCTGTCGCCCAGGCTAGAGTGCAGTGGCGCTATCTCGGCTCACTGCAACCTCCGCCTCCCGGGCTCACGCCATTCTCCTGCCTCAGCTTCCCGAGCAGCTGGGACTACAGGCACCCACCACCACGCCCAGCTAATTTTTTTGTATTTTTAGTAGAGACAAGATTTCACCGTGTTCGCCAGGATGGTCTCGATCTCCTGACCTCGTGATCCGCCCGCCTCGGCCTCCCAAAGTGCTGGGATTACAGGCGTGAGCCACAGCGCCTGGCCTATATTATTTTTAAACCAACCCCAGAAGTCATTTTACTTCATTTGTACGTATTTCTGTATGTAGTCTCTGAAATATGAAGCCTCCCTTTTTAACATAAGCACAATATCATTATTATATCTTTACAAATTAACAATCTTTTAATCTCAACATTGCCCTCTTCCACCACTGCAATTTATTTGTTCAAGAAAGTGAGCCATTTGTCTTACAGTTTCCCACAGTCTAGATATTACTCATTGCATCTCCAGAGTATTTGACCCTGTTTTTATGACTTTAATATTTCCTGAAATTCACTGTTGAACCCAGCCCTTGGGTTCTAGGGCTTTGATAGATTCATGTCCACTGTTTTTGGGATGACTACCTCATGGTTGGTAGTGTGTTCTTTCATCAGGAGGCACGCAATAATCTGGTCATCTCTCTTTTAATGATATTAGTGACTATTAATGATTGATATGTAGGCTGGGTGCAGTGGCTTATGCCAGTAATCCCAGCACTTTGGGAGGCTGAGGCAGGAGGATTGCTTGAGCCCAGGAGTTCTAGACCAGCCTGGGCAACATGGTGAAACCCTGTCTCTACCAAAAATACAAAAATTAACCGGGTGTGGTAGCACGTGTCTGTGGTCCCAGCTACCAGGCTGAAGTGGGATGATTGCTTGAGCCCAGGAGGCAGAGGTTGCAGTGAGCTGATATGGAGCCACTGCACTCTAGCTTGGGCAATATAGCTAGAACCTGTCTCAAAAAAAAAAAAAAAAATTGGTATCTGAATCCAAATTCATTAAGAGTTACAAAATGGTGATATTATAATGACATCAGGCTTTTGCATGCATTAGCTGGAATATTTCTATAAAGAGAAAGTTCCCTTATTACTATTTGGTTGCCCAGTGGTATTTTCGTTCTTTACACATTTCAATTCAGTATAAGAACTGGAATCTTAACTGAATACTTAAAATAGCACGTTGGAGCTTCAAAGGATTTTCAGTTGAATCTAATTCAACATTGTATTTTGTGGATGAAGAAACAGGTCCAGAAAGGTTAAATTAGTTTTCTAATTTCTAAACACTCATTAGTAGTTATCAGAGTCCCAACAGGAAACAGGTAGGATAATTTGAAGTGGGTTTATTTACAAAAAGACTAATTCAAAGGTGTGGAAGGGTATAAGGAGGCTTCAAGGAATTGTGCATGAGTTTGGGGCTAGCAACTTTATCATTTCTAGGTGCCAATAAACAACAAAGCAAGGGACAGTTATGAGACCCTGTAAGAAAGTGAGTCCCATAGGAGCTGTCACCTCGGGAAGAGCAATGACCTTCTGTTAAAGAACATAGCCAGCCTGTAGTGACTCATACAGAGTGAGTCCAGGAGAGAAATACCCAACTCCCAATCTCCTTCCTCCTGCAGATCCCTGCCTGGACTCCCCATTGACCAAATCCAACTGATAAACAGAAAGGAAGGGAGCCCATTGACTTAATTCATGGTCTCCCAAGACAGATACTCTGGGGGATATAAATGGAGAGTCAATCTAGAGGGGAAAAGTCAGAAACAGATGGCAAAAATTTCAATTCACATTCTTGCTCCAATTCCACCATTCTACCATGCATTCAAATATTTGCTTACATTTACAGATCTTATATTTGTAGAAATAATTCATGGCCCAAGATGATGTCATCTTTCTCTGGAGTGAATTTTGTTTCTCAAATGCAGGGAACTACCTTAATACAATTTTAGGGTTTGAGACTTCTTTCTGGGTTACTCAGATGTCTGGAAGTAGGATTGCTGTCCATGTATGGGCCATCTAACCTGTAGTTCAATCTTACTTGTAGGGTATATCATCTTTTTTGTCCTCAAGATGTTATCAATAATTCAATTCAGATAAACACATGCACAGAAATCCTCAACAAAATACCAGCAAACAGAATCTAGCCACACATCGAAAAGTTAATTCACCGGGATCAAATAGGCTTCATTCCTAGGATCCAAGGTTGGTTCAGCATATGCAAATCAATAAATGTGACTCACCACATAAACAGACTTAAAAACAAAAACTAGATGAATATCTCAATAGGTATGGGAAAAGCTTTTGATAAAATCCAACATCCCTTCATGATAAAAACCCTCAACAAACTAGGCATCAAAGGAACATACCTCAAAATAATAAGAACCATTTATGACAAACCCACAGCTAACACATACCGAACAGGCAAAAGCTAAAGACATTCCCCTTAAGAACAGGAACAAGACAAGGACACCCATTCTCAATATTCCACATAGTACTGGAAGTCCTAGCCAGAGCAATCAGGCAAGAGAAAGAAATAAAAAGCATCTAAATAAGAAAAGGAGTCAGATGCTCTCTCTTCCCTGAAGATAAGAATCTTTTTTTTTTTTTTTTTTTTTTTTTTTAAGACAGAGTCTCACTCTGTCACCCAGGCTGGAGTGCAGTGGCACGATCTCGGCTCTCTGCAATCTCCGTCTCAAGTAGCTGGGACTACAGACTAGACGCTCAGCTAATTTGTTTTTTAGTATTTTTAGTGGAGATGGGGCTTCACTATGTTGGCCAGGCTGGTCTCGAACTCCTGGCCTCAAGTGATCTGCCCGCCTTGGCCTTCCAAAGTCCTGGGATTACAGGCATGAGCCACTGCACCTCGTTCCCTGAAGATAAGATTCTATACCTAGACTCCACCAAATGGTTCCTATAATTGATAAACAATGTCAGTATAGTTTCAGGATACAACATCAATGTACAAAAATCAGTAGCATTTTCATAAACCAATAACGTTCAAGCTGAGAGACAAGTCAAGAACACAGTTCCGTTTAGAATAGCCCCACACACACGCAAAATCTAGAATACTTCTAATCAAAGCAGTGAAAGATCTCTACAAGGAGAATTACAAAACACTGTTGAAGGAAATCATAGATGACACAAACAAGTGGAAAAACATTCCATGCTGATGGATTGGAAGAATCAATATTGTTTAAATGACCACACTACCCAAAGCAATCTAGAGATATAATGGTGTTCCTAAGAAACTACCAACATCATTTTCCATAGAATTAGAAAAACTATTCTAAAATTCATATGGAACCAAAAAGGAGCCTGTAGAACAGCAGGAAAAAATAAAATAAAATATAACCCCAAAAGAGCCTGAATAAAGCCAAAGCCAGAGGTATCATATTACCCATCTTCAAACTGTACTGTAAGGCAACAGTAACCCAAACAGCATGGTACTGGGACAAAAACAGACACTCAGATCGATGGAACATAATAAAGAACCCAGAAATAAAGCCGTATACCTACAGCCATCTTATCTTCAACAAAGTCAACAAAAATAAGCAATGTGGAAGGACTCCCTATTCAACAAGTGGTGCTGGCTAGCCTTATGCAGAATAAAATTGGACCCCTACCCATCACCATATACAAAAATTCACTCAAGATGGATTAAAGATTTAAATGTAAGACCTCAAACCCTAGGAATCCTAGAAGACAACCTAGGAAATACCATTCTAGACATGGGCCTTGGGAAATAATTTATGACTAAGTCCTCAAAAGCAATTTGCAGCAAAACCAAAAACTGACAAGTGGGACCTAATCTAAACAGCTTCTGCACAACAAAAGAGACTATGAACAGAGTGTGGTGTTATGATATATGTTGGTTTTCATCTGTGGTTTCTGGCTTGTAACTCCCACAATCCTTGTTATAGTCTTTGGTTATGTTGACTGTGTTAGGCCTGAGGCAGGCCTCTGACCTTTTCCTGCTCTCCTTTTACCTGCTAATAACCCCCCACCTTTCTGATTGTGGGTCCTAATACCTTCCCAGGAGATGGTCCCATTGGATACACAGAGACATAAAGATGAGAACAATAGACACTGTGGACTAGAGGGAAGGAAGGAGCAAGGGTTGAAAAACTAACTGTTGGGTGCTATGTCTACTACCTGAGTGACAAGAACAATTGTACCCTAAACTTTAGCATCATGCAATATATCCATGTAACCTGCACATGTACCCTGGAGTCTAAAATAAAACTTGAAATTACTTTTAAAAAAGCCCTATTTTGCATAGTTCAGTGATTTTTAGGAACTCATGTGTGCCTTCACAGTGGAAGTGACTGTACTCCTCCCAGAGTATTTTCTTCATATACTTCTTCAAATACCTCCTACACTTCAGAAACTTCTCCAGATTTTCTTCATATCCTTCAACCAAAACAACATGCTGCAACAGCAGGAATGTAGAAGCAGAAATGAGAATCCACTGTCATCTATTAAGCCAGACATTAAAAAGATTTGTGAAAATGCACAACAGTGTCACCATTCTTTTTGCTTTGTTTTGCAAAATACCATTATTTTTCATTAAAAAGAATTCACCTCAGCCTTTCAGCTGCCTAATTCAGATCCACAAAAATCCTAAAGCCAAAGGGAACCCTGACTGTAGACTCACCCTCCGGATTCCTGTCCTTTCTTCCAGAATCTTGCCAGCGAGTTCCTCATTATCTCATAACCCTATGCTATGGAACATAAATTACCTAAACCGTGCCTTTTAGGTAGAGGGAGAATCTCAGGACCAGCTAGAAGCAGCAGTATTTCAGCATTGTATTGGGGTTTGGGTGCCTAACATCAAAAACATATTTAAAGTTAATAAATCAAAAAAGCCAGCAAAGTAAAACAAAAAATAAAAATTATGTATGAAAATGGCTCTGAAAGGATCTGGAAGGAAAGTACAAAGTGAGAGGGTATAAAAAGTTATGGCTTTGGAAAATAGCTTGATATATAATATCAGATTTTGTATTTCTACAGTAAAATGCCACTTGAACATTTAGGCATTTTAGTTTTCCACACATGACCCTCATGGATTTCCAGAGTTTATTGTTCTTGGTGAGGATGGAGGGGAGGATTATCTTACTCCTACAAGGTTTTGGAGGTTTAACAAGTTGTTGAAAATATTAAAAGGCACATAACCATTAGTAGCTCATCAACATTTTCTTTCAGTATAATCACTGATTCACTAACTACTTATTTTACTATTGATATTAATTCCAAAAGCTAGTGTGTGTCACATAGATTCCATTTTCCATGAAGAAAATAAAGTTTCCTTACTAAGAATTTACCTCTACTATTTTATACACCTTTAGAAAAATCTAATGTCACATTGATTCATTGAGGATACAGTTGTGTAGCTGGTAGGTATTTTTCCTCATGACTATTTCCTGCCTTCCTTTAATTATTACTTTTTTTAAGATGGTGGTCTCGATATGTTGTCCAGGCTGATTTTGAACTCTTGGACTCAAGCGATCCTCCCACCTTGGAGAAAATTTAAAAACTCTTTCCTTTAATCCTTTTATTCTTTTTTTTTTTTTTTTTTTTAATTGAGATGAGTCTCGCTCTGCCGTCCAGTCTAGAGTGCAGTGCTGCCATCTTGGCTCACTGCAA
>NW_012101965.1:2676608-2677792 GCF_000951045.1 Mandrillus leucophaeus
AAAAAAAAAAAAAAAAGAAAAAGAAAAAAGTAATTTACATTTTCTTCTGCCCTTTTATAGGACTCACCAGTCTCAGTTCCTGGAGACGGGAAATACAAAACCTATTTCTTTACTCAGTTGTAACTTGCACTGACTTTCCTAACAATTACAGCATTCTGGGGTTCTCTGGGAACTTACACATCTGTTCTTTGCTCCCCAAATAAGCAGGTACTTTTTTGATTGCTCTTAAACAATCTGGGTATTTCCCTCCCCTCCTCAAGTGATGCAGTTTAAAAAATAGAATAGGTCACGTAATTCCCCTGTTTCATCTTGCTCATAATTTGTGGAGTCGGGTATAGACTCTATCTTCTATCTTAAGTAAGCATCTGGCGCTTGTGGGGGAATTAAGATCCTAAATGAGAATGCTAAGTCCCTTGGCAGTTGGCACTAATCAATTACTCATTACTGATAACGGAATGAGCCACTGGAAATTTTAAAAGGAAAGGTACACGGGAGAACCTGATCAATTTGGCCTGCCACTTCTGGAGTGCCACAGTCACTAATGAAGCCCCCTCCGGTGTAGGCCCTGGGTCCAGGGCGCTATGTGCAACCTCCTGCCTCGCGCAACGTCGGTCTCTCAGAGCCTGTCCTGCCAGCGCCTCGCACGGTCCCAGTCCACGAGGCCGCCAAGGCCCGGAGGGGGGCGCCCTCGTCGCGGGGAACACTGGAAATGCTTCAGGGGCGGACTCCGAGGACCGAGTATCGTCTGGAGAGACTTTTTGCGCCACCGTATAATCGCTTGCGCTTCAGGTCTTCTTAGTTGGGGGCCGGGTGGGTGAGGACCGGGACCCCATGCCACTGGCGGCACTCAGAGAAGGGCTGGGGTCCGAGGGCCGCAGCGCGGTCGGTTTCGTCCGGGCTCGAGCTTCCTAGCAGCGCCCTACCTGGGGGCGGGCCCTGATCCCGGGTGCCGCGACGAGTGGGTGGCCAGAACCTGGTGGCGGAGAGTGAGAGCGACTGCTAGGAGCGACGAGGCTGGCGCGGGGACGACGCGACGGAGGCGATCGGAAGAGAAACGAGGTCGGGCGAGTAGGAGGAAATCCAGCGGATGAAGGGGAGCTGCCGCCAAGGAGGGAGGAGGGTGCTTTCGGCTGCCGCTGCTGCTGTTCCGGGACGCCGCCCAGGGAGCCCGCCCGCTCGTAAGG
>NW_012101965.1:2678867-2679435 GCF_000951045.1 Mandrillus leucophaeus
TTCACCATGTTGGCCAGGCTGGTCTCGAACTCCTGACCTCAAGTGATCTGCCTGCCTCGGCCTCCCAAAGTGTTGGGATTACAGGCATGAGCCACTGCGCCCAGCCTTTCCTTTAATTCTTTAGTATTCAATTATTTTATCCTTCCTTATTACCCGGTTTGAAATGTAATTCAGAGCTGGACATGGTGGTTCACACCTGTAATCCCAGCACTTTGGGAGGCCAACGCGGGCGTATCACCTGAGGTCAGGAATTCGAGACCAGCCTGGCCAACATGGTGAAGCCTCCCCGCCTTGCCCCGTCTCTACTGAAAATACAAAATTAGCCAGGCGTGGTGGCGCATGCCTGTAATGCCAGCTACTGGAAAGATTGAGGAAGGAGAATCGCTTGAACCCGGGAGGCAGCGGTTGCAGGGAGTTGAAATCGCGCCATTGCACTACAGTTCAGGCAAGAACAGCGAAACTCCGTCTCAAAAAAAAAAAAAAAAAAAAGAAAAAGAAAAAAGTAATTTACATTTTCTTCTGCCCTTTTATAGGACTCACCAGTCTCAGTTCCTGGAGACGGGAAATA
>NW_012101965.1:2684870-2701109 GCF_000951045.1 Mandrillus leucophaeus
GCCACCTCCGCGAGCAGTGCCACCCGAGGCCGGGGCAGCTCTGTTGGCGGGGGCAGCCGACGGACCACGGTGGCATATGTGATCAACGAAGCGAGCCAGGGGCAACTGGTGGTGGCCGAGAGCGAGGCCCTGCAGAGCTTGCGGGAGGCGTGCGAGACGGTGGGCGCCACCCTGGAAACCCTGCATTTTGGGAAACTCGACTTTGGTGAAACCACCGTCCTGGACCGCTTTTACAATGCAGGTGCGTGTGTGACCCCTTTGCCATCCCGCGCGGTCGGGACCCACGTTTAATCTGGCCGTCTTCGGGGCATTTCATTTTTCTGGGCGGGAAGCATTTACTACTTCTTGCCCCACTTTGGGGGCAGCGAGCGCTGCTGCGTGACTGCTCTTGTCGCTTGCTGCTCCGGGGAGAGCGTGTGTGTTTGTGAAAGAGTCTGTATTTGTGCGAGAGACCCATGGATCCACCCACCGCCCAACGCTGGAGCCCTGGGTCCCTGCGATCGACTTGAACTGTTCTCTAGCAGTGAGAGATATTTGCCCCAGTCAGTCCTTCTCCGTTCAGTGTCTCGGTTTCGCTTCTGTGAGATTTGGTCCCTGTTTTCCTTCTGCATATACCTGTGACCGTTTTAGATGAGGTTCTCCTTTTCTCCGTGTAGTTTTGAGAGTACAGGAACGATGACATACCGTGCACGCAGAGTGTAACTATAGTAATTTGCACGCCGTATCATGAGCTTCCCAACTCACCTTACCCTCAATAAGTTTTAGTAGCTTGAATTTCCTCTCACCAACCCAGACTTTGAAGTAATTACAGTGCTTCCAAAGGCAATAACATCACAACTTACACTGAACTTGTGTGGTATCTTTGTAAGGATTTTGGTGAAAGAACCACGGCCTGTTTTTTATTACCCCATAAACCATGATGGGCTAGAAAGTTTATAATTTAACATTGTCTGAAACACCTATATGCTATCCTAGTAATAAGATTAGTTTGGCCATTAAAGTGATTGCTAGCATAATCCATGAAAGAAATGTATCTTTTCAACCTATCTCAGATTTCAGAAAACGTTAAGGCAGTTCTAGTAACTGAAGCAATTAGCTGTTTGCAAATGTTAGGAATAATACCATGCTATCGAAATTAACTTTTAGCCTCCTGTACGTCCAGTGTTGAGAATATATACATATTTAAGTTTACATTTGTGGGTAAAAACTTGGTTTAATGGTTTCAAAACAGTATACTTCTTGCATTTGTGATCACATAAAAGGCTTTATTTTCCAATCTTGTTTTCAATTCTGATTCTCTTCAGTATCTTCCAAACACCTGAAGTAGGCTTATGTCAGTTTTGGAATTCAGCCAAAGCTGAATATTTTAAGAACAACAAGAACTTCATGTTAAGGAAGCCAGACTAAATAAACTAGGACTTTCTGGTTCTGGTATTTTAAAAATAGTTTTGGTCTTCATAACTGAGCATGGCTATAATGTATTATAGCTTGATTCTTTGGGTAGCTTGCTATAAAAGTTACATCAACGTAACTTTTCTAAAAATTATAGCACTCTTATTTTTGGATTATAATTTGGAAGAAGCTTCAAAGAACTAAAAGATATGAGAGGAAAATACCCAACTGAACACTTGAGCCTATTTTTATTGCACTGATTGGGCGTTTTTTTCTAGGGCTCTAGAAAAAAAATTTTTTTTAACTCTAAGCTAATTTGAAAGAAACTTTCCTAACAAGGCTTGGTTTCTGTTACTCTCCAAATACTGTCTCTGGGAAAGGGAGAGAGAGAATGATTAGAAGGGAGCTGAAGTTTGAGTGTGTTTCATTGAATCCTCCAAACAAGCCTATGAAGGAAGTACTTACCTTCTTAGGTGAGAAAACCCAGGGATCCCTAACTGGCCCTAGGATTCATAGGGAGTAAGTGGCCAATGCAGGATTCCACTTCAGGTGGCTGACCCTAAAAGGTTGTGCTTGGGCCAGGTGTGGTGGCTCACGCCTGTAATCCCAGCACTTTGGGAGGCCAAGACAGGTGGATCACCTGAGGTCAGGAGTTTGAGGCCAGCTTCCTGGCCAACATGGTGAAACCCTATCTCTACTAGAATGACAAAAATTAGCCAGGCATGGTGGTGCACACCTGTAGTCCTAGCTACTCAGGAGGCTGAGGCAGGAGAATCATTTGAACCTGGGAGGCAGAGGTTGCAGTGAGCCGAGATTGTACCATTGCACTCCAAACTGGGTGACAGAATGAGACTCTGTCTCAAAAAAAAAAAAAAAAAAAAAAAAAAAAAAAAAAAAAGGTCGTGCTTGGCCCTTGCTTTCTCCATTTAGGTGGGCTGAGTTACTCTCAGAATCAAGGGAAGCTCCCTATCTTGGAATCACGTGAGTGAGCTGGCAAATATCTTACCAGGCATTTAGGTGCATATGGAATAGAGGGGAGGGCATGCTCTTGGAAGCCTCTTGTTCCTGTGCCTTCCTACTGCTTCTTTCAACCTAGACAGGTCTCAGTTTAACCCCTGCCCATCTGGGTGGCATGAACTCCCAGGATGAGTGCCCTCTCATTCAGCATGAAAGCATGAAAGTGTGACAGAATGAAGGTAGTGCATCAGTTTCATCTAAACCCTTTGTTTTTATTTTATTTTATTTGTTTTAGAGACAGGGTCTCACTCTGTTGACCCGCCTGGAGTGCAGTGGCATGATCATGGTTCACTGCAGGCTCGAACTCCTGGGCTCTAGTGATCCTCCTGCCTCAGCCTCCCGAGTAACTGGGACTACAGGCATGAGCCACCACACTGAGCTAATTTTATTTTATTTTATTATTATTTTTTTGTAGAGACAGGGTCTTTCTATGTTGCCCAGACTGGTCTCAAACTTCTGGCCTCAAGCAGTGCTCCTGCCTTGGCCTCCCAGCGTGTTGGGATTACAGGCGTGAGCCCTTCACCCAGCCTCCCTTTGTTTTTTCTAAACTAAGGGCCGTGGAGTTTGATGGTAGTAGAACTTATTTTCTTCTGACTTCTAAGAGGGCTTATTCTTCCTCACTAGGGGTTGACAAACTTCTGGAGATGTCCAGATACTAAATATTTTAGACTGCAGTTTTTAAAAAACTTTTACTTCAGAATCAGAGGGTATTTGTGCAGGTTTGTTACAGAGATACATTATGTGATGCTGAGGTTTGGGGTATGAATGAAAAAAAAATTTCATTGTACCCAGTGGGTAGTTTTTCAGCCCCCTCTCTTTTCTCCTTCTAGTAGTCCCCACTGTCTGTTGGTCCCATCTTTAAGCTTTTTTTTTTTTTTTTTTGAGATAGTGTCTTGCTCTGTTGCCCAGGCTGGAATGCAGTGGCATGATCTTGGCTCACCATAACCTCCGCCTCCCAGGTTCAAGCGATTCTCCTGCTTCAACCTCCCGAGTAGCTGGGACTACAGCCGCATGCCACCATGACTGGCTAATTTTTGTATTTTTAGTAGAGACAGGGTTTCACCATGTTGGCCAGGCTGGTCTTGAACTCCTGACCTCATGATCTGCCCGCCTCGGCCTCACAGAGTGCTGGGATTACAGGCGTGAGCCACTGCGCCCAGCCTCCCATCTTTAAGTTTACTTGTACCCAGTGTTTAGCTCCCACTTAAGTGAGAACATGCAATATCTGGTTTTGGTGTCTTTTTGGTAGAACAATTTATTTTCCTTTGGGTATATACCTAGTAATGGGATTGCTGCGTCGAACGGTAGTTCAGCTCTTATTTCTTTGAGAAATCTCCAAAGTACTTTCCACGGTGGCAGGACTAATTTACATTCTCACCAACAGTGTATAAGTGTTCCCTTTTCTCTGCAGCCTCACCAACATCTGTTATTTTTTGACTTTTTAACAAAAGCCATTCTGACTGGTGTGAGATGTTATCTCATTGTGGTTTTGATTTGCATTTCTCTGATGATTAGTGATGATGAACATTTTTTCATATGTTTGTTGGCTGCTTGTATGTCTTCTTCTGAGAAGTGTCTGTTCATATCTTTCGCCTATTTTTTAATGGGGTTATTTGTTTTTTTGCTTGTTGATTTGTAGACCTTTCTTAAAAGCATAGTTTGTGAATATTTTCTCCCACTCTGCGGGTTGTCTGTTTACTCTCTTAATAGTGTCTCTTGTTGTGCAAAAGCTCTTTAGTTTAATTAGGTCCCATTTGTCATTTTTGTTTTTGTTGCGATTGCTTTTGAGGACTTAGTCATAAATTCTTTCCCAAGGCCGATGCGGAATGGTATTTCCTAGGCTTTCTTCTAGGATTCTTATGGTTTGAGGTCTCACATTTAAACCTTAATCCATCTTGAATGAATTTTTGTATATGGTGATAGATAGGGGTCCAATTTTATTCTGCATATGGCTAGCAAGCACCATTTATTGAATAGGGAGTCCTTTCTCCATTCCTTATTTTTGTCGACTTTGTTGAAGATCAGATGGTTTTAGGTGTGCGGTTTTATTTCTTGAGGTCTCTTTCACAACTTCTCAGCTCTGCCCTGTTACTCAAGAGCAGCCATAAACAGGACCTAAACAAAAGATCGTGACTATGTTCCAACCACACTTTATTCATGGACACTGAAATTTGAACTTCACATACTTCATAAAGTATGATTTCTTGCTTTATAACCATTTTAAAATGTAAAAACCATTCTTAGCTTGTAAGCCATGCTCAAAAAGAGATGGCCCGCAGGATTTGGCCCCTGTGCCATGCTGACCTTTGCTCTACACCCATGACCTGTACTTGAAAGTTGAGTTTTTATGAGATAGTGGGAAGAACATGGTCCCTCATATTAGATCTGAGTTTTCATCCCAGCTCTGCTGTGAACCACGTAACTGTGAGAACGGCCCTTCATTGCCTCCAGTGGTGTTTCTTTGCTTGTAAAATTGACCAGGCATAGAAGTGAAGGGGGAATTGAACACAGCTTTTAGGATCCCCTTATTTAATCCTGTGAATTTACAAAGGCAAGGCAGCATGGGATGCAGGCACAAAGTATTAGAACAGCATTTTCAAGGTTTGGCTTCGGGTCCTGATTGTCTTCTAACTTGGAGCAAGTCATTTAAAGCCTCAGAAAAGAGTGGAGTGTTGGAATAATTGGTATTTGAGATTCTGTCCAGCTCTCAAATTCTGTACTTTAAAATGACAACATTATTAAGACAAATGAGTCATTTCAGCTCATGGAGATTAAATGAACTGCTTGTATATATCATATTCCTGCCTCTGAAGAGCTCAGAGTTGGTGGGGAGGGCAGACCAATGCCTTTGCCATAGCAGTGCCTCTGTGCCAGGATGCCCTGGGCTCCCAGGAAACAGCTTCAAAAATCAGATTGAGGCTGCAGTGGGCTCAAGGGTAGCTTCTTATGCGTGTTTTTGTTTGCTTTTTTTCTTTTTGTGGAGAATGGGGTCTCGCTATACTGCCCAGGCAGGTCTCAATTTCCTGGGCTCAAGCTATCCTCCTGCCTCTGCCTCCCTAAGAGCTGGGATTAAAGGTGTGAGCCGCCACACCTGGCAAGGGGTAGCTTCTTAAAGGAGGTGACACCTGAAGTGAAATGGCAGGGTAAGCAAGGAGAGCTTAATGAAGGTCTCAACGTTTGCATGGGAAACAGTGATGTTCGAATAGCTCAACCTAAGGGAGTGAATAAGAACTTAGTCCCAGCTACTCGGGAGGCTGAGGTGGGAGGATCCCTTGAGCTTGGGAGGCTGAGGCTGCGGTGAGCTGAGATCATGCTACTGCAGTCCAGCCTGGGTGAAAGAATGAGACCCTGTTTCAAAAAAAAAAAAAAAAAAAAAACAAGAAGAACTTAAAGTTTGGTAACATTTTTAATAAACTTTCCCAATCTTTGTGTACTGGTATCTTTAAAAAGAATAGATTAAAAGTTAAACCTTTGCACTGATTTTTCTCGATCTGATTACTATTTACCTATATTTTAATTTCTTCTTTGACTACTCTTGTAGTTTGCTTTTTCATTTTCTTTCTGAGGTGAAACTAATGCTCTATTAATGCTTTTATGAAAATTCATCTTATTTATGTATACAACAGACTGTCACTCAGAGACAGCAAAGCCAAGCTGACAATACCCCTTCTTCGCCCTCTGCATTGTAGACAGAAAATTCTGTAAAAGCTAAGAGATGTCAATATCATCGTGTTGCCCTGGGTAGGTGGACAGATCCCAACTGGGAAGCTTTCCAAATACTTTTTTTTTTTTTTTTTTGAGATGGAGTTTTGCTCTTGTCACCCAGGCTGGAGTGCAGTGGCTCGATCTTGGCTCACTGCAACATCTGCTTCCTGGGTTCAAGTGATTCTTCTGCCTCAGCCTCCTGAGTAGCTGGGATTACAATCGTGTGCCACCACATCCAGCTAATTTTTTTGTATTATTAGTAGAGATGGAGTTTCACGTTGTTGGTCAGACTGGTCTCTAACTCCTGACCTCAGGAGTGATCTGCCTGCTTTGGCCTCCCAAAGTGCTGGGATTACAGGCATCAGCCACTGCACCCAGCCCTAAATTTTTTTCAAAATACATCAATTCTGTTGTTCTCTCATTTTGCTTATGAAAACACTGAACCTTGAAGAGGATATATTCATTCATTCAGATTAAATGTTTGAAGGTTCTTGCTTGGAGCACACTTTTTGTAGAAGCAGTATTGCACATGGTGGGCAGATTCTGGGACTAGCTTATAAGAAGCCTGGTTAACACAGTGTATGGAACCATTCACCATTTTAAACATTCGGGAAAATTCTGTTTCTGAAACCTAAAACCTGTATTAGAGCAATTACTTTTGCTTTCATCTAGCTCTGAGTAGCATCTTGGCCAGATGTAGGAGAAGCATCAACTTGGAGTGGTGAAAGGGGTGGGACTGTGGTGAGGTAGAGGACAAAGGGAAGATCAGGTGGCTGCAGGGAGAACCAGGATGCTGTGTGAAAGAGGAGGCAATGCCAGCAGGAGATCCAGCAACACTTTCACTTCCTTTAGGCTTCTTCCCCTTCTATTTCCTGCTGATGTAAGACCCAGGGATACTGCTGTGCTCAAGGCCACCTCACTCCCTCAGTGGACACAGGGTTAGCTTGGCTGCCCGCTTCCCATTTCCTTGCCACCAGCCTTCACATCCGCCCGGGCCTTGGCTCACTGCAGATTGCAATCTCTTACTCAGCTTTTCACCCTGTAGCAATCATAGGTAACAGGAAGGAAGCACATGCTAGTTGAAATTGTGAGAACTTAGCTTTTCTATTCTCATCCATGGTATGTTCCCACTTTACTTGAGCTTGTGACAAAAGTCGCTCATGTGTTAATATGCCATCTCGCTGGAGAGGCATCTGACCTTGCCAGGCTTTGGCTTCAACTTGCTTCCAGCAAAGCTCCTTAGGACTTCTAATCTTATTTGGTAAAACAATAAAACAAAACAGAACATAACTTTGTATTCCATCTATCCCAGATGGAGAAGTTCTTGAAAATTTTCCAGCCCACTTCTGCATTTCTACTTTCAATATGCTTTCCAAGTATATTATCTCATATATTTTGAAGTAGAGGGTAAAGTCTGTATGTCCTAAATAGTGGTTCCCATGAACCAGTTAAAAAATTTGGAGGACTGACATGTGTTTGCCAACGTTTAAATTTTTCTACATAAGAGTGTTGTTATAAGTGGAGAGAGAAAGTGAGGAAAATTGAGAGAGAGAGAGAGAAAGAGAGAGACAGAGAGAGAGAGAGAGAGAAAGAGACAGAGAGAAAGAGAGAGAGACAGAGAGAGAGAGAAAGAGAGAGACAGAGAGAGAGAGAGAAAGAGAGAGAGAGAGAGAGAGAAAGAGAGAGAGAGAGAGAGAGAGAGAAAGAGAGAGAAAGAGAGAGACAGAGAGAGAGAAGAAAATCAACAATCAGCCACCTATTGCCATGATTTCTTAAAAAGGAAAGTTTTATGTTAAAAAAAATTAGGGGGCACATAACTTTGGAATGAAGGGCAGATCTTTGCATACAGAAAACGTATGGAAAAACTCATGACTTTTTATTTATTTTTTCCATTTCTCCATGGATGAGTGAAAACTTTATCACACCAGTCAATAGAGTAGTGTTTAAGAGCCTCTGATTGGAACCACCCTGCAGCCCCTTCCCACCTTTCAGCCACTGCTTCACATGAGAAACGAACCTTAGTAAAATTATCAAAAGAGCAAATGTGGAGAAACTCGTAAGGCAAAACTCTGGTTAGGAAAGGATTTTAAAAAAAAAATCCCAGTGGTGCCCAACACATGATTTTTCTCTGAGCTGTTCACGTTCCCTGGCACACCATTGTGGCAGCTGCCACCCACCTCATATAAACCGACAGCACTGTGCTGCTTCTTGCTTTTTTGGATAATGGGTCAATTAAGGCAAAACTATAATTTTTTAAAAAGAGCTTAACTAGAAAATCGGACGGAAAAAAGCAAAATCAAAAAGAAAACTCCAGAGCACAAAAATAGATTAGTTTTTAGAGTACCAATTTCTTACCCCACATCATCAACTGCATGTTGTCATGACCAGCTCTGCTTCCTAGGCTCCCGGGATCCTGGTTTCTTTCCTTAATTTGGTCACCTTTTGTCTACTTGAGACATTATCAGTTGGTAGTTCAAGCTGGTTCCATCTCTAGGTGAAGCCTGTGTATTATATAAGTGCATAACACAGGCTTGTCTCACCAGTGGCCTTGGCTGGAGCCAGCCTTTTGGGAGTTCTCTGTTTATAGGGCAGTTCCCCTCTGGTGGCTATAAGAACTGTGCCCTACTTCCTGTATCAGAGGTCTGGTTAGAGGCCCATTCAGTTCCTGTTTCTGGTTTGCAGGATAAAATTGGTTCATACTTTCTTTGTGAAGCGGTAGGAGATGGACAAGCACAAAATCCAGTAAATGTGCAAGGCTCTTCAGCATGAGGTACCAATCGTGCCTACTTTTCCAAGTACTTCCTCCAAATGGTGCCTTCGAACACCACCCCAAGCCAGGAAAGTAGAGAACCATAGGAAAATGCATTGTTGGCTACTGACTCCAGGGCTGACAGTGTGCTATGCAATGATGGCCCCTCCCAGGAGGCCATTTGAGGGCCTTGTATCACACACTCCCCTTTCCGTCACCCATGGGACCCTCACGGTGGCTGTAGAACGTGCCAGCAGTCGCCCCACTCCACCTGGGGCAAGATGAGAGTGGGAAATGTGGTGGGGGTGGGCAGTGTTGCAGGAACCCACAGCTATGTGGTTATCAGAAGAAACTGGGAACCCACAGCTTTGGGAAAAATATATCTTGAAGACAGCCTCATCTTCCTGTAATTTGTATATAAGTAGGTGGGGAAACTGGCTAGATATGAGAAAGATCTTGAAAATTTTATTAGTGGCATAAAAGGGAAATAAAGGAAATCAAGGCAAAATGATAAATTAAAAATCCATTGGTGACTGTAATATATTGGTTTCTGTAGTTGTGGGTTTTTATTTATTTATTTATTTATTTTTTTAAAAGACGATCTTGCTCTGTCACCCAGGCTGGAGTACATTGGCATTATTTCAACTCCAGCTGCAACCTCCGCCTTCTGGACTCAAGCGATCCTCTTGCTTTGAGCACAGCCAAACCTGGCCAATTTTTGTATTTTTATGTGGAGATGGGGTTTTACCATGTTGCCCAGGCTGGTCTCAAACTCCTGGACTCAAGCGATCCTGCTGCCTCAGCCTCCCAAAGTGCTGAGATTACAGGCGTGGGCCACTGCGCCTAGCCTAGTTGTTTTAATGTATTAGTTTTTCTCTTTGGCCAGAGGTATTGACTAGAGACACTGATCGAAATATGTGCCAGGTTAGTGGAAAAGAAGGAAGGATATGAGACAAAGCCGATTTTCACAATCTTGTCTAATTGTTCAAAAAATGTAAATAATTGATCACTTACGTTTTATATGAATTTTATTTTGTAATGTTTTTGGTTTTCCAAAGGAAAACAGAAATAACTGAAGCTGCATTGTGGTAATTTTCTTAGGGGAGACAGGAGAGAGAATTTTAAATATGAAGGGTATCTCTTGTTTAATGAAATCATAGTAGATCAGATCTGTGTAACTTAAATGCCACAGAAGTTGCACAGGGTAACAGAAAACACTCCACTATAAGCAGACCTTTTCTGTTACAGTAGTTCATCGACAACGAGGAAAGCAATTGCCTTTGGTATATGATTCATACAGGAAGTAAGTTATATTCCTTTGTACAGGCAATCTCTAAAAATGATTGAGACCAGTTATACCAGTACTTTCCAATACTTGCAGCCTCTTCTATACCCGTGAACTCTTAAGAACTGGAAACATGGAGGAGAGGTGTCCTAGTCAGTATCAATCAGCATCAGGTTATCTGTCCACTGACCCCAAACCATATAAAACCAAGTCTTTGCCTAAGCCAGAGAATTCTCTCTCCTTTAAAAATGTTGATTACTTCTGTTTCTGTTGTTTTTTCTTATCTCTTCTTCTTCTTCTTTTTTTTTTTTTTTTTGAGACAGGGTGTCAGTCTGTCTCCCTGGCTGGAATGCAGTGTCCCAGTCATAGCTCACTGCAGCCTCTAACTCCTGAACTCAAGGGAATTTCCCACCTTAGCCTCCCAAAGTGTTGGAATTACAGGCATGAGCCACTGTGCCTGGCCTAATTACTCCTATTTATTATTTTAAAAAAGTCATCCAAAGCTATTACATGTCAAAAGCCTCCCCCCCCCCCCCAAAATAGAGACAGGGTTTCACCTTGTTGCCCAGGCTGGTCTTGAACTGCTGGGCTCAAGCAATTCATCTGCTTCTGCCTCCCAAAATGCTAGGATTACTGGTGTGAGCCACTGTGCCCGGCCATGTCAAATACCTCTTAATGTCACATTCAAGTTTTGTAATATGGTCATTATGACAAATGTCAGCTTAAAACCGGGGCAACCAGGACGGGAGTGCTATTTCTGATGTCCAGGGGCCACCGCTTTGGCCTGTAGCTAGATATTTCCCAATTTATAATTTGATCACTCTGAGGTTCCAGTGATTTTATGCAGTTGGGTCAGAATGATAGTATCAGTGAATCAGTTGTTCAATGCTACTCCTCCTCCTTTGATTATCTTACTCTTCAATAAGATGATCCTATTTCTTATAAAATAAGTAGGCGTGGCAGTGTAATTACCTATATCTTACAGTTGGAAAGGCTATGAGAGCGGCCAGATTAAATCAAGTGGTTGGATAGGAAGTCTTCCAACTTCCAAACAATACAGATGTTTTGTTCGCTATACTACAGTTTCCACCTGCAGTGAAAAACATTTCAAAACATTCTGAAGTACATGTTCTGTTTAAGAGGATCAGTTCTAATATTTTGGTCCACGATGGCAGTCATTATTATGAGGAAGAGTCATAGTAGTCACACAACTTCTGATCCCCTCTTGCTAGCAGATTTTAGTGACACCTTAATCAAAAAGCTGACTTACCTTTTTCGGTCAATGTCAGCAAGGGAACCAACTCAATAGTGGTTGCCAGTTGCTTGGCCTTAAGCTGTGAATTGGGCTTTCTTCAGGCAAGTCTTGGGTTGTTTTCTGAGCATGATGGTTAGATGGACTGTGATAGGCCAAAACCAGCCTTTCTCTAGAATGATCCAGAGAGCTGGGTTTACAGCACAGCCTGGGGACTGTTCTTTCCTTGTTTCCCTGAGATGTGCTGGCTCTGGAGTCTGATGCACTTTCCCTTAATGTGATAGCATATTCTAAGTAATTAAATTTTGTAAGCATTTATTATTAATTGCCTATAATATGCCTCTTACTGAATCAGGATGTATTGAAGAACTAAGAAGCAGAAGAAGGCATACATCTTCAGGAGTATAAAGGTTTATAACGTGTATCTGTTAGCATGGGAAAAACTGAAGCTAAGGGAAGCAGTCAGGAGGAACGACCTAGATTCCCCATTCCTCCTACCAGACTCATTCTTTTTAGAAAAAACATTTAAAAAATTTATGAAACATTTTAGTCATAAAGAAAGTATATAAAATAGTTTAACAGACACTTATGCATCTACATACTACCTAAATGTAATAGCTAATGGCAGTTAAACATTTTGACATACTTGTTTTACTTCTTTTTCTTTCTTAGAAAAATAAATAATTCTGGGTAAAACTAAAAGCTCCTTTCTATCTCATCAGTTTCTCTTCCTGTGAAAGTACATTCTTCATGGGAAGCGCCACGTTACAGTGTTCTAAACTATAATTTACAACAATCCAAAATAACGACTCTCTACAAATATAAACATATGTCAAATATTGAATTAATTTATTATGTAATGAGAAAAACCAGAAAGATATTAAAACTGGTTGAAAGGAGAGTTTGAAGAGCAAATATTATATACACACATACAAAATCAGGAATGGTGAAATGAATTTGCTAATAGATGCAAAATTGGCTAACATTATGTAAGGCAATTCTATAAGTATAAATGCTGGAGTCATCTATTCTAAAGGGTGGAAATCAATTGTATCTCTAGCAAACCATATTCATTTGTATTGCTGTGGACAAAAAATATTTGCATTACTATCAGTTTTGCACAAGGTAATATTTACCCCAACAGCATTGTAAAATAGCCAAATCACTAGGAGGACAATCAAAGGTACACACCCCTTTAAAATCAGATAATTCCCAGAGGGAGTGCTGCCCTAAGCCCAGCCCTCCACTGAAAGGATACTCAGTACCTTTTGACCTTTTCCAAGTCTTTGACAGCTCTTCCCTGCAGAAGGTTGGTCATTCTCGGCAGGCTCTATGCCTGTCTCTCCAAGTGCTCTGAACTCAGCCTGACTTAAAGGACCTGTTATTGTCTCTGCTACTCTGCCACCTGAAGCCTTTTGCCCTCAGAGGGTCCCAGAATACCTTGCTTTAACCAGGATTCCCAGTCATGGTTATTTTAGGTCAGGGAACGTGTACAAATTGACAATAGGATGTCAGTCCCCTAGGTTTTGGATATGAGAAGAGATATAAGCCATGTGGCAATAACCAAGTCAGGAATATGCTAGTGGGATGCTTGCAGTGTCTGGAAACCCAACTTCATTCTTATACTAGGATAATATAATTATTACTATGGGACCTTCATTAGTTTAGACCGCTCCAAATAAGCCTATTTTATGGAGGAGAAAGGTCCTTATTTTATTTTAGAGGGCTAGCAAACTGCTGTAAGATTACATAAGCTGACAAGCTGAATATATGACACTTTGGTCTTATAAATTAAAGCAAGCCACACACAAAGAGCATGCTTTACTGTGTGCTAGGCGTATGTGCTAATCACTCTATCACTCTATATGCGTTATCTTATTTAATCTTTTTTTTTTTTTTTTGAGACAGGGTCTCACTCTGTTGCCCAGGCTAAAGTTCAGTGGCATGATCATGGCTCACTGCAGTCTTGATCTCCCAGACTCAAATGATCCTCCTGCCTCAGCCTCCCGAGTAGCTGGGACTACAAGCATGTGCCACCATACCAGGCTAATTTTTTATGTTTTTATTTTTATTTTTTATCTTTTATTTATTTGTTTTTAAGACAGGCTCACTCTGTACCCAGGCTGGAGTGCGGTGCTGTGATCTTGGCTCACTGCAACCTCTGCCTCCCAGGTTACCATGCCCAGCTAATGTTTTGTGTTTTTAATAGAGACAGGGTTTTGCCATGTTGGCCAGGCTGGTCTTGAACTCCTGGCCTCAAGTGATCTGCCTGCCTTGGCCTCCCAAAGTGCTGGAATTACAGGCATGAGCCACTGCACCAAGCGTTATTTTTATTTTTTGTAGAGACAAGGTCTCACCATGTTACCTAGGCTGGTCTCAAACTCCTGAGGTCAAGTGATCCTCCCGCATCTGTCCCCCAAAGTGCTGGCATTGGCGTTACAGGTGTGAGCCACTGCACCCAGCCTATTTAATCTTTAATACAACTTTATGAGGCAGATAGCATCAGTTGATCAGTTTTTTTTTGTTTGGGGAAACTGAGCCCCTGAAACTGTTACTAACAGCGGTCTCAGTGTCACATAGCTACTGGGGGCAGAGTCCAATTTTGAATCCAAGTCTGTCAGATTCCAGAATCTATTCACTTATAACTTATGTTCTCCTGTCTTACAGAAATACATTTTCTATTTGAAAACATTGAAATAATTATTAATATCATAATTACAGACATCACATCAGCAGACATTTTTTTGGCTACTTAAAATCTGTAAGATTTCTTTCTAAGGTCTGTATAAAATTAGGTTAAAAAGGTGTAATTTCTGCCTTTTATGATTTTATAGTCTACTATTTGAATTCAGCAATTTAATAAATAATTGTTGGGAGCCTACAACATGCAAGATTATATAATGAACTAAGTAATGAATAAGTAAAAAATTCAAGGGAATATTTTAAGGACTTCATAATGTAGATCATTTCATTGAACTGTACACTTGAGAACAGTGTTTATTACTGCTGTAAAAGATGTGAAAATGCATCAAAAATAAAAAAATCTTATACAATATCATACTGTGCATTAGACTCCCACTTAATTTTTTTAATGAAATCAGTATCATAATGAAAATTACGTATGTAAATTCCAAGATTTTATTAAAAACCTGTCAGATCTCTTATAAACACAGATAAAGTATTATTAAATTTACTTCCAAGAGGGGTATTATGATTCCTTAATTAAGAAGAACTTGTTTATACTGACTGTTAGGGAAACAAATAGAGTTATTACCTGAGATTTAGAACCTTTTAAAAAATATGTTATTTTCCTAGTAGTGGAATTTGAAGTCCTTTGTATTAGTCTTTCCAACTTGTGAAAAAATCCAGGTTTTAGATAATTAAAATATGCCAACAACATAATTTCAATTTAGTATTTTTCTGACCTGTGTTACATAATAAAATTGTGTTGCTTGCTTGTTGATGATGTGTAGAGTGTGTGGTTCTTGGCTGACAAAAAATTGTCAACCTGCATGCCAAGCATTTGAAAGGCTGGACCAGAATAAGAATAGCAAATAAACAAACCAGGTTCCTTTTGATAATAAAGGTGGATGTAGTAGATGCATTGTCAATGCTGAACCATATCTGTATTATGATATACATAAAACATGACTAAGGGAGAAATCTGGGCTACCTCTGAAGGTTCTAAGTAACATTAATGAATGTGTACTTTATGTAACATTTCTTTTTTAAACATTTATGTAACATTTCTGATTGTTTTTGAGTCACATACATACAGTTGATATGCGTTAGTTCTTCCATGATATCTCCTAGATTGTTAGGAAATTGGTCTTGGGAAACTAGCTTTGGTTGATCCAGGGAAAATTGAGGTTTCAAATCTGGACAGTAGGATTTTAATTTTTCAGGCTGCAGTGAGCTGCAATTGCACCACTGCACTTTAGCCTGGGCAAACGGAGACCCTGTCTCAAAAAATTAAACAACAAAACACCTCCTGATCAGTTTCCCAGATATAGTGACCCAGTGCTTACTGTATACATAGAATTTGAGTAAGAAAAAGATTTGTAGATACTCTAGAGGAGCCTGGAGTCTGGTTTTAAAAACTGATATATCTCTTAGTGTGTGTATATTATTGCAAAGCAGGATTGGGGCACAAGTTGCTTGGCTTGACCTAGAGAAAGAGAACAAGGTCGTAGCTTGCACGTGAGTTATGACAAGAATAGTTGACTTGACTTTTCTTGCCGAGCAACTCAGTGCTACCAATATTTTATGTGCTTGAAGTACACTTGGCAGTTGGTAAATCTGAAATAAAATTGGAAAAGAAATACTATCCTAGACTGTTAACAGAGTTCCAGGCTTTTCTTTCCCTTATAAAACCAGTAGTATAGAAAATTCATTTAGCCATTAAATATGACATGTGAGTGGGTTACCCAAGGACCGATCCTGCGGTGATGATTGGAATGTCATTTTGCAGATCTGCGTTGTTTGTATTTCCAAAGTCTGAAAGTAAGGGCTGTCAGCATTAAGAAATCTTTGCAGTCACTTACAATTTTGACTTGATTACCATTTAACTTGACCATTGTGTTAGTGCTTACCAGTCCATTCAGCATATATTCAAAAAAGGGCACATTTGTCGCATCAGTGTTGATTTTGATTAATTTATGTTGAATCAAGTTACAAGTGACAAAAATTCATGCTTAGGAACATAGTGTGCTTACAAAGTTCATGTTTTGACATTCTTTTGAAGAAATCTAGGATGCGAAGACATACAAATTAAGAAGGCAGGCTGGGTGCAGTGGCTCACGCCTGTAATTCCAGCACTTTGGGAGGTGGAGGTGGGGG
>NW_012101965.1:2704699-2706468 GCF_000951045.1 Mandrillus leucophaeus
GGGGGGCAGATCACCTGAGGTCGGGAGTTCAAGACCAGCCTGGCCAACATGGTGAAACCCCCTGTTTCTACTAAAAAATGCAAAAATTAGTTGGGTGTGGTGGCACACGCCTGTAGTTCCAGCTACTTGGGAGGCTGAGGCAGGAGAATCGCTTGAACCTGCGAAGCAGAGGTTGCAGTGAGCTACTGCACTCCAGCCTGAGTGATGGAGCAAGACTCTGTTTCAAAAAAATAAAATAAAAAATAAAAAGGGAGACCATTATAAAGCCAAATAGTTTGAAAACCTATTTTGAAAATCGGCTCTCAGGTTGGAAACATGAATTTTCCAAAAAGAACATATTTTAAAATATTGGGTTGTTGAGATAGAGCTGCTGCAGGATACGCAAGACCCAAAGTGGAGCTTAGCCCATGAGGGTTCTTGACTTTGCCCAGGAAAGAATTCAAGGCAAGCCAGAGGTGCAAGAAAACAGTTTTATTGAAGAGGCAGTGTTATAACTCTGTGACTGCTTCTTCAGAGCAGGGCTACCCAGTAGGCAGTGAGTAGTAGCTCAGGGCAGCTTTGCAGTCATATTTATACCTGTTTTTAATTGCATGCAGATTAAGGGGTGGTTTATGCAGAAATTTCTAGGGAAAGGGTAGTAACTTTTGGGTCACTAGGTCATTGCTATGGAAAGGGGCAGTAACGCCCTGGTATTGCCATGGCAACAGTAAATTGACACGGCATACTAGCGGGCATGTCATTTTGTTGTTGAAAGCTGCTTCTGCTTTGGCTCTGTTTCAGCTAGTCCTCAATCTGGTCCGGTGTCCAAGCCCCACCTCTGGAGTCAAGTCCTGCCTTCTACCTCGGTACAGAATGGTTTTTGATGACAGCAATAATCATGATAATAATCATGAGATTAGGGTAGTAAGTTTTCTATTTGCAGTAGGGGGAAATCAGCTAGGTTTCACTCCTTTGGTTCATGTGAAATGAAGAAAATGCGTTTTTGATTATCAGATGACTCCCTAATACATATTTGTAGCCCAGACCTCAGAGTTATAGGTTAAGCGTCTGCTCTACTCTCCATGCCTGCTGGCTGGCTCACAGGAGCCTCAAACGTAGTTTCATACGGAAATTGGTTTCCATCTCTAGTTCCTAACATCACGTTAAATGACATCCAGTGTTGACAACCAGAAATGTGCTTTAGATTCCTTTAATATAATGAGTTGTATACATATTAAGAATATTAACCCTTTGTTTTTAAAAATTTATATTTTTCCTTAATTTTATGTTTATGATAATTTTTATGTGAATTCTTGACATATTTTTTAATTAGTCAAAATTATCGCTTTTAAGTGCAGATTCTTGCTTCATACATATATCTGAGGAATATTCATTTGTATTTTTTTATTTTGAGAGACAAAGTTTCGCTGTGTTGCCCAGGCTGGAGTACAGTGGTGCCTTCATAGCTCACTGCGGCCTCGAATTCCTGGGCTCAGGCAATCCTTCTCTGCCTTAGCCTCCCAAAGTACTGGGATTACAGGCGTGAGCCACTGCATCTGGCCTATATTTTATTCTGTAAAGTTTAATATATTTTATTTTTACACTTGACTCTTACCTCCATCTTGAATTTATTTTGTTGTATGATATAGGAAAAGTAGTATGTCTGTATTGAAATGTACTATGATTGATGAGAAGAAACAATTTGTGGGCTAAGTGAAATTTATAAATTTAACATTTCTTTAAATAACACATAGTATTTGGTCATGGCATGGTCTGAAATGTATCAGTTA
>NW_012101965.1:2707268-2709640 GCF_000951045.1 Mandrillus leucophaeus
TCTCTACAAACAATACAAAAATTATCTGGTTGTGGTGGTACACACCTGTAGTCCCAGCTACTTAGGAGGCTGAGGTGGGAGGATCACTTTGAGCCAGAGAGGCAGAGGCTGCAGTGAGCCGTAATTGCGCCACTGCACTCTAGCCTGGGTGATAGCAATGCCCTGTCTCAAATAAATAAATAAATAACAAAAAACAACCCTAAAACCTTAATAGTATACAAGTGACACTTTTCTACTTTAGCCGAATCGTGTATATACTTGGAACTAAAATTAAGATATTGATGTATCTCCTTGGTTTACCTGGAGAGACATTTTCACTGCTGAGTGAAATATAAATAAATAATGAGAAAGTACAGCCTCACAATTTCCAAGCTTCGTAGAACTTAGGACTCTCCACTTAGTGTAGGTTTTATTAAAGAAGTAGGTTTTTATCATGTTAAATAAATAATGAACATTCTTCTTGATGGATAATCTCTTGATTATTCAGGATTGGATCTTCTTATCATTACCTGTTTGCAGGCAAGTTAACTTCTAATTTGAAGTAGCCCAAGAAGGGCCAGATCTCATCTTCAAGTGATCCCAGAAGGGAACGCATTGTACACACAAAAGCTATTGCCACCGTGTTGTGACATTGCTTGAGAATTTTCAAGCAAAATTGCACTGTGGTATTTGTATATTGCCATGTCTTAATTTTCCCAGGGCACAACTATTTAATAGGCTTGTATGTTCTTCTAAAAACATCATTAGATACATTGGACTAAGTTTGTAGGAGTGGGATGTATGAAGCAATCATGATTTTTCTGTTTTCACACTGTATGTTCTTTGGGTTATTCTCCATGGTTTATTATCAGGAGCATGTTACCTAAAGAGAGTTCTGTGCCAGAGGATATGCCACATTTAATGTGAGGAGGTTTTCTGAGAGCATAGAAGAAGAAAAAGGCTATGATAGGAGAATTCGAGACTCTCATCTGCTTTCAGTTTTCAGTTACCTGGTCTACATGCTGAAAGCTTAATTTGAGACCTGGACTAGGTTACAAGCTTCTGATAACTTAATATTTAGTCTGAGATTACTTTTTCAAGACTTGTCATTGTCCCATTTAGCCACAGCAAAAAGTATTACCCAACTTTTGAGCCATAATCTATACCTAATATGTGGTCACCAGGTAAATTTCTTCCTGAATCCAGCACATTGCATAGTTGCTTATAAGCTTGACCTTAGCATTCTTTTTCTTTTAAGGTACGAATAATCCTGGAACTATTTACCCCTCTATTTTTATTCTCTCTTTAAGATCTGAATTTTTTTTAATGCATATTTCTGTTAGCAGCCCCTATCTATTCCCCCTTGAAATGATCCCTGAAGGTTGTTAAATAAATTTTGATTTGCTTTAAGGATTCAGTATTCAAATCATGCTTGATTCTTTGGGAGCTATAAAAAACCTGTTGCTCCATAGATCTTGCATCATATGTGATATGAGTAAGAAGGAACAACTGAAAAAGTCAAGTCCAATTTACACAATAATGAAAAACCTTTTGCTATAAATATCTGACAAACAAGGAACAGTTTCTGGTTTTTTAAAGAATTGTTAGAATATAGTTCCATGTCTCTTTTTCTGTCTTGTTAATCCTGCACCTCTAGTACCTAATGGAGTCCTTGGCACTTGATGCAGATTGATTGATTGAATGAATGTCACACTTTCCCCCAAGTGGTGTTTTAGTTATTGGTTTTGATGTCTGCTTTTTCTGCTAAATGTGAGTTAATGACAAAGATCACATTTTGTGGTTCTTGACATCCCCCAGGTCTTCTTTATCAGTGTGTGACCTGTAGATGACACTTAATGATGTTTATAGAATACAATTCAGTGATGTCATCCCTTTCCTGGAGGGGCTCACAGTCTGATAAAGGAGACCAGCCTATGAACATATTACATATATTGTGCTAATTGGTGGTGGTGGTTGTTTTTTAAAACATTTGAGACTGAGTCACTCTGTCACCCAGGCTGGAGTGCAGTGGTGCGATCACAGCTCACTGCAGCCTTAACCTCCTTGGGCTCAGGCGATCCTCCCACTTCAGCCTTCTGAGTAGCTGGGATCACAGGTGTGTGCCACCATGCTGGCTAATTTTTTAATTCTTTTTTTTGTAGAGATGGGGTTTTGCCATGTTGCCTAGGCTGGTGCTAATTGTTATACTAGAGGTTTATGTAAAGTTCTTTGAGAACACAAATCATGGAGGATTCTTTTGGGGGGGAAGGAAGTGTGGAGGAGGTTGGCTAAGACATTGGACAGGAGGTGACATTTGAACTGGGTTTTGAAGGATAATGATGAAAGCTAACATTTATTGAGCACTTAATATGTGCCAGACATTTTATAATAAA
>NW_012101965.1:2709950-2711346 GCF_000951045.1 Mandrillus leucophaeus
AAAACAAAAAGGGCAGAGGAAGGCGTCATCTAGTGAGAAAGGGAAGATGGTAAGATGGCACAAGAGATGAGAGAAAGTTCAGAGAGGGAGAGAGAGAAAGGATTAACTGTAAAAGCAATGCAAAGAGGGCTTGTCCAAAGGTCAGTGAAGTTGAATGTTTCAGAGAAATAACTGGACTTGGAGATCAGAAAACCCCTGATAACTTTGCCAGAGCAGTTTCAGGAAAGCAGGTGGCGGTAGATGTCAGGTACAGTGACTTGACTGATTTCTGGAGGACAACAGAAGACGTGTAACAGGGAGTGTTTAGAAATGTGTTCATGAGGGAAGCAGAAAGAGAAGGCAGTCTCTGGAAGCGGTGCAGGCTACTCCCAAGGTAAGGCACGTGGCCTGGCTGCTGGTATTCATGCCTCAGACAGGATGAGGTCAGTAGGCCTTTGTGGGCTCAGGTGTTATTTAACAGGGTTTCCATGGGAACAGGGAAGGCAAATTCCCAACCACTTTCTTATGAGAATAACTTCTGGAGCATGACCCTTTGTAAATGTACTTGTTTTCTTGCTAATTTTAATTGGCTGAAAATAGAGTTGTTTTTCCTTCCGAGAATCTCTAACTTAGAGAAATTTGAATTCACAGTAATACAGCTTAAGTTGAGAATTCTTGACTGGTTTGAACTCAGTTTACAGAAGTGTAGGGCTTCTTCAGGAAGGGAACGTGCCCATCTCTCAGGCCAGGTAAGTCTTCCATGCGTTTGTCCCCAAAGGCCAGATTTCACAAGGCTTTTGAAAGCTCAAGAATAAGAACTGGAACCCGAAATGCCTTTCTTGCTTTCTCAACCACTCGAAACACTTAATTGCTCATAATGCTGGCTGCATAATAGTGAACATGATTCATTTTTAAAAATGAGATTTTTCTTTTTGCTCAATTTGCCACCTTACTTTGTAAACTTACAGTGGAAACACTTAACATTTTTTCAAAACTGCTTGATTTTTAGGTTTTCTTCATCTTAAGCTTCCTAACCCCTCCTCAGTGGAGGACTGCTGTCAGTAGATTAGTGAAATAAACCCTGGATTAACCTGCATTGTCTCACTACTGTGTGTGCATTCATTCATTTTCATTGTGTGTTCATCCATTCCAAAAAGACGCACGCCCACCGCCCCCAACCATCCTTTTCTGAATAGGTACTATTATTTCACTGCACGTCTTGGAATGAACTCCCTTCTGCCTTATCTGTGTACAGAGAGGTGCACAGTATTGACTGCTGTTTCTGATGATACCTTCTACAGGCTCTTCTGTGCCATGCTTACCACAGTAGGGTAGGAAGGAACACATTTGCATAGAAACATTTCATATACTTAATATACTAGAGAATTACTTTACTAGGGACTAAGGTCTCTCTCTC
>NW_012101965.1:2713446-2723717 GCF_000951045.1 Mandrillus leucophaeus
AGCCTCCCAAAGTACTGGGATTACAGGCGTGAGCCACTGCATCTGGCCTATATTTTATTCTGTAAAGTTTAATATATTTTATTTTTACACTTGACTCTTACCTCCATCTTGAATTTATTTTGTTGTATGATATAGGAAAAGTAGTATGTCTGTATTGAAATGTACTATGATTGATGAGAAGAAACAATTTGTGGGCTAAGTGAAATTTATAAATTTAACATTTCTTTAAATAACACATAGTATTTGGTCATGGCATGGTCTGAAATGTATCAGTTAGTTGTATGAAAAATCTTTTCCCTTGCTTTTAAGAATTATACTGAAAATAATTTAACCTTTTCTACTTTGCCCAGAACTGCTGTTATAAACATTGCACTGTTCTGTATTTATTGTATTATACTGTAATATAATTTGTGAGAGGGGCTTAGCGTTCCCTTTTACTATATGCCTCAGTCCATCCCTTAGGGGAGAGATGCCCCAACATGGTCTCAAAAAATAAACATGGTCTCTGTCTCAAAAAATAAAAATAAATAAAAATAAAAAGGGAGACCATTATAAAGCCAAATATTTTGAAAACCTATTTTGAACATGGTCTCCCCTTCCCTTGCAGGAAGAGGCAAACTTAGTAGCAGTCATTTAGTCACTTTAGTGTAGCATAGGACTTACTGATGTATATAGTAGCTGTCTATTTTAAACTTCACTTTTTCCTTCCTGCCTGCCTCTGTCTCTTTCTCTCCCTCCCTCATTTCCCTTCCCTCCCTTCCCTTCCCTTCCTTCCTTCCTTCCTTCTTCCCTTCCTTCCTTCCTTCCTTCCTTCCTTCCTCCCTTCCTCGCTTCCTCCCTTCCTCCCTTCCCTTTCCTTCCCTTCCCTTCCCTCCTTCCTTCCTTCCTTCTTCCCTTCCTTCCTTCCTTCTTCCCTTCCTTCCTTCCTTCTTCCCTTCCTTCCTTCCTTCCTTCCTTCCTTCCTCCCTCCCTCCCTTCCTCCCTCCCTTCCTCCCTTCCTCCCTTCCTCGCTTCCTCCCTTCCTCCCTTCCTCCCTTCCTCCCTTCCTCCCTTCCTTCAGTGCACATTGGTTGGGTCAGCCTTGTGTGTGCCAGTGCCAGACATTAGGAACAGAAAGTGAATGTGACATGGATCCTGCCCATTGAATACTCAGTGGCGGTGGGCTTCCCTCTTCCATCTCCTCACTATTTGTTTTTCTGTTTACTGTTACCCCACCCCACTTCTGTATATTCACTCTTCTGTTTTTAAATTTATTTTAAAAATTGAGAGATAACTTATAAGTTACCATAAAAGTTACCATTTTAAAGTACTGTGTACAATTTAGTGGTTTTCAGTAGATTCACAAAGTGTGCAACCATCACCAATATATAATTCCAAAAGATTTTTAGCACCTCGAAAATAAACCCTGTACCCATTTGCTGTTACTCCCCATATCTCCCTTCAGCCAGCCCTTGGCAACCACTAATCTGCTGTCTCCATGAATTTGCCTATTCTAGATATTTCTTAGAAGTGAAATCATGCAATATGTGGCATTTTGCGACTGGCTTCTTTCGCTTAGCATAATGCTTTCGTGCTTCATCCATGTTGTGGCAGGGATCTGTACTTCATTTACTTTTCTGGTTGAATACTATCCTGCTGTGTGGTGCTTGAACACATTTTGTTTATCCATTCATCAGCTGATGGACCTTTGGATTGTTTCCACTTTTGACTATCATAAATAAACCATGAACACCCATGTCAAGTTTTTGGGTGGACATGATTTCAGCTTGCTTAAGTATATATCTAGGAGTGGAATTGCTGGGTCATATGGTAATTCAATGCTTAACTTTTTGAGGAACCACCAAGTCATTTTCTTTTCTTTTCTTTCTTTTGACATGGAGTTTTACTCTGTCACCCAGGCTGGAGTGCAGTGGCATGACCTTGGCTCACTGCAACCTCCGTCTCCCAGATTCAAGCGATTCTCCTGCTTTAGCCCCCAAGTAGCTAGGATTACAGGCACCTGCCACCATGCCTGGCTACTTTTGAATTTTTAGGAGAGATGGGGTTTCACTAAGTTGTCTAGGCTGGTCTCGAATCCCTAACCTCAAGTCATACACCCACCTTGGCCTCCCAAAGTGCTGGGATTACAGGCGTGAGCCACCATGCCCGACCACCAAGCCATTTTCTAAAGTGATTGTGCTGTTTTGCAGTACCACCAACAATGAATGAAGATTCCAGTTTCTCCACATCTTCACCAATGCTTGTTATTATCTTGTCTTTTATTAAGCCATCCTAGTGGGTGTGAAGTAGTACCTTCCTGTGGTTTTGATTTGCATTTACCTAATGACTAATGATGTTGGCATCTGTTCATGTGTTTATTGGCCATTTGTATATCTTCTTTGGAGAACTGTCCATTCAGATTCTTTGCTTATTTTTAAATTTGTCATTTTATTCCTGAGTCGTAATAGTCTGTACCTATTCTGGATACAAGCCCCTTATCAAATATATGATTTGCAAATATTTTCTATCATCTTGTGGGTTGTTTTTCATTTTCTTGATAATGTCTTTTGAAGCACAAAATGTTTTAATTTGGATGAAGTCCATATTTATCTGTTTTTTTCCTTTGTTGTTTGTACTTTCATTGTCTTACGTAAGGAAGCATTGCCCAATTCGATGTGACAGAGATTTACACCTATGTTTTCTTCTAAGAGTTAGATATTTTTGCTCTTACAGTTAGGTCATTGCTCCATTTTGAGTTAATTTTTATATATCATGTGAGGTAGGAGGCCAGCTTCATTCTTTTGTGTGTGGATATCTAATTGGCCCAGCATCATTTGTTGAAAACACCTTTCTTTTGTCATTGGATTTTCTTAGCACCCTTGTAAAAAATCAATCGATCATAAATGTATGAGTTTATTCCCATACTCTCCATTTGAGTCCATTGATCTATGTTTGTCCTTATGCCAGTACCACGTAGTCTTGATTACTTTTGCTTTGTATTAAGTTGTGAAATCAGGAAGTGTGAGGCCTCCAGCTTTCTTCTTTTTCAAGACTGTTTAGGCTATTTTGGTTCCCTTGTATTTCCATATGAATTTTAGGCTTGTTAATTTCTGCAAAAAAGGCAGTTAGATCTTCCTCCTATTTTTAACTGTCCCCGATATTCTTTCTTTTGTCATGACTTTTTTTTTTTCCTTTTTGTTTCATTTATATTTCTTGATTTTCATGACAGCTGGACTCAAGTTTTGCTTCTTACCTATTGACTACTGAACTGATCAGTGAATTGTAGATGGCAGTTTTCAGGTTTTGGCATTTATTGTCATTTATCACAGCCCAGTGGTGTGGGTGGTTTTCCCTCCCTGCCCTCCTCTCTCCCTTCCTCCTTGTCTCACCCCTCCCCTCCTTTACTCCACTCCCTCCTCCTTCCTCCCTTCTTTCTCCTTCCTTCCTTTCTTTCCATTCTTTCTCCTTTATTTCTTTGCTCCTTCCCTACTTTATGTTGTCTTCCTTCCCTCTTTCCTGTGGGTTTAGCGCTTATGAATTATGGGTGTTAGACTCTGACTTTGAAATCAATGAGAATCACTACTTATCTTGTCTGTATTTTACCTAAAACTTAAATATTTCAATGTGAAAAGTCAAAATATTTTTTGAAAGATTTATTATAGAAATAAACTTGTCCTTTGTGATTTAGTGTCTTATGCAAATATATATACACATATGAAGTACAACTTTAGAGATCATGTAATTTATCACCTTATCTAATGCATAAATCTACCAAATGGCTTTTAAATGTGCTTTTATTATGTTTCTATATTGCCTTGTAAATTTGACAGTGAAAATCTAATGAAACTTCCTAATTTTTGTTAGGGTACTGTGTAAAAACTCTGATTTTTGTAAGAAAAAACTTATAAAAATTAATTTTCCTGTAGTATACTTACTAGTTCATGCTCTTTCTGAAAGTAATTCCTATCTGTAAATATTTCCAGGGTACATAGTTTAGCATCTTGTGTTTTGCAGAGTACATTTTAGCACTAAGATGTAAGATGAAGAAATGGAGTTTATTATAGATTTAGATTGGTCTTATGTTGGTCTAATAGGAAACCTTCTCTGAAATGTTACCTCGAATTTGGAGATCACGATGACATGCTCTTTTCTGTGTAAATCCTTTAATGACCTCTGTTCCCAACCACAAATTCTGACTTGTTCAGTTTTGTTGAGCCAGATGTCCTTGTACTCAGTACCCTAAAACCTAGTTGTTGGCTGGGATGTCTGGTAATGAAGGGAAGACGTCAGAACTTCAGATACCCTACCCTTCTATTCGTGACCCTGAGTGAATTCAGATAAAGCAGATATGAACGTGTAGAACTGGCAGGGGCCACAGCCTTGACCTACTTGGCTGTGGGATCAGTGGTGCCCAGCTATTCTGGTTTTTAAATTATGAAGCGTTTCCAGAGGTCATCCTTGTGGGCCTTTCTTTAAAGAGTTATTGCTTGGCCTTGTTCTGAAAGATAAACTAGAGCTGCAATTCAGAAGTTTATTCCATAGAACAGTTGGTGCAGATTTGCAGGCTTAGTGTTTATACACTCAGTCTCCAACTTCTCCCCAGGGCAGGAAGTGGAAGTTGGCTTGGGTTCTGGCTTTACCTATAGCTTCCATGGTTTTATGCTGTACCAGATAGATTCTTGCACACCTCATGACCTGTGGTGCAGCTGGGATGGCTCTTTTGGAGTTGAGACAATTTCTTGGAATATGTGTAGTCAAAGCAAGTCCACAAATTATGTCTTCCTAGTGAAGGAATAGAAACTGTATATTTTATGACAAAACTTAGGCTGTGGATCTGGGAGACCTGTGGTGTTTAATCTTGGCTCTGCCACTTACTATTTCTGTTTTCTTGCTTCTCTAAGCCTTAGCTTTCTCATCTGTAAGAGGGAGATAAAAGCAGTTACCGCTGGGCAAAGTGGCTCATGCCTGTAATCCCAGCACTTTGGGCGGATCACCTGAGGTCAGGAGTTTGAGACCAGCTTGGTCAACATGGTGAAACCCTGTCTCTACTAAAAATACAAAAAAAAAAAAAAAAACAACAAAAAACCGGGCATGGTGGTGGGCGCTTGTAATCCCAGCTACTTGGGAGGCTGAGGCAGGAGAATTGCTTGAACCCGGGAAGTGGAGGTTGCAGTGAGCCGAGATAGAGCCACTGCATTCCAGCCTGGGTGACAGAGCGAGACTCCGTCTCAAAAAAAAATAAAATCAAATAATAAGATGCATAAATAAATTAGCCATGCATGGTGGTGTGTGCCTGTAGTTCCAGTTACTCAGGAGGTGGAGGTGGGAGGATGTCCTGAGTGTAGGAGTTTGAGGTTAAAGTGAGCTATGTTTGCACACTGCATACCAAGCAGAGTAACAGAGCAAGACCCCAAAGACCTCTAAAGAAAACAGTTTCTACTTTATAAATATAGGCTTATTGAGAAGGTTAAATGAGATCATGCACATAAGGAATTTTGCACAGTGCTTGGCAGGTTATAGATTGCTGGAAGAAAAAGGACTTCAGAGTTTGTATAATCTGTCATCTTATCTGATGCATGAATCTACCAAGAGGCTTTTAGATGTGCTTTTATTATGTTTCTGTATTGTCTTATACATTTGATTAGAGGGAATCTAATGATGACTTCCTAATTTTTGTTAGGATACTGTATAAAAAGTTCTCCATTGCCTGGGCATTAGTGGCTGGATGGTAGAGGAACATGATCCTGAAAACACACATGGTAATACTGATCCCCAAAGCAGATACATGTTCAGAGAGCTGAGAGTTGACCCCGCAGAGTCACTTGTCCCAGCTTCTGAGATGCAGTGAGACAAACACATCAATTAGGGCCAGGAAGTGTGCCTTGAGTTTCAGTTCTGCCTCTTATATAATCTCTCTGCCATGAGAAAGCTGATATCTTAGCATAGTTTTGAGCATTAACTGAGAAAATATATATTAAAGGAGCAGGCCCATAGTGGGTGCTTTGCTAGCATTTATATTTTCACAGTGTGGACTTGTGATTTTGAGAGGTCTATATTTCATTTTTCTGTTGCGGCATAACCACAGAAAAAGTGTAGTGGCTTCAAACAACAACCTGTTATTATCTCTCACAATTTAGTGGGTTGAGTGGGTTCAGCTGTGTGGCTCTTCTGTTTCACATAAACTTGGTTGGGTCCAAAGCCATCTGGGGGCTTGACTAGGCTTGAACGTCCAATAAGGTTCATTCCCATGGCTGGAAGGTGGGAATGTCTGGCCTCAGTTCTTTTCCATGTGGCCTCTCCATGTGACCCAGTTGGACTTCTCACATGGTATCTGTGTTCTGAGAGGGAGCATTCTTTGCGTGAGTGTTCCAAGAAGAAGGACATAGAAGCTATCAGTCTGTTAGGTTTTGATCTCGAAATTCTCAGAACATTATTTTTGTCTGCATCCTATTGGTAAAAGCAGTTACAGCACCAACTCAGACTCAAGGGAACGGAGGTAACTGAATGGGAGAGGGGGCATGTGCATGCACAGGGGTGAGGACTTGATGGGGGCCATATTTGGAAACATCTACCATGGTCTGAACATTCTTGCATATGTCATCTGGGTGTGCACATGTACAGGTGGCTGATCAGCAGGGCAGTAGCTTAGTCCATTTTCTGTCGCTTATAACAGGATTTCTGAACCTGAGTAATTTATGAGAAATGAAATGTAGTTTTTACTGTTTTGGAGGTGGAGAAGTCCAAGGTCAATGGGGCGCATCTGGTGAGAGCTTCCTTGTTGTTGGGGACTCTCTGCAGTCTCAAGACCGCGGTGCAGGGTATCACATGGCAAGGGGGCTAGCTTAGGTCTCATTTCCTCTTTAGTCACCAGTCCCAATCTGTTAATGGATTAATCCATTCATGAGAGCAGAGCCATCATGACCCAGTCACCTCCTAGAGGCCCCACCTCTCAGTACCCCCATATTGGAGATTAAATTTCACCATGAGACTTGGAGGGGACACCTGTTCTGTTCAAATCACAGCAGTAGCTCTCTGCCTGTTTCGCATCCATCAGGTAGCCAAGTCATAGAGGGAAACTGAGACCTTGAGAACAGTCATCAGATTTTGAAAAAGTAGCAGTTGAAATTCAAAATAGAAGGTACCTGAATAGATTCAGCAAGAATAAGCTTTGTGTGAAAACTTTTTTTCCCTCTGTAAATTTTCAGTTTCTATAGATAGGATGAGTAGAAAACATACTGTCAGAATACTGCACCTGAGACTTTTTGCTAACCAGTCAGAAGAGCATATGCTTGTAAACTGACCTGTTTTCCCACATCTTTGGGCATATTGAGATTAAATGGTTGAACAGAGACAAGACAGCTGAAGATCTACTCTGCTGGTGTTTGAAGAGGAGAAGGCAATGAACAATCTTGTAAAAATCCTGTTTACACATCCAAGACTTCATCTTAGATGACTAGTTATGCAGGAAAGCAGAGATGATTACCTTTTATAAAGGTATACCAGGAATTCAAGACCAGCCTGGGCAACATAGTGATACCCCGTCTCTACAAAAAAATGCAAAAATTAGCTGGGCATGGTGGCATGCACCTGTGGTCCCAGCTATTCGAGAGGCTGAGGTGGGAGGACGGCTTCATCCTGGGAGACGGAGGTTGCAGTGATCTGTGCCACTGCACTCCAGCCTGGGTGACTGAAGTGAGAGCCTGTCTCAAAATAAATGAGTAAATAATATAAAATAATATAAAATGAGTAAATAATATAAAAGTAAATAATATAAATAAATAAAATAAAATATACATAATGCTAACATGCATCCTATGTATACTGTTTCATTGCAGCCTTGGAAATAGGCGGCATTTGCTGTTTTTATCCTCTAGCTGTGAAGAGGGCAAGGCAATGAAGGGGTGAATTCACAGAGTACGAGGGTAGCAATGGTGCTAGAAACCTCCAGAAGACTGGGAGGAGGAAGGGGGAGAGGACTTTCTCCAGGGGCAATGCAGACATTGGCATGTGGTTTATGGACTGCTTTAATTCACCTGTAACCTGCTTGTCCCTAGAGGACCTTGCAGCAAGCATTCTAGTTTCCAGATAAAGACAGAGGACAGGAGGTGTGCTTTCCCTGGTATAATTTCCCTCGGTGCTTTTCCCTGTTTAATTCCACTTGGCTTTAGAAACTCAACTAGGAGTTTAGTTTTCTTTTTGTACTTTTCTTGAACTAAGCCCTCCTCCCCGCTTGCCCTCACACACTCACTATCTTGTTTCTGATGCTGCCCATGGCTGAACCAGTTGAGGCACATGAGCCACCCTCTCTGCCTAATCTTTGTCCATGGAACACCTGAGGGTCACGTGCAAACATGGGCAGACAGTTCTTGGCTATGTATCCTATCAAATGTACTGTCTATATTTGGAAAAAGCATGGGTTCCTCTACTTGGTGCACAAAACATTTACAGCTTTAACCATACAGTGTCAGGGGCTCTGTTCTCCTTGTGCTTATTCCCATACCTTGTCCCTTCCCGTTTACTTCTCTGTCTCTTTTCTGCCTCTTTCTTCCAATTTTTCCCTGGCTGGGCATCAGGATAGATTTCCCTTTCTTATTTTTGTCACTTGCTCCAGACTGACAGTGGTGTTCTCTGCTAAAATTAGAAACAAAAAATATTTGCATAACTTTCTGTAGGGTCATGGATTTTAAATTTTAAAAGGCTGCAGAGTTCATTTCAAGATTACGTTGTTTCCTTTTTCTAATATTTGGTTGGTGAACAGACACTCTACTCATTTTAATTTTCGGCAGGATTGCTGCCTGGTTAGGAGAATGCCCAATCCTCCCCAAATGCGTTTTATCTGCCTTAAACTTTTGACCTTTTCTGGTCTCAAGTGGGCCATTCAGTGGCTTTCCCTTTTTCCCCTCCTTCTCCGTTGCTTCTCTGTGCTGTCTGAGTAGTTGCTATGAAATTACCTTCTGATCAGTGGAGTTTCCTGCTTGGAGTTCGCTGGGCTCCTGACTAGCTATGGGAGGAAACTAAATTTGCCAGCACAGCAGCAAAGCATGTCAAGGTTTGGTGTCCATCTGCCTCATCGCAGCCCCTCTCACGAGGCTCCCTTTCTGTGACCAGCCCCAGCCACAGGGTTGCCAGTCTTTTTTTCTAGTAAAGAGGTTGGGATCTCCTCACCCTGGTGCACATCTGTCCTGTACTTATTTTCCCATTTCAAATTCTGTAGTTTTATTGTGTTGACAGTTGCTGGAACCACTGATCTGGGATGCGAGAACGATTCTCTCAGGCTCCTGGCTCCTTCCTGGCATGGCATCCTGCAGGACTGCTCTGGGAACCTTCTCTCCTCCACACAGCTCTGCCCAGACACCTGGGATCTAGTCTTCTGTCTTCCCACAGTGTCTGCTGCATGCACTCTTGCATTTTAGTGGCCAGTCTTCTGGCTGAGACTGTTTTTTTTTTTTTTTTTTTTTTTAGGTTAGATTCTGTTTTCTGTATTCTTGTGCCCGTAGTGCTCACATGTAATAGGTGCTCTACAAGTATTTGTCCTATTCAGTCTGGCTGCCATAATAAACTCCCATAAGCGAGGTGGCGTATAAACATCAGCCATGTATTTTCTCACAGTTCGGGAGGCTAGAAAGTCTGCGATCAAGGCCCCAGCAGATTCAGTGTTTGTGAAGGCCCACTTCCTCATAAATAACTGTCTTCTCTCTGTTATCGCACGAGGCAAAAAAGGAGAGGGACCTCTCCTCTCTGGAGCTTCTCTCTGTTTTATTTTGTTTTGTTTTGTTTTGTTTTGAGACGGAGTCTTGCTTTGTCACCCAGGCTGGAGTGCAGTGGTGCAATCTCAGCTCACTGCAACCTCTGCCTCCCAGGCTCAAGCTATTCTTGTGCCTCAGCCTCTCGAGTAGCTGGAATTACAGGCATGTGCCACCATGCCTGGCTAATTTTTGTGTTTTTAGTAGAGAAAGGGTTTCGACACATTGACCAGGCTGGTCTCGAACTCCTGACCTCAGATGATCCACCCACCTCGGCTTCCTAAAGTGCTAGGATTACAGATGTGAGCCACCGTGCCTGGCCTGGAGTCTGTTTTATAGGGGCACTAATCCCATTCATGAGGGTTCCACCCTCCTAACCTAATCACTTCCCAAAGCCCTCACCTTCTAATATTATCACCTTGGGGGTGAGGATTCCAACATATGAATTTTAGGGAACACAAAAATTGAGACCTTAGTAGTATTTATTGAATCAATAAATTAACAAATGATACCATTAATTACATTCACTGAACATATGTGAATTATGGA
>NW_012101965.1:2723767-2726554 GCF_000951045.1 Mandrillus leucophaeus
TGGCTGAACCAGTTGAGGCACATGAGCCACCCTCTCTGCCTAATCTTTGTCCATGGAACACCTGAGGGTCACGTGCAAACATGGGCAGACAGTTCTTGGCTATGTATCCTATCAAATGTACTGTCTATATTTGGAAAAAGCATGGGTTCCTCTACTTGGTGCACAAAACATTTACAGCTTTAACCATACAGTGTCAGGGGCTCTGTTCTCCTTGTGCTTATTCCCATACCTTGTCCCTTCCCGTTTACTTCTCTGTCTCTTTTCTGCCTCTTTCTTCCAATTTTTCCCTGGCTGGGCATCAGGATAGATTTCCCTTTCTTATTTTTGTCACTTGCTCCAGACTGACAGTGGTGTTCTCTGCTAAAATTAGAAACAAAAAATATTTGCATAACTTTCTGTAGGGTCATGGATTTTAAATTTTAAAAGGCTGCAGAGTTCATTTCAAGATTACGTTGTTTCCTTTTTCTAATATTTGGTTGGTGAACAGACACTCTACTCATTTTAATTTTCGGCAGGATTGCTGCCTGGTTAGGAGAATGCCCAATCCTCCCCAAATGCGTTTTATCTGCCTTAAACTTTTGACCTTTTCTGGTCTCAAGTGGGCCATTCAGTGGCTTTCCCTTTTTCCCCTCCTTCTCCGTTGCTTCTCTGTGCTGTCTGAGTAGTTGCTATGAAATTACCTTCTGATCAGTGGAGTTTCCTGCTTGGAGTTCGCTGGGCTCCTGACTAGCTATGGGAGGAAACTAAATTTGCCAGCACAGCAGCAAAGCATGTCAAGGTTTGGTGTCCATCTGCCTCATCGCAGCCCCTCTCACGAGGCTCCCTTTCTGTGACCAGCCCCAGCCACAGGGTTGCCAGTCTTTTTTTCTAGTAAAGAGGTTGGGATCTCCTCACCCTGGTGCACATCTGTCCTGTACTTATTTTCCCATTTCAAATTCTGTAGTTTTATTGTGTTGACAGTTGCTGGAACCACTGATCTGGGATGCGAGAACGATTCTCTCAGGCTCCTGGCTCCTTCCTGGCATGGCATCCTGCAGGACTGCTCTGGGAACCTTCTCTCCTCCACACAGCTCTGCCCAGACACCTGGGATCTAGTCTTCTGTCTTCCCACAGTGTCTGCTGCATGCACTCTTGCATTTTAGTGGCCAGTCTTCTGGCTGAGACTGTTTTTTTTTTTTTTTTTTTTTTTAGGTTAGATTCTGTTTTCTGTATTCTTGTGCCCGTAGTGCTCACATGTAATAGGTGCTCTACAAGTATTTGTCCTATTCAGTCTGGCTGCCATAATAAACTCCCATAAGCGAGGTGGCGTATAAACATCAGCCATGTATTTTCTCACAGTTCGGGAGGCTAGAAAGTCTGCGATCAAGGCCCCAGCAGATTCAGTGTTTGTGAAGGCCCACTTCCTCATAAATAACTGTCTTCTCTCTGTTATCGCACGAGGCAAAAAAGGAGAGGGACCTCTCCTCTCTGGAGCTTCTCTCTGTTTTATTTTGTTTTGTTTTGTTTTGTTTTGAGACGGAGTCTTGCTTTGTCACCCAGGCTGGAGTGCAGTGGTGCAATCTCAGCTCACTGCAACCTCTGCCTCCCAGGCTCAAGCTATTCTTGTGCCTCAGCCTCTCGAGTAGCTGGAATTACAGGCATGTGCCACCATGCCTGGCTAATTTTTGTGTTTTTAGTAGAGAAAGGGTTTCGACACATTGACCAGGCTGGTCTCGAACTCCTGACCTCAGATGATCCACCCACCTCGGCTTCCTAAAGTGCTAGGATTACAGATGTGAGCCACCGTGCCTGGCCTGGAGTCTGTTTTATAGGGGCACTAATCCCATTCATGAGGGTTCCACCCTCCTAACCTAATCACTTCCCAAAGCCCTCACCTTCTAATATTATCACCTTGGGGGTGAGGATTCCAACATATGAATTTTAGGGAACACAAAAATTGAGACCTTAGTAGTATTTATTGAATCAATAAATTAACAAATGATACCATTAATTACATTCACTGAACATATGTGAATTATGGAGTTGATCATTTTCATAAATAATACCTCATGTAAGAGCTTTATTCAGAAAATCTTTTGTCTTTTGTTCTAGTTGTTATGGCCCAAAGAGAGAGCTAATTAATATATAAGATGGCATGTGCCTTGAGATTTGTGATAGGATTTACCACTATTAAATGGCTTTATGTTTGTTGTTTCTATAAGGAAAAAAATTGTAGTCTGGTGACAATTATATATATAATTGACTGCTGACTAGTCTTTACTGTTTAAGCATGAGATAGCATGTTTATGCCACCTTATTGCAATTGGACTATCCTAATTGAAGAAATTAAAAAATACTCTATCACTCTCCACAAGATGACAGAGGACAAATGAACAAATTGAATAGTGCCATGTGCATTCTGTCCTGCTTTCTTTGGTGTCTGTAAGAACAGGATTCAAACATTATTTTCATTTTTCTCTTAAACTAATATGGATGTTTACCATGATAATAGTAGATAGAACCTATTCTTTGAAAATAGAGGGCTGGGTGCGGTGGCTCACACCTATAATGCCAGCACTTTGGAAGGTTGAGGCGGGCAGATTGCTTGAGCCCAGAAGTTTGAGACCAGCCTGGGCAATATGGCAAAAACCTCGTCTCTACAAAAAATAGAAAAAATTAGCGGGATATGGTGTGTGCCTGTAGTCCCAGCTATTCAGGAGGCTGAGGTGGGAGAATCGCTTGAGCCCAGGAGGTAGAGGTTAGAGTGAGCTGTGATCATGCCACCACACTCCAGCCTGGGTGACAGAG
>NW_012101965.1:2726604-2729921 GCF_000951045.1 Mandrillus leucophaeus
TTTTTTTGTATTTTTGACAGAAACAGAGCTTCACCATGTTGGCCAGATTGGTCTCAAACTTCTGGCCTCAAGTGATCTGCCTGCCTTGGCCTCCCAAAGGACTGGGATTACAGGTGTGAGCCACTGTGCCAGGCCAAAAGTCTGTATTTAATACAGGTTTGGCACATGGAAACATAGGCAGAAACAAGATTCCTACTGTGAGTGTAAGATGTGTAAAAACTCAAAATACATTTTAATTTTCTCAGATAGACTTACAGTTTTAATCAAGGCAGAATACACTGAAACCTAATAATTGATTCCTTGTAAATTATTAAAGTATAAACAGAGTCTTCGCTTATGAATTTGTCGTTTGCTTCCTGCTCGTTTCTATTTTATTGATTTTTCTGATCCATAGGTAAAGGAGGGGTAAAGATGATTTGCTTCTGAAGTCTAAGAATCTAGATCTGGATTCACTGCCCACACTGCAAAAATGATTTGGTATGCCACTTGAAAGTGGTTGAGGGCGTGGACAAGGCCCATGGCTTTTTTAAAAAAAATGGGAAACGAAAGATAACATTTATGAATTTGAAGTCCTGGAAGAATGTCTCTGAGAGGTATAAATGCAGTGTAAATTCAGAGACTGTTTTCATTTTCATTCAGTTTTCATCATATATAAAGTTATGAGACTTTAAAAAATCTATCATGGGAACATCATAAAGGATAAAAATTAGTCAAAATAATGAAAAAGAAAAACTGCAAGGCTTTGTTCTGTAATGATTTTTTGTAGTGCTCTAAAATATTATATAAGAACAAATTTGCAGAGGCAAAGAAGATTACTTTTAAAAGGCATGAAGATTGTTGAACCTTAAATTTTAGTATGATGTGATGACATTGATTTGCAGTGTATCTAAGAGAAAGTAAAGTCAGAATAGCATTTGTTCCTAAATTACTGAAGAGCCTAATGTACTCTCAGTATTTTAGCAAAAGTCATGCATTGGGTGCTGGTATTAAAATAAGCTTTAGTTATTTATAGAAAGGCTATTTAGTTCTAATACTTTTATATAACTCTCCTACTACCACTTTGCCACTTTAAATGGTTGTATTTTTGTGTTCCCTAAAATATATTCAGATATTTCAGGTATGAAAAGAAGTCTCTAAGATCTATAAAATGAGCCTGGGCACGGTGGCTCACAACTGTAATCCAGCATTTTGAGAGGCTGAGGCAGGTGGATCATCTGAGATCAGGAGTTCCAGACCAGCCTGACCAACATGGTGAAACCCCATCTCTACTAAAAACAAAAAAATTACTGGGCATAGTGGTGCATGCCTGTAATCCCAGCTACTTGTGAGGCTGAGGCAGGAGAATCGCTTGAACCCGGGAGGTGGAGGTTGCAGTAAGCCAAGACTGTGCTATTAATAATATATAATATATGATATAACATATAATATTAGATAATATATTAATATGATATTAGATAATAATTATTAAATATATTAATATATTATTAAATAAATAAATAAATAAAAATAAAATAAATCTATAAAATGAGTTCTCTGATTAATATGTCTGTTGATCTTCTCATATTTCTAATTGGTAAACACAGTAATCGAAAGGAATCTTGCTAATTATTATGAACATTATTCACAAATCTGTAGTGCTATCTGACTAGACAGACAGCTCATAAATTCTTGCTTCCCAACACAGAAACATCTCCCTTGAGCTTATTTCTCCAAAAACCCAGCCCTGACTCTCTTACTTCCTGTAAACTGTGTTGAAACTGAGATGCTGTTATAGTTGTATTTGGCTGGGTTGCTAATGAATTCCACAGTCTTTTCCTGGAACTTATTTTCTTGAAAAGTCCTAGAGGTAGGTATGTAGTCAGAAAATAAACCAAGGCAAAGCATCTCTTGATTATTACACAGGGCTCTTGCCCCACATCCCAGCGTAAAACTCTGGTGAGCCAGGCTGGAACCCTATGACATCTTCCCTGGACTTGGTGACTTGAATGGTCTAGAACCAAAGCAGGCCAAAGTCTTCCTATCAATTTCTACTGCAGCACTGAAAACCTGAGTTTTCTCAGGTCTTCACCTTGATTTGCTGGAAAACCAGAGATGCTGGAAAGCCAAAATGAGCTTTACTTCTGAGCCTCGTGTGATTCTGAAGAGAAAGCCTATGCACACTTGAGAAAGTGTCTCTTGGAGTCTTGGGGTCAGTCTTCCTAATGAGATGGAAGAGGAAAAGGAGACCTTATCCACAGGCACTGGGCCATCAGCCCCTCAGTGCTGACAATTCTCTGATAATCTAGAAAAAGCGACTCATGTTACTCACCTAAGTCTTGCAAGTGTCTTTCTCCCATCAGTTTTTGGAAACTGTCTTCTGATGAATCAGCAGGGCCTTTAATCATTCAATAGTATGACCTTCAGGCTTAATTTTCCTTGACAGGAGGGTAAAGGGGCTGACCACTCCTTTTCTCTTGAAGAATTATTCTCTCATTATTTAGGACACTTATGACAAAAAGGTGAGTACAACACAGGCAGTACCCTTCCGGGAGGCGGAGGTTGCTGTGAGCTGAGATCGTGCCACTGCAGAGTACAGTGCGAGACTCTGTCTCAACAACAACAAAAAGGCAATACCCTTAAGGAGCTTCTAGTCTAGTTGGAAAGATATATTCAAAGAGATCGTTTCATTGCACTCTGACTCAGCTGTATAGCATCCATGCCCAGCTCAATGAAAATGACCTACATTTTGGTTTTTTGAGACAGGCCTGGCTGTGTCGTGTAGGCTGGAGTGCAGAGGTACCATCTCAACTCACTGCAGCCTCTGCCTCCCAGGCTCAAGTGATCCTCCCACCTCAGTCTCCCGAGTAGCTAGGACTGTAGGCGTGCACTACCATGCCTGGCTTATTTTTTTTTTGAGACGGGGTTCGCCATGTTGCCTAGGCTCGTCTTGAACTCCTGGGCTCAAGCAATCTGCCCATTTTGGCCTCTCAAAGTGTGACAGTGACTTTCAAGTACATATTTCTAGCCCATTCTTCTCTCCTTAGTTCCATTTCTACTTTTCCACCAATCTGCTGAACATATTTTTCAACTTCCAATTTTAATGTCATAATTTTTTCCTTTTAACTTACACCCCTTTGCTTACCAGTGATAGTGTCTTCTCTCTAGTCACCCTGACTGGAAACCTCAGTGTCATCTTTGTCTCCTTGCTTCTTATTCATCTGTTCATCTAATGAGTGCCTTCTATATGCAAGACACTATTCTAGCCTGTGTGTTTAGGGTAAGCCTGGAGCAGAGGGCAAGTCTAGGGAAACAGTCATTAAAAAAGTAGCTTTTCAACT
>NW_012101965.1:2731759-2736706 GCF_000951045.1 Mandrillus leucophaeus
TTTTTTTTTTTCTTTTTGAGATTGAGTCTCACTCTGTCACCCAGACCAGGGAGCAGTGGCATGATCTTGGCTTACTGCAACCTCCACCTCCTTCAAGTGATTCTCCTGCCTCAGCCTCCTGAGTAGCTGGGATTACAGGCACCTGCTACCAGGCCCAGGTAATTTTTGTATTTTTAGTAGAGACGGGGTTTCATCATGCTGCCCGGACTGGTGTTGAACTCCTGGACTCAAGCGATTCTCTGTGTCAGCCTCCCAAAGTGCTGGATTACAGGTGTGAGTCACTGCACCTAGCCTCGGATTTTCTAGTACTCCTTCTCTTCCACCAAACTGAACTCGCTGCTTCTCACAAACACCTTTCAGTTTCCCGCATCTGCCCTAAATGTGCTCATCCCTTCAGCAGGGCTGCATTCTCCCTTTACTTCAAAGCCCTGTCTGACGCTGCTGTTCTCCTTGTGCACCATCTACCCTCAAGTGCATCCTCTTTGCCTGTCTTGTGGCATTTGGGGCTTTGAGACAGGCCTTAGCATTATTTATGATGATAAGCTACCTGAGGTCTGATTCATCTTTGTATTTCACTCAGACCTAGTACAAATGCCTGAATGAGACATGATGGGATATTTGTGGAGAGTGAATAAGCATTCAGTGGATACTTTTTCACCTCACCCAAGAATAATTAATTTTCAGGTAATTTAAAGTCCATCAATTTAACACCATGCCTTACTTTTTAAAGTATTTTAACAAGATTATCAAAATGCTTTCTGGTCCTTTTAGATTCTGGAAAAAAAATACATATATATATATATATATATATGTGTGTGTGTGTGTATATATGTATCTGTGGTAATGTTCCCCTGCTGCCACGGAATTTCCCTTTATAACTTGGCAAGGCCAAGAGAGATTCATGCCCCATCCTTATCATTCTGCATGCTGTACCCAAGGTGTTTTCATGCACACCATGGGGACCCACACTGTTGCTGCCTAATGTTAGGTTCATATACTTTTGTAGTAAAAGAAAGTAGGGAATTCCCTATGTTCACTTGAAAAAAAGTGGTAAAGGCCTATTATTGTTTTAATGGACTGACAACTCAGATGTATTTAAATACAGTCTTCCCATGTTAAAAACAAAAGTACTTAAAGTGTAGACATTCTTTTTTTATAGCATCTGTGGGTCCTGAAGTGTGTGTTAGAAAAATATCATGCAATAAACAGGCAGAGAAACAAATTAATAGTGGGTTCCTGTTGGGATAAGTACCAGAAAGGAAAGATAAAGTGTTGGAGGGCACAGAGGTAGGCTAGAGTTAGGGATTATAAATTTGGGGATGGGGCATGGGGGCAAGAACTATGGGGTGGTGGTGTTGGTAACCAGGCCTGAGTGGTGTGAAGGAGCCATGCAGAGATCTGGGAGGAGTGTGTACCAGGCAGAGGGAGCAGAGCCTGTCTTCTAAAAGCTGACCTTTGCAATTGCAGTCTGACCCCTTCCTCTTTCCCCTCCAGCCATTGTCCCAGCCATGCTGAATTTCTGCCCTTTCACAGCTCTGTGCTTTTGCATAACTGCCTTTGTCTGGAGTGCCCTTCATCTTCTTCTTGCAGTAAAGTCACATTCAGAACCCAGCTAAAGGCTGGGCGCAGTGGCTCACACCTGTAATCCCAGCACTTTGGGAGGCTGAGGCAGGCAGATCACCCGAGGTCAGGAGTTCGAGACCAGCCTGGCCAACATGGCGAAACCGCATCTCTACTAAAAATACAAAAATTAGCTGGGTGTGGTGGCATGCGCCTGTAATCCTAGCTACTTGGGAGGCTGAAGTAGGAGAACTGCTTGAACCCAGGAGGTGGAGGTTGCAGTGAGCCAAGATCGTGCCATTGCACTCCAGCCTGGAAGACAGAGCAAGAGTCCATCTCAAAAACAAAAACAAAAAAGAACCCAGCTGAAATGGCAGATACGACCCACCTGCCCAGCCACCTCCCCCTCCTCCTCCTCAGGAAGAGCTGGGCTCTCTGACTGTGTTGCTTCCTCGGTGCCATTCCTGTTTCTAATACAGTCCTTATTGATCTGAATGGTAGGTGGTGTGTTTAAAGTCTCCTCCCCCACTAACTGTAAGTCCTTAAGAACAGGAACTATGACTTGATCATTTCTGTGTGCCAGGGCCTAGAACCTTGCCTGGAACAGGGTAGGTGCTGACTCATTGTGGAGTGTGTGAATGAATGAGGGAGAGAGGGAACAGGGAAGGAAGGATGGAAGTAGGAATGAGAGGAGGCAGAGAACGAATGTAAAAAATTTTTTTTGAACTATGAAGCACACCGAGAAGAAGACTCTAGAAAGAAAAGTAAATTAAGATGACTTAAAAAATAATACCAGAGATGTTTCTATAAATTTAACTAGAACCCAACTGATTACTGTGGTCACTGGGATTCTATCAAGCCATAAATCAAACTGAAAGTTCACCTATGTCTAAAGGGTGGCAACCTTCCGAAAGTAGGAGTGGCTTGGCTTCGTTCTTTTAAGTTCGTGTGTTTTCAATATTTTACATGTTTGGTGGCTTCGATTACAAGAATGCAAGCCTAAATCTACTTTCTGTATAACCACATCCCTTTAGCAGCCTGCACTGGCAAATCATACTCTGGGCCAGAAAAAGAGAAGCATACCAATATGCTTTCTTCCTCTTAAGCAGTCTTCACAGTTTTTCTAGGCTGAGGTCACATCTTTAAACTTCATAAAACATTACTGCCTGATTGTTGAGTGGGATGGGAAGGAGTGTTTAATTCAGCACCTGCAAGCTGCAACTGCCAGCAGATTTCTGCATTGAGACACATTTTGGTGTTTGTGTATGCATAGGATAGAAGGAAGAAATAAGCAGGCCTTTATCAGTATGTTCTTTTGTAAAGATCATTACTAGATTTGACCAAAGTTCTCACAACCATGTTTAACAGTCTATCAGTGCTTTCTTGAGTGTTTCCTTGATGCTAGTAAATTCTAACTCTCACAAATTCCCATGGGCTACAGCAGTGCCATCTGGAATTTAGTTCCTTTTACTAATCTGTGATTTAAACATCAGAAAGATATTGCTGTAATCCCCAAATAAACACTTAACATGTGTGGGAAGATTCAGGATAATGGGCCTTCTGATGACCTAATAAAAAATGAAGGTGGTAAAATCATAAGCCAAAAAAGCAGCCAGAGCCCAGAGAGAAGCAGAGATTATGAGCAGATTTGTGCAGAGAAATCTTCATTAGAGCAAAAGAATGCTATTCTGGGATGAAGTGGTCAAAAAGTGGGGAAGAAACAACTCACTGGGGTTATAAGTCATGAGAAAATTTGACCTCAGAAGAGGCCCAAAAGAGAGGAACATGTTCTGTGGTTAGTCATTCTGATGAGCTGAGTTGAGAAGTTATTTCAGAAAAAATGTCAGAAGAAACTCAGAACTTTTAACATCCCAAAATACTAAGTAGGAATATTTGTGGAAAATTTTGCATTTTGTAGTTGATCCTTAGGAGCAGGAGACAATTGTGTAAACACACTGCAGGTCTAGGACTCAGGATGACTTTCTTTAGAATGAAATGTATGAGAATGACAGGATCTTCACAAGTTTAAAACCTTTCTTCATCATTTGAAACAAAAGATAAATTGGGGGAAAAGGCTGAACTTTTTCATCTAGATTCAGAAATACTTTCAAAAAGCAACATATTCTAAATCTATCTAAAGATGCTACATGATCTTGTCAAAAAGGTAATTTGACAAATTATTTTTAACAACAAAAATACTCAAGTGTGACATGAACAATTCACCCCTTCATTATTGAAGAGAACTATTGGTTCTCAGCAGTCCTGCAGAACACCTCAGTGGCATGAGAAGAGGTATTTATGGTCTTTTAGAGATCTACAGGAAATGTTTTTGAACTAATCTGTATTAACTACTGAAAAACTGGGAGGACAAGGCCAGGTGCGGTGGCTCACACCTGTAATCCCAGCACTTTGGGAGGCCGAGGCGGGCAGATCGCTTGAGGCCAGGAGTTCGAGACCAGCCTGGCCAATATGGTGAAACCCTGTCTTTACTAAAAATACAAAAATTAGCCAGGCATGCTGGTGCACTCCTGCAATCCCAGCTACTTGAGAGGCTGGAGCAGGAGAATCGCTCGAACTCGGGAGGCGGAGGTTACAATGAGCCGAGATCATGCCATTGCACTCCAGCCTGGGTGACAGAGCGAGACTCCATCTTAAACAAATAACAAAACTGGAAGGATGGAAGGCCAATGGGGTGTGGAGAGAGGGTGGCCACACCTTGTCTCTAATTTCTGCTTTGATGAGTACCTTGGGCAAGGGCATTTGGATAATGACTTGTTTGCAGGTTTATATGTTGGAGGAGGAGGAATTTGAAAGCAGCATCAGTAGGTGGTTTACTGATATAGCTGCTCACCATGAGCATTAAATACTGGGTGGATGAGTGTTGCAAAGCACAGCCTGCCCCAGGTTCCTCCTTGTGCTTCCTTCATCCCTGGCTGCTGACTTCCAGCCTTATTCATCCTGGTCCTCAGTCATTCAGTCGACGTCCATGTGGGCTTATAGACGTCAGATGAATTAGACTTGCCCCCTGCCTGAAAGTTCACATTCTGTTGGACAAGACTGATAAAAAAAAATGACAGATTTTAAGTTCGTGGTAATTGCAAACTAGATGTGGTGCTGTGGGTGGCAGGAAATCTCGTAGGAGGCAATGTTTGAGCCCTCTGTTTTGGGAGATGAATGAGCATTCCCTAGGTGCTGATGATGAGCATTTCATTTTGAAGAAGGTTATCTGGCCGTGGGTGTGACAGTGGTCCTGAGATATTGGAGTCATATTAGACAGCAGCACCTGCCAACAGAGTATCATGGAGGCATTGTGTTTTCACTGGCGACCTTAACGCCCCCTAATGGATTCCTTTTTTTTTTTTTTTTTGAGACAGAGTTTCACTCTTG
>NW_012101965.1:2741722-2744678 GCF_000951045.1 Mandrillus leucophaeus
TCTTGCTACCAAAAATGACATAATCTATGCCTTTATTGAAAATATCTTTGAGTAGCAGATGCAGATGTGAGCTCTTTTTCATGTCCACGGGCCCTTTTTCTCTGTGTGCAGCTGGTAGCTGGAAAGCTTTGAACAAACAAGCAGCGGAAACATGCAGAATGGCTGCAGAAAAACTGAGGCACAGGCAGCAGCACAGGGAATTTTATTTTTAGAGTCCAGCCGGTGAACAGGGTTTTGTGATGTTCATGGGCAAGATGGGAGGTGTGCTGGGAGTCACTGCATTCCTCTACTCCCAGCTCAAAGAAGGGGAGAAAGAGCCATTCAGCGGGGAGAGTTCCCAGCATCCTCCTCCCTCCCACAGCAGCCAGAGGCAGGGAGCTGGCCGGCCTTTCCTTTAACTCTTTGAGTGCCCTGACAAAACCTCTTTTCTAGGTCACATCCGTGTTCTTGTATTTTCAAAAAGTGTATTCATGTGTTGAGAGTTGAAAATGGAGGGAAAATTAATTTTCCTCCCAACAACTCATGTGTTGGTGAAATAGATGATTATGATATTTATCCCATTTTTAATACTCTGATATAGGAAAGGGAAAAATAGTCATCTTCATCTGTTCAACCAATTTAAAGGAACTTTTCTAAACAAGATACATAATAGATGCAGAAGCTCCAATTAAGTTGCTCAAATAAAAAAAAAAAACTTTAATAACTGCCAAGTGTATGCCCACTGCTGCCCTGTCAGCATTCTGAACAGGAAACATTATGTTCCAGCCAAATACTACTTACACTGGTCTTCATTTTAAGAGCAATTTATTTCCATTAATATGAAAATGAATATTTGTTGCCAGAATTTCTAAGGAGCATGATAATGGATCAAAACGCTAAAATAAGCAGTCCGTGCTCTGCAGCATGGTTGATGGATGAGTGTCTTTAAATCAGCTTCCAAATCTGTGGTTCTTAGTCTTATTGAAAATTAGAATCACCTGATTCCAAAAATCCTGATGGCCACCCTACACCCCAGACCAAGTAAATTAGGATCTCTGGGGTGAGGACTCAGACTTGCTGCTTTTCAAAGCCGCCAGGTGATTACAGTGTGCAGCCAAGGCTGTGAATTTTTCTTTAAATGACTAGGCTTTGCAGCTGCACTTCATTGAACCATAACCAGAACTCCCTGGTGTAGGGGTTGGTGAGGGGTGTACAGGGTGTGGATACCTGTCCATGTTGGAGTGCATGGGGCTGAAGGTTCTACTTTCTGCCACTGGATTGGGAGCTGCTGATTTCCAAACTGTGGTGGCATGGACTAGGTCCTCCTTCCAGCACAGTGTCAAGATATCTGCGGGAGCTCTTTAGCTTCTGTCAAAGTGTCAGGGGCCTTCCTTATAACCCTGAGACCATGAACAGAGGCTTTTTTGAGCATGGGGGAGTCAAGGGTTCTCATATATACATATATATGTGTATATACGTATGTACACATATATATACACACGTGTGTGTATATATGTATATACACATATACATATATATACATGTATATACACATATACATATATATACATGTATGTGTATATTTCAGAGCAGTTTTAGATTTACAGCAAAACTGAGCAGAAGGTATAGAGACTGCCCATGAACTTCTTACTCTCCCACAAGCACAGCCTCCTCTGCTGTTAATATACTGATCTAGAGTGGTGCATTTGTTACAACTGATGAACCTACATTGACACATCTTTATCACCTGATGCCCATAGCTTACTTTAGGGTTCACTCTTGGTGTTGTATATTCTATGGGTTTGGACAAATATATAATGACATGTATCCACAATTATAGTACTATATTGTACAGTATAGTTGCACTGCCCTAAAAATCTTGGTTCTCTGCCTATTCATCCCTCCTCACAACCCTTGGCAACCACTTATCCTTTTGCTTTTTCCATAGTTTCTCTTTTTCAGAATGTCGCAGCCTTTTCATACTGGCTTCTTTCACTTACCAGTGTACATTTAAGTTTCCTCCATGTCTTTTCATGACTTGATGGCTCATTTCTTTTTAGCCCTAAATAATAATGAATTGTCTGTCTGTACCACAGTTTATTTATCCCCTTACTTCCTGAAAGACATCTTGGTTGCTTGCAAGTTTTAGCAATTATGAATAAAGCTGTTATACACATCTGTATGCAAGTTTTGTGTGGACATAATAATTCATTTGGGTAAATACCAAGGAGTGCAAATGCTGGATTGTATAGCATGAGTATGTTTAGTTTTATCATAAACCGCCAGACTGTCTTCCAAAGTGGCTGTATCATTTTGCATTCCCATTATCAATGAATGAGACTTCCTGTGGTCCCATATCCTTACTGGCATTTGATGGTGTCAGTGTTTTGGATTTCAGTCATTCGAATAGGTGTGTAGTGGTGTCTCAATGTTTTAATTTGCAATTCCCTGGTGACAGATGATGTTGAGCATCTTTTGTTCTTTTTCTTTTCTTTTTGTTTTTAGAGACAAGGTCTCACTCTGTCACCCAGGCTGGAGTGCAGTGGCATGAGCATAGCTCACTGCAGCCTTCAGCTTTCTGGGCACAGTTGATCCTTCTACCATGACTCCTGGTCTTCAGTGATCCTCCTGCCTTGGCCTCCCAAAGCGCTGGGATTACAACCATGAGCCACTGTGCCTGGCCCCATGAACATCTTTTCATATGCTTACTTGCTATCTGTATGTCTTCTTTGATGAGTCATCCATTCAGGTTTTTGGCCCATTTTTTAATCTCATTGTTTGTTTTCTTATTTTTTAGTTTTAAGTGTTCTTTGTATATTCTGGCTAACACTCTTTAACAGATATGTCTTTTGCAAATATATTCTCTCAGTCTGTGGCTTGTCTTCTCATTCTCTTGACAGTCTTGACAGTGTTTTTTGCAGAGCAGAAATTTTTAATTTTAATGAAGTCCAGCTTATAATTCTTTTATTATGCCTTT
>NW_012101965.1:2745433-2749446 GCF_000951045.1 Mandrillus leucophaeus
TTTTTTTTTTTTTTTAGAGATTTGGCATCTTGAAATCCATCTCTTAGACCATGGTAATTAAAATGGCCTCCAAAGAACCACCATATATCTGATAGACCTGGGTTTTTACATATAGCAATATTTGCCCTGTTGGCTAAAGTTGGCTTCATTGTATGCTGAAAGCATTCCTTTTTACCCTGTTTATGGATTTACGATATGGCCACTGCTTGGAGATTGCTTGATAATAGTCTACACCCTTGCTACTCAAAGTGTGGTCCCTACACAGCAGCATGGCATCACCTGAGTGCTTATGAGAAAGGTAATCATCATTCCTGTGTCACACAACTTAATCAGAATCTGTTATTTGATACAATATGCTGGTGATTCATGTACACATTAAATTTGAGAACACTCGTCTGAGCTCACTATTTTTGCCTCGTAATCTCCTACTTATTCTTCAATCCATTGTTTTTAATCTGCCAATCTTGCAAAAAACACTCATGACCTGTTAATACTAACATGCACAAGTCTTCTGAGCCTTTGCTGTACGTTTCCAGCATATACTATTGTGGTGGATTTTCGGTTCTGTTGGTTCCTTTTAGAGTTATGCTTTGTTTCACCCCAGAAAATTCTTTTAATGGGCATTTGCTCCTCGTACATTCTTTGGCCAGAGTGTGTCTAGACAGCACCCATATTAACAGGACTAGAAGCCCTGTTGCCCTGTGAAGGGACTAGAGATATTGTAACCTGGAGAAGAAAATGTCAGGGATGCCAAGATTGCTGTTCTTAAGTCTGAAGGTTTCTGGAGGAGAAGGAATTTGTGTTTTTCAGTGAAGCTTTAGGAAAGCAGAAAATAGAAGCAATGGGCCAGACATAGAAGCTCATAGCTGTAATCCCAGCACTTTGGGAGGCCAAGGCAGAAGGATCGCTTAAGACCAGAAGTTCAAAACCAGCCTGGGCAACACAGCAAGATCCTGCCTCTACAAAGATTTAAAAGTTAGCTGGACATCGTGGCACATGCTTATAATCCTAGATACTAGGGAGGCTGAGGTGGGAGGATCCCTTGAGCCAAGGAGTTTGAGGCTGCAGTGAGCTATGATTGAGAGAGCAAGGCCCTGTCTCTAAAAAAAAAACAAAAGAAAGAAAGAAAATTGAAGCAGTGAATGATTAGAAGTTAGAGAGAGACAGATTTTGCATTTGTATAAAAAAAATTTTTAAAGAATTTGAATATTCTAATAAGAAGTGTAGTTCTTCCAACTGTATGTAGCAAACTGACCATTCTTAGAGCATAGACGGTGTTCAAACCAAGATCACCAGAGGTACTGAAGAGTAGGGGTCAGAAAGAGTACTGGAGGATTTCTCCTAATCTTTCTCACTAATCCTCATTGCTTTTTTATTGCAAAAAGGAAAGTATATTGTTGTGCATACTCAAATTGGTTTTTTTACCTCTTAAACCATGATTATACATAGATTTTGTCACCCTCTCTCGTGGGTATTAGAACCCTGCATGGTTTTCTCTGTGTAGTGGGGCCATAGCTTTCTTCTAGGATAGTTATTAAAATGCATACTACTTTCAATTGTGTATCCAGTATTCTTTCTGTGATGTTCAGTGCCTTGCTAGTCATTTTCATTTAAAGAGACCCAAATACCTCCATAGACTAGTACACAGAAATTCCTGGGTCAATAATTAAGTTGTAACTAATAGCTCATAGTCAGATATCTTATTATTACAGGTAAGATTATCTTCTACCTGTATGATTTTTCACAGACCTACAGACACGAACGTATTTGTATTTTCCTGCCCCACCTCAAAATTTTATGAAATGTATTTCATTTGATTCCTTTATGTCTAGTTTTTTCATTCTGTAAACCTAGAAAATACTTATTAACTTGAACATTAAGCCATAAACCTGCTGTATTTACCATAGTTGGTATTTCTTCTCTTGGGGAAGTCAAGAGTTAAGATATTAAATCATTTTAAGTATCTGATGCTCTTCCAAAACTGCCACCATCCTAATTCAAACATCAGCATTTCGCACCTGGACCCATGCAGCTGCCTCCTAACTAGTCTTCCTGCCTCTTCTCTTGACCCTGTTTCCAGGCTATGCATGCTCCTTACCAACTGACATCCCATAAGCAGACGTTACAGAATCAATCTGGGTTTGAGAGAGAAGCAATGTTAGACATTAAGCTAACATTAGGATGAGACTTTGGAACGTGAGTAAGAAATCCCTGGGTTATGCTGACTCTCCTTGGAATTATCTAGATTAAATCTCTTGCTACCAAAAATGACATAATCTATGCCTTTATTGAAAATATCTTTGAGTAGCAGATGCAGATGTGAGCTCTTTTTCATGTCCACGGGCCCTTTTTCTCTGTGTGCAGCTGGTAGCTGGAAAGCTTTGAACAAACAAGCAGCGGAAACATGCAGAATGGCTGCAGAAAAACTGAGGCACAGGCAGCAGCACAGGGAATTTTATTTTTAGAGTCCAGCCGGTGAACAGGGTTTTGTGATGTTCATGGGCAAGATGGGAGGTGTGCTGGGAGTCACTGCATTCCTCTACTCCCAGCTCAAAGAAGGGGAGAAAGAGCCATTCAGCGGGGAGAGTTCCCAGCATCCTCCTCCCTCCCATAGCAGCCAGAGGCAGGGAGCTGGCCGGCCTTTCCTTTAACTCTTTGAGTGCCCTGACAAAACCTCTTTTCTAGGTCACATCCGTGTTCTTGTATTTTCAAAAAGTGTATTCATGTGTTGAGAGTTGAAAATGGAGGGAAAATTAATTTTCCTCCCAACAACTCATGTGTTGGTGAAATAGATGATTATGATATTTATCCCATTTTTAATACTCTGATATAGGAAAGGGAAAAATAGTCATCTTCATCTGTTCAACCAATTTAAAGGAACTTTTCTAAACAAGATACATAATAGATGCAGAAGCTCCAATTAAGTTGCTCAAATAAAAAAAAAAAACTTTAATAACTGCCAAGTGTATGCCCACTGCTGCCCTGTCAGCATTCTGAACAGGAAACATTATGTTCCAGCCAAATACTACTTACACTGGTCTTCATTTTAAGAGCAATTTATTTCCATTAATATGAAAATGAATATTTGTTGCCAGAATTTCTAAGGAGCATGATAATGGATCAAAACGCTAAAATAAGCAGTCCGTGCTCTGCAGCATGGTTGATGGATGAGTGTCTTTAAATCAGCTTCCAAATCTGTGGTTCTTAGTCTTATTGAAAATTAGAATCACCTGATTCCAAAAATCCTGATGGCCACCCTACACCCCAGACCAAGTAAATTAGGATCTCTGGGGTGAGGACTCAGACTTGCTGCTTTTCAAAGCCGCCAGGTGATTACAGTGTGCAGCCAAGGCTGTGAATTTTTCTTTAAATGACTAGGCTTTGCAGCTGCACTTCATTGAACCATAACCAGAACTCCCTGGTGTAGGGGTTGGTGAGGGGTGTACAGGGTGTGGATACCTGTCCATGTTGGAGTGCATGGGGCTGAAGGTTCTACTTTCTGCCACTGGATTGGGAGCTGCTGATTTCCAAACTGTGGTGGCATGGACTAGGTCCTCCTTCCAGCACAGTGTCAAGATATCTGCGGGAGCTCTTTAGCTTCTGTCAAAGTGTCAGGGGCCTTCCTTATAACCCTGAGACCATGAACAGAGACTTTTTTGAGCATGGGGGAGTCAAGGGTTCTCATATATACATATATATGTGTATATACGTATGTACACATATATATACACACGTGTGTGTATATATGTATATACACATATACATATATATACATGTATATACACATATACATATATATACATGTATGTGTATATTTCAGAGCAGTTTTAGATTTACAGCAAAACTGAGCAGAAGGTATAGAGACTGCCCATGAACTTCTTACTCTCCCACAAGCACAGCCTCCTCTGCTGTTAATATACTGATCTAGAGTGGTGCATTTGTTACAACTGATGAACCTACATTGACACATCTTTATCACCTGATGCCCATAGCTTACTTTAGGGTTCACTCTT
>NW_012101965.1:2750856-2756980 GCF_000951045.1 Mandrillus leucophaeus
TAGGAGTTTATAGTTTTTCATTTTATATTTAGGACTGTGATCCATTTGAGTCAATTTTTGCAAAGGGTGTAAGGTCTGTATCTTTCTTTCTTTTTTTTTTTTTTTGCATGTAGAGGTTCAGTTTTTCCAGCACCATTTGTTGAAAAGATTATCCTTGTTTCATTATATTGCCTCTGCTCCTTTGTCAAACATCAGTTGACTGTGTTTATATGGATCTATTTCTGGGCCTTATATTCTGTTCCGATGATCTATTTCTACAGTCTTTTGCCGATACAACACTGTCTTGTTATAGAGCTTAAGAGTAAGTTTTGAAATCAGGTAATGTCAGTTTGTTCTTCTTCAATATTGTGTTGGCTCTTCTGGTCTTTTTCCTCTCCATATAAACTTAAGAATCAATTTGTCAATATCCACCAAATAAGTTGCTGGGATTTTGCTTGAGATTGCATTGAATATATAAGTCAAATTTTGAAGCACTGACATCTTAACAACATTGAGTCTTCCTATCTATGAACATGGAATAGCTCTCAATTTATTTAGTTCTTTTTTGATTTCTTTTATTAGAGTTTTATAGATTTCCTCATATAGTTTTTATCGATATTTTGTAAGATTTATACCTAAGTACTTCATATTTGGGGGTGCTAATGTAAATGGCATTGTGTTTTTGTTTTCGAATTCCACTTGTTTATTGCAGGCATATAGAAAAGTAATTTACTTTTGCATATTAATCTTGAATCCTGAAACCTGCTATAATTGCTTATTAATTCTATGAGGGATTTTGTTATTGTTGATTCTTTTGGGTTTTCTACATAGATGATCCTGCCGTCTGTGAATAATGACAAGTTTTATTTCTTGTCTCCATCAGTATACTCTTTATTTTTTTCTCATTTTATTTCATTAGCTGGGATTTCCAGTATGATGTTGAAAAGGAGCGGTGAGAGGGGACAAGTTTGCCCTTTTCTTCACCTTAGTGGGAAAGCTAGTTTCTCACTATTAAGTATGATGTTAGCTATAGGGTTTTTTTTGTAGGTGTTTGAACACTTTCATTATTTTGATTTGACTGCAAATTATCAACATCTTATCCAGGCTTCTCCGGCTGTGAAGTTAGCAATTAGAAGTGATCGTGATTGAAACATTATCTATAATTCAATTTTGAATTAATAATATATAAACCAATAATTTGAATTTGCTCCCATACCAAATGGGCATGTGTATGTTTATTTGTATTCATAATAAATTGTATAGGGAAATGCTTACAGTGAAATATCAAAATGCTTAGTATCTCCGTGTACTAACTAATAACAGGTCATTTTAATATGTATAGTTCTTTGCTACTGAGGACTAAATATGCTATATTTTTGAGGGTTGTCAACCATTAAATTGTTTATCATTTGCCTGGATATAGTTTCATTATTTCATACATTTAGTTAAGAGGCTTACATTGCTAGTGTCATGGTCTATATTGACAACCAAGACAGTCTTATTGATAGAAAGCAAGTGCATATATTATAATGAAATGTGTTGAGAACTATTGGGAACCCAACATGAAGAAGTAAATAGTCTCTCCAGGAGTGAAAAAAATTAACCATCTTAATGTAACCCTCATTTTCAAAACAAGTAAAAAACCTAGCTCTCGTACAGAGCAGTAGGATCCAATTAAATGGCAGAAAATTGCCCCTTTGTTATTTTGCACTCAAGCTCCTTCTCAGAAGTCTGGTTTATTTATGATGACGGGAACAAATGGAAGATTCAGAGCAGCTGAAGAAAATAACTTGTGTAGCACTTTTTCTAAAAGTAACCTAACGTAAAAGCTCACTCAAGAATCCTAGGAAAAATGTCATTTGGTTAATGGTGGCATTATGGATGATGGAATTTCAGGTAACATTTCTTCCTTTTTTAAATCTTTCTTTTTTTTTATTGTCTCAACCTTGCTATTAAATAAATCACATGGAGGTAGAAAGAGCTGGGGAGAAGTCTTTCAGATATGGCCACCTGGTTTAAACCAGTTTCCAAAGAGTATTTGGGACTTTTAGTCCAGGACTCAGGGGACACGTGGTCTGCATTATAAAATCAGCCCTGGCTTGTTGATGTCTAAATGAAACTTGACCTGACATGCATTTTTTCAGTAAGAAATCGTAAGTAAACAGCAGAAATTCAAGAAGACGAAGATCAGCCCTTGGAGGAAGATGTAGGATTCCAAAAAAGGAAACCCAAGATTAAAGGTGAAAGAGGGGGAAGGTAAAAAGGAGGGAAAAACACCTCACCTCCCCTTGTCCCCAGCCACCCGTGCACACTCCCACACAAACAAAAAAAAAACATGACCAAAGAAAAGATGAAAAATCGCAGCAAGATGAAATGCAATTTACCGCGAAGAGCAAGGGCTAGAGTTTAAAAGCTGTCTGATTCTACTCCATGCCATTTGTAAAATTTCTCTCATTACCTTGGCTGGGAGATTTGGAAAAAGCAGCTTGTATCTGAGAATAATTTGAAGAACATGCGGGGCTGAGGTCTTCATCCTGTGAAAGTCCCGGGGCCAAGCCACCTAGAGCAGCAGCTGTAAAGAGGGGCTCCTGCTGAGTTTCTTGGCTGCTGCAGGCCCCTGCTGCCACTGCCCATGGAAGGGACGGCTAATGGTGTGGGAACTGCCCCTTGCTTAGGGCCCAACCAGGACACTTGAGAATGAAAGGGGGAATCTACTAGAAATGACAGTGAGATCATACACATCGTGGGATAACAGACATCTAAGACTGTTTGAAGCAAACTGGAATATGTATTCAGCTGGAAAATTTCCGTACCTTCCATGGGACTTGCCATTAGCTGCCCAGGTCTGCCCCCTTCAGACCCCCAAAATAGTGACTGCAAATGTTGGTTGTGTCCATATGGTCTAGGACCTCTCTTGAAGATGCTCTTTAACTTCAGACTTTTTTAAGGCACTAAAGGGTCTACTGAAAAGAATGAAATTCGTCTTATTGATTCCATACCTCCTGGTTATCAAATAGGAAGAGTATGGGAAATAAGTACAGGAAATAGGAAAAATGTCTGTAAGTGATTGACAGTACCCTAGGGTGGGAGTGAGGGGTGAAGGGACGTCCCCCCAACCCATGGCCCACTCTCTAGTCATGGCTGATGTTCATTGATGCCTCTTTGTTGTTAAGCCCTGTCTGTGACAGGGACTATTGTTATTGTTGGTTGACAGGTGAGGAAATGGGCTCAGGGTGTTCAGGGCTTCATAGAGCAAGTATGGATTTGGGCATTCTGACACCAGCCAGCTATACCCCAGGCGTAGCAGGCAGGAGCGACACCATTGTCATTTGTAATGCCTGGTCAGCACTGACTACTGATAGGCCACATTTACTTCTACATCCTTTTATTTCTATATCCTTCAGACCCCATTACTTTGTTAGGGGAGCTCCACTGACGAATCAGTTCTGTCTGTTGTACTGTTCAAAATGCCCTGTGTCATGTTGTCAACACACTTACCACAGTGTGCATTTGTTTTTGTAGGTTTATTTGATTGTCTCTTCTCCTGCTAGATCATCAGCTTTCTGAGGGCAGGAACCCAGTGTGCATGGGTGTTTGTTGTGTGTGTGTGTGTGTATGTGTGTGTGCGCGTGTGTATGTGCGTGTGTGTGTGTTTGGATGACTTTTGAGTCCCTTGGACCTAGCACTTAGTAGGGATTTCATGAACATTGGCTGCGCTGATGACTGAACCGGTCTCTGCTTTGGAGCTGACGTGGCTACAGGTTCCTCAGGCTGTCAGCCATCTGTTCCAAGTAGTGCTAACTGTATGTGATACTTTGACTGTTCTCACCAGCACTTCGGCTCATTAGCTCTTTCTGTTTCCGATGGTTAATATACATATAGAAGCAAATGCTGCAAATTCAGGAGCTTATATAGCCTCCTTGAAATGAATTAATTTTGCTAATGCCTTTGTCAGATCTGCATTTTGTGCTCCTCATTGCCTCCAAATACTGTCTGTTGCTGTGGCGATGATCTGTGGACTCTTGGGCTGAGTGCCTGTTGGAAGACTCTTATTATTATTCAGAAGCCTTTTCCACAGGTTGTCTTCTGTTTGTTTGTCTCTCATTTTAGCAATGTGAATTAGAAGCTGTCTCCTTACCATCAAATGCCTCCTCTGCCGGGTATTTCTGTTAAACGGTCAGGTCCCTTGGAGTACACAGACAAGCAGGTCCGCAACTATAAGGTCTCAAGTAGAGAGAGCTTTGCCAGGAAGAGGACCGAAAAACTCCCCTCTGACCAGGGAAGTGGGGGATCCAAGTGATACGTTACAGGAGAAGATGCATTTAGTTGGGCACGGTACAGTGCACAAAGACACAAGTAAAAGGAAATTTCTCTCTTCCCTAATAAGAAAAGTTTTTACTGAAAAGTGTTCCAAAAAATGATTGTGCAATTTATTTTTTTCCCCCTCTAAACTTCCTGTGGAAAGACCAGCTGGGCAGAGTGATAAGCCATTTCTCATTTGGTGGGTGGTGGTGTACATGTCCATTCTTAGGTAGTGGAGCAATTTTTTTCTGGTAAAAAGAAACTCCTATATTGTGCAATTGTAAAGCAGCCAGGAATGTCCCTTCTTCCCAGGCCCTGCGTCCTGAAATTCTACCACTTCTCAAGGCTTATTGTGAAACTGTTGCCCTGAATGGCCTTCTCCGTTACTCCTATAAGAATCAGCCACTCCTTGTCCTCTGCTCCCAAAGAACATTTACATCTATTTCAGTTGACTTTGCACTTCTGCCGCTCACATGTCCAGCCCTTGCACTTGAAGAGTATCAGCCCGTGAAGGGCTGGTGCTGATTCCTTTGACCCCTTCTCCGTACTTTGCATAGAACAGACAATCAAGTGCGTTCAAATCAACATGTGGGAGAGCAGAGTAAAGGGAGTTCTTACTTCCACAGTGCTGTGATGGATGGAAGCTGAGGCGAAGAAACTGGAGCCTCCTGGGCAGCGTGATAAGAAGCCATCAAAGGGCTCCTTGGAGGGACTTAGTATGTGATACATGGCGGGGACTGCCCTCTCCTTTCCTTTCTGGTCTGTTGTCTCTATTCAGCAGGCTTATCTCATTTTCCCCATTGCGGGGCTGGTGAGGGTCTTTGGTTGCCTGTCTCACCTCTGTGTGGCTGGCCTTTTTTTCAACTTTTATTTGAGTTTCAGAGGATTCATGCACTGGTTTGTTACGGGGTGAATTGAGTGTCAATGAGGTTTGGTGTACGAATGATCCCATCACCCACGTGTAGTGAGCATAATATCAGATAGGTAGTTTTTCGACCCTTGCCCCCTTCCTACCCTCCCGTCTCTAGTATCCCCAGTGTCTATTCCTATTTTTATGTCCATGTGTACTCTCATGTTTAGATCTCATTTATAAGTGAGAACATGTAGAATTTGGTTTTCTGTACGTGCAGTAATTTGCTTAGGATATTGGCCTCCGTTGATAGCCTTCTTTTAAAGAGACATTTATATAATCACATTTAAGTTATATATATGTAAAATTAATTTGTCACATTAAAAAAATAACAACATGGCTGGACACAGTGGCTCATATCTGTACCTGTAATCCCAACACTTTGGGAGGCTGAGGTGGGATGATCACTTGAGTCCAGGGGTTTGAGACCAGCCTGGGCAAATTAGCAAGACACCGTCTCTACAAAAAATGTGTAAAACACTAACCAGGAGTGATGGGGCATGCCTCTAGTCTCAGCTACTTGGGAGGCTGAGGTGGGAGGATCACTTGAGACCAGAGAGCTATGACCATACCATTGCACTCCAGCCAGGGTGACAGAGTGAGACTCTGTCTCTAAAACAACAACAATATTAGTTTTCCTAGTAAGTATGCGAGCTCCTTTACTGATGGATTTAATCAAATGGAAGAAAGAAAGAAAAAAAAAGGAGACTATTTAATTATAGTCAGCAAAGTCCAGCCACCTGTCTGTCAGCAGTTAAAAGATCAGTTAGCAATGAATAGTTTTAATCCTACTCATTTCCTCTAATCATTCTCAAGAAAGAAGTCTAAACCCCCCTAAATGGATTGTTGGACTCAAATGGAATGTCAACACGTATGCTAGGAATGAAGTTATTTACTGGCAGAATCATGTATACATCTGTCATGTCAACAGAA
>NW_012101965.1:2758730-2762860 GCF_000951045.1 Mandrillus leucophaeus
TTTTCAGTATCTGATTAAAGTAGATTGATTACTTAAGGACTGAAATGTATTATACAAAATGAGTTTATAGAGATCTAAATGTATGCATATAGACTCAAACTCAGCACACCTTTATGAAATATAACCATTTCAAGGAGAAAAATGGTTTGCCATGGTGATACAGAAATTTTTACCAACATAGCAACCTCCTATCCCATTTCTTTTTTTTTTTTATGTTTTTGAGACAGAGTCTTACTTTGTCGGCTAGGCTGGAGTGCGGAAGCATGATCTTGGCTCACTGTAACCTCTGTCTCCTGAGCTCAAGCAGTTCTCCTGCCTCAGCCTCCCAAGTAGCTGGGATTATAGGCGTGTGCCACCGCGCCTGGCTAATTTTTTGTGTTTTTAGTAGAGACAGGGTTTCACTATGTTGGCCAGACTGGTCTCGAACTCCTGACCTCAGGTAATCTGCCCGCCTCAGCCTCCCAAAATGCTGGATTACAGGTGTGAGCCACTGTGCCCGGCACCCATTTCTATTTATAATGTATAGCATGTGCCTGTCACATAATAAACCTTATGGTTCATTTTGACTTATACATTTCTTACATACTCTTTGAAGGTCATTGACCTGTTGTATTGCTGTTACCATGACATTAAAACGGAATTCTTTAATGGATAGGCAAAGCCTGGAGGATTTTTAGGGCAGAGGATTTTTAGGGTGTTATGGTACCATACTCTGTATGATACTATAATTATGATACCATAGTGGTGAATTCATATCATGATAAATTTTTCCAAACCCAAAGAATGTACAGCACCAAGAGTGAACCCTAATGTAAACTATGGACTTTGTGTGACTATGATGTATCAATGTAGGCTCATCAGTTGTAAAGAATGTACCACTCTGACGGGGGATGTTGACAATGGGGGAGGCTGTGTGTGTGTGAGGGCATCAGGCATATGGGATATCTTTGTACTTTCCTCTCAATTTTGCCGTAAACCTAAAACAGCTCTAAAAAAAGTTTTTTTGTTTTTTTTTTTAACTTAAAGACAAAAACAAAACAAAACAAAACATTAAGGCATAAATCAGGCTCTATTTTAACTTGGAAAGAGACTAACACTTTTTTGGGTAGAACCTATTTGTACTTTTCTAATAAGCAAAATTATGTAGGGGATTGCTATGCTCATATCAGGAAAATGTCTCTTCATAAAGTAGTTGGTATGCACCAGAAGATATAAATTGTGATTTACCCACTTTTTTTTTGTGAAGTGATATGAGGGATTCACTTGAAGACTGAGCCCAGTGACAGTATTTGCAGGGCTCCCTTAATAACACTTACTAAACCATCATCGAAATGCTGTATGCTTGAGGCTGGGCATGGTGGCTTATGCCTGTATTCCCAGTACTTTAGGAGGCCAGGAAAGGAGGATTGGTTGAGGCAAGGAGTTCAAGACCAGCCTGGGAAACATAGTGAGACACTGTCTCTACAAAAAATAAATAAAATTTACTGGGCATAGTGGTGCACACCTGTAGTCTAAGTACTTGAGAGGCTGAGGTGGGAGGATCGCTTGAGCCCGGGAGGTCGAGGATGCAGTGAGCACTGTACTTCAGCCTGGGTAACACAGCAAGACCCTGTCTCAAAAAGGAAAAAGTACTATGTGCTTGAAACTGGAGTTTTTGTTAGTCCAGTCCATTTTGTGACCAAGAACCATCATTTGTAAGATTGGGATTTTAATGTGTATTTAAGGCTTTTGCCTGTGGCCACTAAGCAGAATGAAGTTTAATTCTAGTCTAGATCTTCCCTCTTTTCATATTTTCCTTTACCTCTATTGTAGGCAGATAAGAGTTCAAAAAATGGTGTTTTTGATACTTATGAGGCTTACATCTTGCTTCTGTTGCTGTAGTTGTAAGCGTTGTTACTATCACAAGTAAAAGGAATGCTAAAATAAATTCCTTTTAGTGAAAAAGACGACGAATTGGGGTCACGACATGCAAAAACTCAGGTAGTGCTACTTTCAGGCACATCTCCAATGATGTCACTCAGGCCTATTTCAGCTGTCCCTGGAGAGGGCTTTCTTTTCTGTTGACCACTGGCTATCTATCAGTGAGTCACCACCTGAAGTGAAGGAGGAGATCGGTGTTCTTCCTTTCACTTCATCACTTCCTTGTCTTTGCCGTTAATTAATTCCCTCCTTGTTTTTTTGTTTTGTTTTGTTTTGTTTGAGACAGAGCCTTGCTCTGTCACCCAGGCTGGAGTATAGTGCTGTGACTTTGGCTCACTGCAACCTCCACTTCCTGGGTTCAAGTGATTCTCCAGCTTCAGCCTCCCTAGTAGCTGGGACTACAAGCACCCGCCACTGTGCCTGGCTAATTTTTGTATTTTTAGTAGAGACGGGATTTCACCATGTTGGTCAGGCTGGTCTCAAACTCCTGACCTCCTGACCCGCCTCAGCCTCCCAAAGTGCTGGGATTACAGATGTGAGCCACTGCGCCTGGTACTTCCCTCCTTCTTACCTTTAAAGTATCCCTTTTCCCCCATGGTTGACTTTTCTCCTCTGTCATAGAACCCAACCCATCTGTCTAATCTGAAAATGTAGAGATAGCCTCTATTAATTAGTACCCCCTTTAAAATCTTTCTCTTTTTTTCTTTCAGCTTGACTTCAAAAATGCATACAATCTCCACATGTCCTAATAATGTTCAAGTACACCATTCTAACACTAAAAACCTTTAGATCTTTCTGTCGCATTAGAATATTGTCTGATCTCTTGCTTTCCTTAACTGATTGTAAAGATGCCTACCATGGACCTTGGAAAATGTTAATCACCTTTTGTTCTTTGCCTGTCTTTGGAGAATCCTTTGGGCTCCTTCCCTCCATTCCTTCATCTTGTATTCAGCACCTTTTGTTCTGTTGTAGTCACCTTCATTATCATGCAGCTTCTTTATAATCCTTGTGGTAAGCTAAAATTTGTCCCTCATCTCCCCTGCCACCCTAATATCTATGTCAAAACTCTAGAAGGTGTGCATGGTACCTTATTTGGTAAACGGGTCTTTGCAGATATGATGAAGTGAAGGATCTTGAGATAAGATAATCCTGGATCATCTGGGTGTGTCCTAAATGCCATCATAAGGTTCCTTTTAAAAGAGGCAGAGGGCATTTTGACACCACATGCATACACATCACAAGCCAAGGAATGCTGAAAACTTAGAATCTTGAAGGGGCAAGGAACTGATTCTCTTCTAGAGCCTCTGGAGGAAGCATGGCTCTGGCCCTGCCTACACTTTGATTTTGGACTTCTGGCCTCTAGAACTGTGAAAGAAGACATTTCTGCTGTTTTAAGGCATCAAACTTGTAATAATTTGTTACAGTGGCACAGGAAGCTAATACAATTCTCTTTTAACATTCTGGGCAAAATAATCGATTAGAAATGAGTTAATTTTCACAAGGCAAACATGCCGAAGTAACCAGCACCTAGATCAAGAAGTAGAACTTTACCAGCACCCCAAAAGACCCTTTTAAGCCCTCTTTAGTCATGGCCCATCCTCTCCAAGGTGTGCGCCGTTGTGACTTTTAATATTGCAGAATCACACGGTGCCTAGTCCTCTGTATCTGGATTCCTCCTCTCAACAATGTATTTGTGAGATTCATCCATGTTGTCACATGTGGTTGTAGATTTTTCATGCTCATTACTGTATAGTATTCATTGTCTCTAGATAGCATGCTTTTTAATTTCTTCTGCTGTTAATGGTTTACAAATACTATGGCTATGAACATTCATTACATGAACACATATCTGTATTTCTATTGGGTATATAACGAGAAGGGGAATTCCTGAGTCCAGGAAGCCTCATTTCTTTCTGTACTCTAAGTTGACAACCTCATCTACATTCACTGTTTCAGTGGTCACTCATTGCTGTGACTCTTTTTTTTGTTGTTGTCTGAGTTGGAGTCTCACTGTCGCCCAGGCTGGAGTACAGTGGTGCGATCTCGGCTCACTACAAGCACGCCCTCCCGGGTTCACGCCATTCTCCTGCCTCAGCCTCCCGAGTAGCTGGGACTACAGGCATCTGCCACCAGGCCTGGCTAATTTTTTGTATTTTTAGTGGGGACAGGGTTTCATCATGTTACCCAGGATGGTCTCGATCTCCTGACCT
>NW_012101965.1:2762910-2767617 GCF_000951045.1 Mandrillus leucophaeus
GCACTTCTGCCGCTCACATGTCCAGCCCTTGCACTTGAAGAGTATCAGCCCGTGAAGGGCTGGTGCTGATTCCTTTGACCCCTTCTCCGTACTTTGCATAGAACAGACAATCAAGTGCGTTCAAATCAACATGTGGGAGAGCAGAGTAAAGGGAGTTCTTACTTCCACAGTGCTGTGATGGATGGAAGCTGAGGCGAAGAAACTGGAGCCTCCTGGGCAGCGTGATAAGAAGCCATCAAAGGGCTCCTTGGAGGGACTTAGTATGTGATACATGGCGGGGACTGCCCTCTCCTTTCCTTTCTGGTCTGTTGTCTCTATTCAGCAGGCTTATCTCATTTTCCCCATTGCGGGGCTGGTGAGGGTCTTTGGTTGCCTGTCTCACCTCTGTGTGGCTGGCCTTTTTTTCAACTTTTATTTGAGTTTCAGAGGATTCATGCACTGGTTTGTTACGGGGTGAATTGAGTGTCAATGAGGTTTGGTGTACGAATGATCCCATCACCCACGTGTAGTGAGCATAATATCAGATAGGTAGTTTTTCGACCCTTGCCCCCTTCCTACCCTCCCGTCTCTAGTATCCCCAGTGTCTATTCCTATTTTTATGTCCATGTGTACTCTCATGTTTAGATCTCATTTATAAGTGAGAACATGTAGAATTTGGTTTTCTGTACGTGCAGTAATTTGCTTAGGATATTGGCCTCCGTTGATAGCCTTCTTTTAAAGAGACATTTATATAATCACATTTAAGTTATATATATGTAAAATTAATTTGTCACATTAAAAAAATAACAACATGGCTGGACACAGTGGCTCATATCTGTACCTGTAATCCCAACACTTTGGGAGGCTGAGGTGGGATGATCACTTGAGTCCAGGGGTTTGAGACCAGCCTGGGCAAATTAGCAAGACACCGTCTCTACAAAAAATGTGTAAAACACTAACCAGGAGTGATGGGGCATGCCTCTAGTCTCAGCTACTTGGGAGGCTGAGGTGGGAGGATCACTTGAGCCCAGAGAGCTATGACCATACCATTGCACTCCAGCCAGGGTGACAGAGTGAGACTCTGTCTCTAAAACAACAACAATATTAGTTTTCCTAGTAAGTATGCGAGCTCCTTTACTGATGGATTTAATCAAATGGAAGAAAGAAAGAAAAAAAAAGGAGACTATTTAATTATAGTCAGCAAAGTCCAGCCACCTGTCTGTCAGCAGTTAAAAGATCAGTTAGCAATGAATAGTTTTAATCCTACTCATTTCCTCTAATCATTCTCAAGAAAGAAGTCTAAACCCCCCTAAATGGATTGTTGGACTCAAATGGAATGTCAACACGTATGCTAGGAATGAAGTTATTTACTGGCAGAATCATGTATACATCTGTCATGTCAACAGAACTACAGATACTATTAGAAATAAATTTGAACAAAAACTGTTGCACATTTTGACTAGATGAAATTATTTACTACGTGTTGAAAGTGAGTTTAACAGAGTAGAAAAAAAGGAAGGGTATGGCATCTTTTAGAGATGTTGAATCCTGACTGTGAGAGGTTTCCATTTGTTGACACATTAAGAATCTTGGAGCACTGTGGAGCTCCCAGGCCCTCACCCACACTTCTTAGATCCAATGGAATTTAAGACCACAAGAAATGACAGCCATAATTGCAAGGGAAAAACCCTCCAAACTGGCTTGCTTACCAGGGTAAGCAACAATTTCTGCCCATAAGTAGTATGCAACTGGATTTCATTTAATTTAGTTTCTACGGCAGTAGAAAGAAAGAAAAAAACCTGCTGATTTCCTTTCTACAGCAATAATGGTATAGTGTTTATTGCTTACAATTATATTTTCATGGCATGTGAAATAATGCTTTTTTTGATAAAGAATTCATACATCATGTGGTGCCAGACATTAGCATTCTTTATGTTTTAACATAGGATGAAATTACCATGCTTTTTTTTGTTTTGTTTTTGTTAGAGATAGGTTCATGCTCTGTCACCCGGATTAGAGTATAGTGGCATGATCGTAGCTCACTGTAACCTCGAACTCCTGGGCCCAAGTCATCCTCCTGCCTCAGCTCCTGAGTAGCTGGGACTGTAGGCATGCACCACCACACCCAGCTATTTTTAACATTTTTTATAGAGATGGGGTCTCACTATGTTGCTCAGGCTGGTCTCAAACTCCCGAACTCAAACGATCGTCTTGCCTCAGCCTCGCAAAGTGCTGGGCATTACAGGCTTGAGTCACCTCACTCAGCCTATAATGCTACATTTTTCTTCTCTAAAAGGTAAGGACTCCTACCATAGTACCTTATCGTACTTAAAATAATTCATTTCTTGATATCATCAAATATCCTGTCAGTTTTCAAAATTTTGATTACCTCATAAATGCCATGATTTTTTAAAGTTTGCTTTTGTAGAATCTAACCAAGGTCCACACATTACAGTTGACTATGTCCCTTAAGTCTCTTTTAATATCTAATTTCTACTTCCATCTCTTCTTCACCTCTGTGATGTTTTTGTTAAGGAATTCAGGTCATGTTTTCTGTAGAATATTCTAGAGTCTGAGTTTTGCTGTATCACTATGTTATACTGCTTTAATAACTATTAATGTTTATGTAAACATAATTCACATAAATGACAGTTATTTCTCTAGCCAGAGTGAGAAATACCTCCTCTAAATCAGAACGACCTCAAACATGAGTTAAACTACCACAGCCATTTTTGCTACTGAACATCATCAGAGAATGTGAAGTTCTCCCTGTTCTCTTTCTGTTTTCCATGTGAAGAGGTTGTGAAGGTATAGGACGATTAGGTAAGAGTATGTCACTTAGCATCCACATCTGTGAGGAACAGTCCGATTTTCTTCAAAAATTATCACAAATCAACTCCTATAATCTTACGTAACTTCAACAAGTGCCAATTAAATGAGGCAGATTATTGGTTTGGGTTGTGAGGGAGGATGCTCCCATAAGAATCTTAAAGTTACAAAGGGCTACTCTGTGTGCCTGGGGAACTCCACTGAAGCATAAATGAATGAAGCTTTGATGGTTTAATTAAAACTAAATATGAGAGACCAAAAAAACAAATGACATAGACCTTAACCACAGTAAAACTGTAATAAGCTTTACAAAAGCTTGTTCATATATTCATGAGCAGCGTTTTCAGTATCTGATTAAAGTAGATTGATTACTTAAGGACTGAAATGTATTATACAAAATGAGTTTATAGAGATCTAAATGTATGCATATAGACTCAAACTCAGCACACCTTTATGAAATATAACCATTTCAAGGAGAAAAATGGTTTGCCATGGTGATACAGAAATTTTTACCAACATAGCAACCTCCTATCCCATTTCTTTTTTTTTTTATGTTTTTGAGACAGAGTCTTACTTTGTCGGCTAGGCTGGAGTGCGGAAGCATGATCTTGGCTCACTGTAACCTCTGTCTCCTGAGCTCAAGCAGTTCTCCTGCCTCAGCCTCCCAAGTAGCTGGGATTATAGGCGTGTGCCACCGCGCCTGGCTAATTTTTTGTGTTTTTAGTAGAGACAGGGTTTCACTATGTTGGCCAGACTGGTCTCGAACTCCTGACCTCAGGTAATCTGCCCGCCTCAGCCTCCCAAAATGCTGGATTACAGGTGTGAGCCACTGTGCCCGGCACCCATTTCTATTTATAATGTATAGCATGTGCCTGTCACATAATAAACCTTATGGTTCATTTTGACTTATACATTTCTTACATACTCTTTGAAGGTCATTGACCTGTTGTATTGCTGTTACCATGACATTAAAACGGAATTCTTTAATGGATAGGCAAAGCCTGGAGGATTTTTAGGGCAGAGGATTTTTAGGGTGTTATGGTACCATACTCTGTATGATACTATAATTATGATACCATAGTGGTGAATTCATATCATGATAAATTTTTCCAAACCCAAAGAATGTACAGCACCAAGAGTGAACCCTAATGTAAACTATGGACTTTGTGTGACTATGATGTATCAATGTAGGCTCATCAGTTGTAAAGAATGTACCACTCTGACGGGGGATGTTGACAATGGGGGAGGCTGTGTGTGTGTGAGGGCATCAGGCATATGGGATATCTTTGTACTTTCCTCTCAATTTTGCCGTAAACCTAAAACAGCTCTAAAAAAAGTTTTTTTGTTTTTTTTTTTAACTTAAAGACAAAAACAAAACAAAACAAAACATTAAGGCATAAATCAGGCTCTATTTTAACTTGGAAAGAGACTAACACTTTTTTGGGTAGAACCTATTTGTACTTTTCTAATAAGCAAAATTATGTAGGGGATTGCTATGCTCATATCAGGAAAATGTCTCTTCATAAAGTAGTTGGTATGCACCAGAAGATATAAATTGTGATTTACCCACTTTTTTTTTGTGAAGTGATATGAGGGATTCACTTGAAGACTGAGCCCAGTGACAGTATTTGCAGGGCTCCCTTAATAACACTTACTAAACCATCATCGAAATGCTGTATGCTTGAGGCTGGGCATGGTGGCTTATGCCTGTATTCCCAGTACTTTAGGAGGCCAGGAAAGGAGGATTGGTTGAGGCAAGGAGTTCAAGACCAGCCTGGGAAACATAGTGAGACACTGTCTCTACAAAAAATAAATAAAATTTACTGGGCATAGTGGTGCACACCTGTAGTCTAAGTACTTGAGAGGCTGAGGTGGGAGGATCGCTTGAGCCCGGGAGGT
>NW_012101965.1:2772282-2796017 GCF_000951045.1 Mandrillus leucophaeus
ACCCAGGATGGTCTCGATCTCCTGACCTCGTGATCCACCCGCCTCGGCCTCCCAAAGTGCTGGGATTACAGGCATGAGTCACTGTGCCTGGCCTGCTGTTATTCTTACATCTTTCTGTTTTTGATCTTTCTGCTGAGATTCAAAAGGACTGCTATCAGTAATATATTCACACCCCACCCCCCAATTTAGTGTGTTCCAATTTGAACTCAAGCTCCTATCAAAAAAAAAAAAAAAGTTCGACCAGATGTGGTGGCCCATGCCTGTTATCCCAGCACTTGGGAGGCCTAGGCGGGTAGATCACTTGAGCCCAGGAGTTCGAGACCAGCCTGGTTAACATAGTGAGACCTTGTCTCTAAAAAAAAAAAAAAAATTAGCCAGGTATGGTGGCGTGTACCTGTACTCTCAGTTACTCAGGAGGCTAAGGTAGGAGGATTGCTTCAGCCCAGGAGTTGGAGGCTGCAGTGAGCCGTGATTGCATCACTGCACTCTAGCCTGGATGACAGAGTGATACCCTGTCTCAGAAAATACCACAAAACCTCCCTTACCATGTTAATGGCAAATCGTTATCCTTAATTATGCATGTTCAAAGTAGAATCATCTTTAATTCTTTCTTTGCCTGTAAACACCAAGTCCCTGAAGGCTGTTGGGTTTCCCTACATGTTGTCTGTGTTAGTCGAGGGACGTACTCTCTCGGATGACTCCCACACGATCCCCAGCCCCCAGTCTGTGTAGTCTATTATCTATCTACAAATTCTAGTTTTATCTTTCCAAAGCAAAGCTTAGATCATGACATACATCTTCTCAAAACCCATGGACATGGATGGATCCGTCCATTGATTATAGGATCAAGTCAAAATTCTTTATGTTGGTTTTCTATGTTTTCAAAAGTTTGCCTTCAACATCATTTCTATGAGAAATTACTCATATAAGGCTTTATCAGGAGGTGTTGAATTGTATAATAGCGTTATCTTCAATCACATTTTAATGATTCCTTGCTCAAGGGGTCTCCTCTGGGCGTTTCTTGTCCTGGCTCCATGTGATTACCATTCATGGTGAGTTTACTGTGCCTAGCACACATGTAATCCTTACAACAGTTTTGTGCAGTCAATACCTGTGTTGTTATTCCCAATTTATACTTGAAGAAACCACAGCTCAGAGAGTTTGAGATATTGTCTGACGTCATCCATCCAGAAATGTAACTGGGATTCAAACTGTGAAAGTCAAAGAACAGCTTGTCTGTTATTTACATGCTCATTACTCTTCTGGAGATGGGAGTGTTTCCTTTCCAGCTCTTCAGCTCCATGGAGTGGTTTACTGAGGCTGGGTGTCCTCCTGGCAGAGAGCCGTGGCTCTAGGTCCTGACCTTCTGGTCTGGTCACCTCCGAAGGATGTGTGCTTTCTCCGCCTTCACATTCTCTAAAGCTGAGCTCTTGCAGCTATTGCCTGGGTAAGGGGTCTTTAGTTATTATAACACCTATCTTCGTTTTGCACCCTCCTCTGTCTCTGTTTCACTCTTCCTCTCTCTTCCTCCCTCTTCCTCTTCTCTTTTTCTCTTCTGCCCTCCCTCCCCACTAGGTTTCTCCCTTTTCCTCTCTTCCCTTTCCTTTTGTAAGTGTAGTGGCTCTCAACCCTTTTTAAGGTCAACCTCTGAAAGTGAAAAATATCCCTCTGATTACCTCCCTACCAGGCCTCACTTAGTGGATTAACAACAACAACAAAAAGCCAGCAAAACACTTCAGTGTAATACAGTGTTACCAAATAAGAAAATTAGGGCTGGGTTGGAGAGGTTAGGTATAATTTGCTTTAGCAATATAAGAATGATTCATGTTTGAATCACCATGCATACATTTATTGGAGTTTAGTGATGAGGAAATTATGGGCCAGAATATACTGTTGATATAAATTTGCATCATTTTACATGGTATAATTACCAAATAACACACAAGAAATTAAAAGCAGACTGATGAAGCTGAAAGAGTAGTCATTTATAGTAGGGATTGCCAAACCGTGACCAATTCAAGGCTACAACGATAGATGATTCTTATGTCCTTCTTGAAAATTGCAACCATCCTAGCTGTATAACAGGACTTTTGCAGTTTCCCGATGTTATCTACTTGCCAAACTTTAGAAAAGTGACTTGGAGTCTTTAGGAAACTCTACCAGGGCATGACTTTTAGGTTAAATTTCAGCAAATACCAATTAACATCTTCCTTCAACTCAACTCAACTCTTCACAAGCAGCAGCAACTCATGTGAGATATTTAACTAACAGATACCCTATTATGAAGGAAAAATTCAATTTAAAAACCCCACAGACTACCAGCTACTGCCATTTGACAACCAAAATGCAATTAAGCTTAATGGTTTAATGTTATTACCCTAAAAATTTCATTATGCTTTAATAAACCCCTGGTAAACCTCATGTTATCCTCCATTTAACATTAACCCAATCGGAACAGGGAGGCAAATTACACCTTAGGTAAAAATGTAGGAGATTTTTGTGTCTTTGTCTATACTTTTAAATGACTAACTTTCTTAAATTTCTAAATGTGGCAGTTTTACTTACAGTATTATTACGACAACTCAATTAGATAATTATTAAGTGCATTTACTCATAAAATACACAATAAGACTGGTATGATTTGATCCCCAAATCTATTTTCACATCTCACTTGTGTTCTGAACTTGTGAATTTCTGTCTCCTGTAAGTTTAGGATGTGAGTCAGTGAAGAGTTAAAAGAGCTTGGACTCTAGAGCTGGATTGCTTGGGTTTGAATTCCGGTGGCAACACTTTCTAGCTGATCTTTGACAGGTACATTCTCTGCTTCAGTGTCCTGAAGTAATACTACCCATCACAAAGTGGTATTAGGAAGATTGAGTTAATATTTGAAAAGTATAGAGTGCCTGACACATAGTGACTACTGAATATATGTTTATAAAATGAAATGGATAAACTGTTCCTCCTATAAATGGGGCTCAGGAATTCTGGAGTATCAGGCATTTGTTTAATTTATTATAATTACATCTTCATTTGTATTTTTAATATGTCTTAGGATCATTTCACAAGGAAGATAATTTTCACCTGTTTATTTTACTACTTTTGAGAAGGTACCCAGCAGAGTCAGGAAGTAGCCACAGAGAATATGTTCTTTAGTTAGCTAATGAAATATTACCGTTTAAACAGTGATGTGTTACTGGAAGTCCTAGCAAGTATAACAAGGCAAAAACAAACAAAAAACAAAAGGCATACAAATTGGAAAGGAAAACGTAAAGTCACTTTTAGTTGCAGATTACATGACTGTCTATGTAAAATAATACATATAAAATAATATATATGAAAAAAGCTTCTGGAACTTATAACTGAGTTCAGTTAAATTTCAGGATGCAAGATCAATCTACAAAAATTATTGTATTTTTATATACTAGCAATGAGCAATTATGATTTGAAAATTTTAAAAACAGTACCATCTATAATAGCACCAAAAAAAGAAAACATTTAGGTATAAATTTAACAAACTATGTGCAGGATCTACATGTTTAAAATTATGAAATACTAGTGAAAAAAAATCAATGGCGACCTAAGTAAGTGGAGAGATATTCCATATTCTTTTTTTTTTTTTTTTTTTTTTTTTTTTTGAGGCAGAGTGTTGCTCTGTCACCCACGCTGCAGTGCAGTCATGTGATCTTGGCTCACTGCAGCCTCTGCCTCCAAGATTCAAGTGATGCTTGTGCCTCAGCCTCCCAAGTAGCTGGGATTATAGGCATGTGCCACCACACCTGGCTAATTTTTGTATTTTTAGTAGAGACAGGGTTTCACCACGTTGGCCAGGCTGGTCTTGAACTCCTGGCCTCAAATGATTTGCCTGCTTCGGCCTCCCAAAATGTTGAGATTACAGGTGAGATATTCTATATTCATGGATTGAAAGACTCAGTGTTGTTAAGATGTCAGTTCTCTCTAAAGTGATTTTTTAGATGCAACACAATTACAATCAAAATCCCAGGATTTTTTTGTAGCTATCAATTGATAGATATCAACAGCCAGCTGATTCTCAAATTTACACAGGAAAGCAAAGAGAACAACTACAACAGCCAAAACACATTTGAAAACAGAATAGAGTTGACCTACCTGATTTCAGTAGCTACCGTAAAGCTCCAGCAGTCAAAACAGTGTTGTATTGACAAAGGATAAACACATAGATTTCATGAAATAGAGAATCCAGAAATAAACCCACCAAAGTATAGCAAGTTAATGCTGAAAATGCAGAGGCAATTCAATGGAGAAAGGACAGTCTTTACAACAAATATGAACCTTGACCCATGCCTCACACCATATACAAAAATCAACTCTAAATGGTTCATAGACTTAAATTTAATGTAAAGCTATAAAACTTCTAGAAGAACCCATAAAAGAAAACTTTTGTGACCTTGGGTTATGCAAATATTTTTTTTCCATACCACACCAGAAGCACAATCCATTAAAGAAAAAGTGGATGAACTGGACTTAATTAGATTTAAATACTCTTCTCTTGTAAAGACACACTTAAGAGAATGAAAAGACAAGTCATAATCTGACAGTATCTGCAAATTGCATATCTGACAGAGGAACAATATTCAGAAAATATAAAGAACATTCAAACCTCAACAGTAAGAAAACAAACTCAACAATAATTTTTAAAGGGGCAAAAGCATTGAGTACTTAACCAAATAAGATATACAGATAGCAAATAAGCACATGAAAAGATGCTGAACCTCATTAGTCATTAGGGAAATACAAATTAAAACCATAACGAGATACCATTACATACCTATTAGACTGGCTTTAGAAGAAAAACTGACAGTACCAAGTGCTCACAAAGATGTTGGACAGTTGAGATGCTCCTCATGCTTTTCTGGTGGGAATGCAAAATGTTTCAGTCACTTTGGGAGAGCTTGGCATATTCTTATTAAGGTAAACATACCCTTACCTATGACCCAGTAATCCTACTCTTAGGTCTTTACTCAAGACAAATGAAAGCATATGTCTATATAAAGACTTGTATATGAATAGCAACTTTATTCAAAATTGCCCAACCTGGAGACAACCCAAATGTCCTCAAACCTGTGGGTGGACATCTGTACATGAATCTCACATGCATTTTGCTAAGTCAAACCCAAAAGGCTACATACTGTATGGTTCCATTTATGTGACAATCTGGGAAAGGTAAAATTTTAGGAACAATAAATAGATCAGTGGTTGCCAGGGGCTGGGATTTGGGGTGCGGGGAAGACTAACCTCAATTGGAGAGCATGACAGAGATTTTGGGAGTGAAGGATCCATTTTGTATCATGACTATGCTGGTATATATGCATTTTTCAAAACCCATTAGACTGTACATCAGAGACAAAGAGAATGAAGTTTGCTGTATGACAATTAAAAAGTAAATTTAGAAAAGAATAGAAATGTCTTAGAGCAAGTCACTTAGTTGAATTTGAAATAGAAAAAAGCCAGCCTTTTTCTAAGTTACTATACCGTATTACTGTATTTTAAAATTATACCAGTAAGCACCTTTCAGTATTCTTTATAGCATCCAGAAATGGATCTGTTCCTGCTTAGGTGTTCAGAGGTAATAAATATACCTTACTTTGCTTGCACCATTTATTTTAAATAGCTAGGCTGGGCACAGTGGCTCATGCTTGTTATCCCAGCACTTTGGGAGGCTGAGGCGGGCAGATTACCTGAGGTCAGGAGTTCAAGACCAGCCTGGCCAACATGGCGAAACCCTGTCTCTACTAAAAATACAAAAATTAGCTGGATGGATTAGCAGGTGCACACCTGTAATCCCAGCTACTTGGGAGGCTAAGGTAGGAGAATCACTTGAACCCGGGAGGTGGAGGTTGCAGTGAGCTGAGATCGTGCCACTGTACTCCAGCCTGGGAGACAGAGTGAGACTCCATCTCAAAAAAAAAAAAAAGAAAAAAAAATCTAGTTTCTCTCTTAATCTGAAAACTTTCTGCAGTGTTTTTATTTCATTTTAGCATCTAATTCCACATGTCAGTTCTCCGGAAAAATTTATCCCCTCCTTTCATTACTTTAACTTAGCTAGTATTTTTCTTTGCATGTCTCTTACTTTTCATCAGTAAGTGTTTTATTTGGTTTCTTCCAGTCCCACATAACGCTGCTTCTTGATTTTAAAGCAATGTGATTGACTGCTGAGTGGCTGGCACCTGTGGGAGGAGGAAGCCGTGTGGGTGCAGGAGGCAGCTGGGCTGTGTGGGTAGGATGCAGTGACTCACTTTTGTCATGTGTTGATTTTTGATGCAGAAACGTTAAGGACCCCAAAAGAAAACTCTTTATTTGTATTAAAGAGTCCTTAAGTCATTTTTAGCCTCGAGGGGGGAAAAAACCTTCTGAAGCTCCTTTGACCTGTCTTCCCATTTCATAAACTTCTTCTGTGTCTTTTACCTCAGTTTCATCTGATTGATTTCTCATTTACCAAAGTTTAATGCTAATTTCATGCCCATTGGACAAGATGGACTCTGCACCAAACAGCTTCTCAAGCGTCTGCCGTATTTTTATGTGCTGCACTTTGGTTTTATATTCTGTCACACAGGTCTTGAATGTTGTTCATTTTATATTTTGATAGGTTCCTAAATTATGAAAGTAATCAATGTTCATAATAGAAATTGTGGGAAATATAGAATGTATAAAATAGAAAAATAAAATAATCCATAATCCCTATAACACAGCTATTACCAACAAAAGTTGGTGTACAACTTTTCAGGTATTTTTTATGCACATGGATATATACATAGAATGTAAACATCATAATGCACTCATTATAATGTGTACATTGTATTTTTAATGTATGTGCTATACATGGCAGTATGTATATTATATTTTACTTTTTATTTTTACTTAATATAGTTTGAATTTATCCCCTGTTGCTAAGTATTCTTCTACATTTTTCTTTTTCTTTGGTTACATGAAATTCCATTATTTGAAATTATGATATACATATATATATCTCATGATTACATATATACACATACACACATACATATATAACCATTTTCTTACTGATAGGTATTTAGATATTTTCCATTATTTTATCATAAAAAATAATTTTTCAATGGACAGACAGGTAAATCTATTTTCACATTTATAATAATCTTCTCAGAGTAAATTCCAAGGAATGGAATTATTGGGTCAGAGTGTACATAATTTTTAGGATTTAAGCCTCCTAGAAAGTTTACACTTGGCTGGGATGTGGTGGCTCATGCGTCTAATCCCAGCACTTTAGGTGGCTGAGGCAGAAGGATTGCTTGAGGTCAGGAGTTTGAGACCAGCCTGCGCAGCATAGTGACACCTGTGTTTACGATAAAGTTTTAAAAATTAGCCAGGCATGGTGGCACACACCTGTAGACCCAGCTACTCAGGAAGCTGAGGCCGAAGGATCGCTTGAGCCCAGGATTTTGAGGCTGTGCATATACAGTGAGCTATGATTTTGTCACTGCACTCTAGTCTGGGCAACAAACTGAGAACTGTCTGCCTTTAAAAAAAGAGAAAAAGGAAAAAAAAGAAAGAAGAAAGTTTACACTTCCCACAGCATAAAAGAGTGTCATTTCTCTGCATTTTCATTGACTTCTTTACTTTGCTCACTTAGGCAAAACAATGGCATTTTATAGTTGGTTTAATGTGCATTTATTAGAAGCAAGATGAAGAATAATTTCTCATATGTTTATTTACCTAAATTTCTGTGAATTTGCTTGCTGATGTCTGTAGTGTGATTGTCTAACGTAATGTTTTTATCATTGCTGAGTTATTTTAAATTGATCATAAGAGATGATTTATAAAGATATTAACCTTTCATCTCTCAAATATTACATATATTTTTAACAAATTATCTCCTTTTAAATTTGTTATATATTAACATTTTCGTCGTAATTATGAATGGCTTCTGTTTTATATTTCCGAAATGTTTATTGCAATTACAAAGGAAGCTCTTTGTTTTCATAAGAGTTTTCCATCTTGATGCCTTACTAAATTGTATTATTACTTCTAATAGCTATTCAGCTAAGTCTGTTGGGGTATTTGGTTGACATCCACAACATCTGCAAATAGAGATAATTGTGTATTTTATTTTCTAGAATTATATCTTCTTACTTTCTAGAAATCTTATTGCAGTGGCTGGGATTTTTCAAAAAGCCATTATATAATAAGTAGTGGCAATAGCTGACAGCCTTTGTTTCTGATTTTCATGAGAATACCTAAATGCACAAAGTTGGAAGTTGTTAGGAAATGTGTATTATTCTCTATGTTATGGAAATGCCCTTATATTTTTAATTTGCAGTTATTTTTTAATTTTAAAATTTTATTCTTCTTAGAGCTAGAGGTCTTGCTGTGTTGCCCAGGCTGGCCTCAAACTCCTGGCCTCAGGCGGTATTCTCACCTCAGCCTCCTGAGTAGCTGAGATTACAGGTGTGTGCCACCATGCCTGCAATTATTTTTAATGATAAATGGATTGAGAATTTTAATTAATGCACTTGGAACATATTCGAGATGCTGATGACTTTTTTCCATTGAGCTATCCTTGCATCCCCCAAATAAATTTTAAACTCACGATCTTGGTCTTGTAACACTTGATACATTTTGTTAGTTTTTCTTTCATATTTTTGTTTATAGCCATAAAGGAGTTTTAGACTAATCTAAATTTCATTTTTGTGACATTGTCAATTTTTGATATCAAATTTCTACTACCTTGTTACTGGTCATCTTTGAGCCTTGGATGGATTTGCATCTGTGGTTATATTCCCCTTAGTTATATTTTCTATACCTTTTTTCTCTCTTTTTTTCTTGATTATACTTACCAGGGACTTACTAGATATTAGTTATTTGACTCTAAAACCCAATTCTGGATTAACTAATAAGCTTACCTATTTATTTATTTAAGTCTCATTTTACATGTGTTACTGCTATTTTTTATGAATCTGCTTTTTTAAAAAAAAGTTTTCTTATTTGAAACCTTAATTAACTTGTTTTAATGTTGAAATTTATGAGAGAGCAGTAGCCCCTGCTTCCCACCATCACAAATTCTCTTCAGTTTCCAGTAATCATGTGATCTCCTTCTTCTTTAAAAAAATGCAGGTTTGGGCCAGGCATGGTGGCTCACACCTGTAATCCCAGCATTTTGGAAAGCCGAGGCAGGAGGATTATTTGAGGCCAGGAGTTTGAGTTCCACCTGGGAAACATAGTAAGACCCTGTCTCTAAAAAAATTTTTTAACTAGCTGGGCATGATGCCTCATGCCTGTAGTCCCAGTTACTAGGGGGCTGAGGTGGGAGGATCATTTGAGCCTAGGAGTTCAAGGCTTCAGTGAGCCACGATCGTGCCACTGCACTCCAGTCTGGGTGACAGAGCAAGACCTTGTCTCTTAAAAACAGAAAAAGGAGGTTTGTTACATTTTATAAAACCGCTTCCAGGTAGAGCTGCAAATTAAAAATTCAGTGATAAATGAAGAGGGAAAATCCCTATCATTTCCTTATTTCCTCTTTTGAGTACTAAGATAATTAAAACCAAAATGTGCTGATTGGGCATTATTTGGGTGTCATCCTTTGGGGAACTTTGTTTTCTGTTTGCAGATATTGCGGTGGTGGAGATGAGCGATGCCTTCCGGCAACCATCCTTGTTTTACCACCTTGGGGTGAGAGAAAGTTTCAGCATGGCCAACAACATCATCCTCTACTGTGATACTAACTCGGACTCTCTGCAGTCGCTGAAGGTACCTCCCTTGTTTACTGAATGTTTCATTTTAGCATCAGCATTTCAGGGATACCGGTTTGTCATCCAAACATTTTAAGTAGCTTTTATTTGTGAAAGGCGTTTATATGTGTGGTCAGTATGCACCAATTACTAGTCAAATTGGGAGGTTTATTGAGAATTCACTGTAGAAACTTGATGACATGAGTAGGAAAAAAGTTCACATTGAGTTCTGAGTTTCACTTATGGTTGTAACGGAGGAGACTGTGTTAATAGGAAGTCATCAGCACAGACGTGGAGAAGGGAGATTGCATAAGGTATGGTCAAACCTTCATGCTCTGTCACTTTTGGGAGCTTCCTGGTGCCCACCAGTCTCCTAACTAAAAGTACACTTCCTCCTTGAAAGTGCTCTGAGAAATTCTCTCTGAGTATACCAAAATAGTTGGCATCCTCTTTCACTAGGGTGTGATTTAAACTAAGATGGAAGAAAAGGAAGAGAAACTTACTGTGTTTGTCTACAAAATTCAACCTGTCTTAATGTCATTCTCTCCAGTAATAGGAACTTACTGCTATAAAGGCATTTCCTCCGTCCAAAAAAATTTGCCTAAAATGCTTTTTGCAAGGCCAAGTGATTTTACACTGTATGATTCTTTGAAAAGCATCCCACAGTTCAGTGAAACGCATGCTGTGCTTGCCATCATCCGTTTCTTTTGTGAAACTTCCAGCTAGCTTCATGTGGCTTTTTCTCAGCTCTGTCTTCCAGTTCCCAAATCTGAGCCAACCTTGCGACATTGAGCTCTAGAATCCTGAACCATATTACTGATGACTTAGCAATTGTTCTATGAGTATCTCTAACCCATATTTCATGCAAAAAAATGTCAATAGCATTTTGAATTCTGAGTATTTAAAGCATGTGTGACTTTCTTTGAGAAATCTGCAGAACTTCATTGAGCAAACGTACCTACTACATGCCAGGCATTGTGCTGGTGATCGACAGGCATATCCCTTTCCAGAATACCCTGAAACAGTTCTAAGAGATTTGCCCCTATTGTCCTAAGTCTGTTTTTTGTCCTAGAGCAATCCTTGACCTGGAGCAATCCTTAAGCCCCTCCTTAATTTTCCTCCAGATTTACCTCTTTAATTAATACATCATAAAATGTTGTAACTCATTTTTAATTAGACATTTTGATTTGCTGCTATTTGTAGCACATATTAGCATTTGATGAAGGAATTAGATTATTTGATTTAGCTCTTTTCATTTTTCTTTGGATTAAGTTTATGTATGTATTTATTTATTTAGGGTCTCACTCTGTCACCCAGGCTGGAATGCAGTGTTGTGATCACCGATCACTGCAACCATGACCTCCTGCGTTCATGTGATCCTCCCTCCTCAGCCTCCTGAGTAGCTGGGACTACAGGCGCATGCTACCTCACCCAGCTAATTTTTCTCTTTTTTTGCAGAGATAGGGTTTTGCCATGTTGCCCAGGCTGGTCTTGAACTCCTGGGTTCAAGTGATTCTCCCACCTTGGCCTCCTAAAGAGTTGGGATTACAGGTGTAAGCCACCACACCTAGACAGATTAAGTTTATTTAAGCAGGTACTATTACGTTGGAGATTTTTTACTCTCTACATTTTTTTGCTCTTGCTCCTACTAGTATCTGGTGATTTAATTTTGTGCCCATTCTTTCCTAGGGAAGTATTCTTAAATTCTTTATTGTAACAACACTTATTTTTAAATACTTCCCTAGGAAAAGGTGTGGCAGCACATGCCTAGCCAGATGTGGCAGCACTTGCCTATAATCCCAGCTACTTGGGAGGCATGAGAATCCCTTGAACCAGGAGGCAGAGGTTGCAGTAAGCTGAGATCACACCACTGCACTCCAGCCTGGGCAACAGAGCAAGACCCTGTCTCAAAAAAATCCCAAAACAAAGAATAATAATAATAATAATTCTTAAAAGAGCTCTGTGAGATGTATATTCTATTAGCATTTTTTTAATATCACAAACTGAAGCCCAAAGAAATTCAATCATTTGCCTAAGGTGATATAGCTAGGAAAATTTGGAATTAGGACTGCCTGACTCCAAAGCCTGTTGCCCTTGACCGCTAAACATTATTGCATTATTGTCGGTTACTTCTAGTTAAAATTATATCATATATTTCTGCTGAGCGTATTCATTTAGAAAAACCTATCAGCTATGTCTCCTGAGTTTTCGTAGGTAACATCCGTCTTTTTTTCTTTATTCTTTATTCCCTTTTATTAACTGAAACTTTTGCTGTTTTCTTATTTAGACTATTCCTAGCCTGGTAGGTCATGTGTCTGGTTGCAGAGGACAGAAATATCTGGGATAGGAAGCATTTTTGGCAGTCTAGCAATTTCCTCTGAGTCCTGAAAGTTCCTCAGGTCCTGTGCTACTGAAAAGAATTGGTGTGTGTATGTATTTTTAGTTTTATTCATTTCTGGGCAGTTAGTTAAAGATGTAACCCTTATTCCTGCCATTGACCAACAGATAGGAAAACTGCAATGAAATAAACAGAACAAGAGATATTTAAAATAATATATCATATAAGGATTAGCCAAGCGAAATAAAAACAAAGCATCCCTCTGTTTTCACAGGGCAAAGACAGTTTTAGAATGCTATTCTTGTCATATGTTTAGTTTCACTTAGGTTGATTCTTTGGCCATCTAGAAAGTACAGCTGCACAAGTTTTATTTTAATCTGTTGCTCTTTGTTGAAGACTGCAGTTTCTCTTTGGCGGCAAATTCTCAGGAAGAAATCGTAGGAAAAAAATTTTTTTTTTTTTAATTTAAGCTCCTGGAAAAATAATGGGAGCTATAAAAGTATTTTAAAAATCTATGTCTGAAGTATCATTTGAAAGGATATTTAGAATCTAGTCATGGCATTTAATTATAATAAGCTTTATATCCATTGTTTTAAATCACAAATACTATCAAGTACTAAAGAATGAAAAATTTTGGTTTTTTTTTTTTTTCTTTTTTAAGAAAAGATGACCATTACACTTTGAGAGAAGGAAGTTGATTTTTTTTTTTTTTTTTTTTTAGTGCAATGGAGCAATCTCGGCTTACTGCAACCTCCGCTTCCAGAGTAGCTGGGATTATAGGCATGTGCCACCACACCTGGCTAATTTTTACATTTTTAGTAGAGATGGGGTTTCACCATGTTGGCCAGGCTGGTCTCGAACTCCTGACCTCAAGTAATCTGCTCACCTCAGCTCCCCAAAGTGCTGGGATCACAGGCATGAGCCACTGTGCCCGGCCAATTCTTTTTCTTTTCTTTAGCATTGTAACAACACTTATTTTTTATAATTTTCTTTAAATAAATCTCATGAGAATTTCTCATGTGCCTACTAATGTTTATTGAGAGAATATCTGTGCCAAGATTTACATTGGTTTAAAATAAGAAATGCTAGTAACAATTACTCTGTGATTTATTTCATGCATTATGAAATGATCATACTTCCACTTGAGGTCTCTCAGTAAGTGGTGAGTAAGTCTGGACACTCCTGGTCAATGAGCTGTGGCGCAGATGGCGTTAAACACCTCTGATGACTTAGGAGAAATGAAGCCGTTTTGTGTAGAGTGAGGAAATTGTTTTCATGAACCATCTCTTATCACTAGAAATTCCTTTATAACACCAGCTCTCAGCTCATCTTCTTGTGATCCTTTCCTCCACTCCCTTTCTCAGCTCCTTCTCTATGTTCTGGGCCACTCCCCACTCACTTTAAACAATTGTACTATAAAACAAAGCAAAACAAAACGATGAAACATGCCTGCACGTGCCAGATAGTCAAGAATTAAAACCTCTTATACTACAGATGGCCAGGTTGTGGAGAGTGGGAAACCTACGCACTACTGGTGGGAGAGATAGTACCTTCTGAAGCGTAATTTGGGGATATTTAATAATATCAAATGAGCATATCACCAAGACTTAGTCATTCTGACCCTAAATGTATACTGTAAAAAAAGTCTCTTGCATGCATAAGGAGATATAATCAAGAATGTTTATGTTAACATGTTTATATAACTCCTCCTCCCAAAGAAATGGAGAATTAATAGATACCTTCAGCTGTAATCTTTTTTTTTTTGAGACTGTCTTGTTCTTTTGCTCAGGCTGGAGTGCAGTCATGCTATCTTGGCACACTGCAACCTCTGCCTCCTGGGTTCAAGCAATTCTCCTGCCTCAGCCTCCATAGTAGCTGGGATTACAGGTTCCCGCCACGACGCCCAGCTGATTTTTATATTTCAGTAGAGATGGGGTTTCACCGTGTTGGCCAGGCTGGTCTCGAACTCCTGATCTCAAGCAATCCACCCGTGTTGGCCTCTCAAAGTGCTGGGATTACAGGTGTGAACCACCATGCCCAGCCAGCTATAATTATTTAATGGAATATTATAGAGCACTTAAAACGAATCAGCTAGTGCTTTAGACATCAATATAAATATATCTCAAAACAACAGTGTTGGGGGAAAAAACAAATTACTTGTGTACAGTCTCATACCATCTATATAAAATATCATGTGCAAGAGGATGTTTTTATACACACTTGTGTTAAAAAAGGATAGACGTGTATGGGAATTATAAGCAGCATTCAGAATAGTTACCTCTTAGGAGATAGGAATGGAATAAAATTGAGAAGGGAATATGAGAGTCTTCAACTATATCTGTGATGTTATATTTCTAAATCTAGGTGGTAGACCATGAGTGCTAATTTTTATACTTTTTATATACTTGAAATATTTAATAATTAACCTTTTTCTTAAAAAAAGGAATAGATTGCTATATTCTTGTATTTTTTTGTATCCATCAGGATAACGTACATGCGTTTTGGACGCTGGAATCCCAAAATATTTGTAGTGTCTTTTTTCTATGTTCTGGCTGTGGTTAGAAAGCTTCAGATATTTGGATATTTCCCTTTCTGCACTCAAACAGACTTTATTCTCATTTTATCCATTAAATGAGATGTTTCCATGTTTCTTGATAGATTGGTAGGCAGATCAGTTAGTGGCGATGCAGTTTGTGTTGAAACATAATGATTATATTAGATTATTTCTTGTTCAAAAGATTTAGTTGTATTTTTATCTTTAACTATTGGCTGAAAAGTTACTTTATGGATGGGATTTTCATTAATAGACAGTCTTTCTCTGTGGCAACCTGTCTACCTGCTTCCTTCTTCACTATCTCACTGAATACAGAACACACATATGTGATGCTTGAAACCCTTACTCTGCCTCAGTGCATCTATTATTTTCTAGATCGGGATCTGACTAGCATGAAATCTTAGGTGCACAAACCAAAATTTGTAACGCTTCACTAAATTAGCCCTTAAAAATCAGCAAATATTAATAATATGGCAGCTCCCCAAAACATTGAAAATAAAATTACCACATAATCTAGCAATTCCACTTCTGGATATACACCCAAAAGAATTGAAAGCAGGATCTTGAAGAGGTATTTGTATACCCATGTTCATAGTAGCATTATTCTTAGTAGCCAAAAGGTGGAAGCAGCCCACATGTTTATCAACAGATCATTGGCTAAACAACATGTGGTATGTACATATATGGAATATTATTCAATCTTAAAAAGGAAGGAAATTTTGACACATGGTACAACGTAAATGAACGTTGAAAACTACTGCTCATTCAAGCAGTTCCATGGCACCTAGACCCATGATCTTTTATCTGCAGGCACTGAGGGACCCAATCTCCTTTAGAACTTAAACACGGAGTCTTGTCTTTCTGGCACTGATTCATATCCATTTGAAGCAAATGGTTATAGTTTTGAAAATAACAGTGATGTCCATGTGTAAATTTTGATGATTATACCGGTTTGTACATTGGTGAGGACATCTGGTAATTTATTACAAATACCTCACACTTGAATTGAATTCTTACCTGTATTTGGAGAATCTACTTGGATTCCAGAGTGTTCTTAAACCCATAAAAACATTTATCTCTTTTTTTGTTTTTATAAACAAAAAACAGTACTTCCTTTTGTTAAAGTTTTGCCTCCCTTATCAAAGTAAATAAGGTGAATTTGGTTTTAGCTTGAGTTGTGCATGAAATTAAAATTTTTATTTTTCAAAGGTTTAGGACTCTTTTAGTTTAACAAAGAATTTTTTGCTGGATTCTTTTCAGCATTTTAAAAATTATCAACTTGTTAGTGGTACAAAGTACACATTCAATAATGTGTTTTAAAAACATTGTTGTAAAATATGATCCTATAAAGTGGTCTCACAATTTGTGAACCGGGAACACTGGCCCTGCCCCTTTTTAATAGTGCTGCCTCTGGACATCCCTGAAGTTTCTAGCTTACTTTATAACCAGCTGTTGATTTTAAAATGCTGGGACTCTGTACTCTTCCTAGTTCAATGTTGCCATCCCATACACTTCTTATCATTTGGTAGAAACAATCTTGTTCCTTTATTTTATTTATTCAGAAATGATCTAACTTTCTTTTAAGCTATAATCATTCCATCTCAAATTGGGGAAAGAAAGAGGTAATTTGTGGGGAGAAGCAGATAAGCCATTTGTGTAACATTGCTTTATGAAGGTTTTCTCTGAAGATCTTGAATTGACAAGCTAGATGAATGATTTATTTAGCAGGAGTTGACTTCCTAATTGTAGAATCCCTGAGGTTATTGAAAGGACTCAAGACTGGAGAATTCAGCTTTCTTGGATGTCAATTAGCAATAGTGTACCTTCTAAGGAATTATGTATAGACTGGGTAAAATATGCCCTTGCTTTCTCCTTCCTGATTCCTCTTTAACCACCCTCACTCCTTGCCCACTGTTTTGAATCTCTTATTACCATTTTGTCCAAGAGGCGATGCACAATGCCATTATATGACTGGGTAGGCACCAGCTATTTGTCTCATTTGTAGTGACTCTGGTCATAGGCCTGTGATTTTGAATACCCGTAAAGACCAAGAAGGACTACCTCTGTGCACAGAGGAAGGAGTGGGGCAAGCCTTGCTGAATTATCTTTCTTTTCATTTATTCTAAATAATTGACTCTTTCTGTGACAGTTGATCTTTTTGGCATTGTAACCCATCACCCTCTTTGGGGCTTTTTAGAATATATCTTTGAAACTATTGCTGAAATATGTGTGTCTATTAGTCCATTTTCATGCTGCTGATAAAGACATACCTGAGACTGGGTAATTTATAAAGAAAAAGAGGTTTAATGGACTCACAGTTCTGTGTGGCTGGGGCAGCCTCACAATATGGCAGAAGGTGACAGGCACGTCTTACATGACAGCAGACGAGGTAGAATGAGAGAGAAGTGGAAGGGGGAACCCCTTATCAAATCATCAGAATTTGTGAGACTTCTTCACTACCACGAGAACAGTATGAGGGAAACTGCCCCATAATTCAATTATCTCCCACCAGGTCCCTCCCACAACATGTGGGAATCATGGGAGCTACAATTCAAGATGAGATTTGAGTGGGGACATAGCCAAACCATATCAATGTGCAAAGTATGATTTACTGTAGAAAAATTCATTGTGCCTCCAACTTTAACAATACAGTTAAAAAGAAAAGTAATACATGAACTTGAATATTATGGCCTAATTAGATGTTGCTGAAAGAAACAGCTGGTTAAAAAGAAGAAGTTGATTATAATAGCAACACAGTATAAAGTGAAGTTTGTGTTAAGAAGCTCTGTTAGGCCAGGCACAGTGACTCATGCCTGTAATCCCAGCACTTTGGGAATATGAGGCAGGAGGATCACCTAAGCCCAGGAGTTCAAGACCAGCCTGGTCAGCATAGTGAGACACCGTTTCTACAAAAATTACAAAACTTAGCTGGGCATGGTGGTGTGTGCCTGTAGTCCCAGCTACTTGGGAGGCTGAGGTAGGAGAATTAGCTGAGCCTGGGGAGGTTGAGGTTGCAGTGAGCTGAGATCACATCACTGTACTCCAGCCTGGGTGGTGATAGAGTGACAGAGTGAGACCATGTTTCTTAAAAAAAAAAAAAAAAAAAAAAAGCTCTGTTAAATGCTTTATATATAAAATGTCATTTTTCAGCATTCCAGCCCAGTTTAGAGACAGATATCTACTTACGGCAGAGTTCTTCCACCAAGATATACTTATTTAAATATGAAAAGAATTTAATAGGGAAAGAAGAGAGGCTAGAATTCCTTTTAGGATTACTTTCCAACTTTGGTATAATTTAACCTGATTATTGATACTAGTTGTTTTAATTGATAGGTATTCATATTCAAGAGAAGGATGTGTTCTTAGCCCCTGTCATGAATAACATAGGTTTAAAAGGTCTCTAGACCTGGCAGTGCAGAAATTGAGTTGGAGTTGTTTGCTTTGGTTTATTAATACCTCCTCCTATAAATGGCTTTAAAGTACTGCAAATAGTTTCGTTAACTTACTCCATTTGGCCTTTGCATAGAACCCAATGAGACAGACAAGTTAGATATTATTTGGATTGGAAAGATAGAAGGTATTTTCTTTTTCTTTCTTTTTTTTTTTTTTTTTTTTTTTTTGAGAGAAGGTCTGACTTTGTCACCCAACCTGGGGTGCAGTGGTGCCATTTTGGCTCAGTGCAACCTCCACCTCCCAGGTTCAAGCAATCCTCCCACCTTGATCTCCTGAGTAGCTGGGTATACAGGCATGTGCTGCTACACCTGGCTAATTTTTGTATTTTTTGTAGAGATGTGGTTTTGCCATGTTTCCTAGGCTGGTCTCAAACTCCTGGGCTCCAGTGATCTGCCTGCCTGTGCCTCCCAAAGTGCTGTGATTACAGGCATGAGCCACCCCTCCTGGCCAGAAGATATTTTCTTTACAGAAGAGAAATAAGTCCAGAGACATGCGACGACTTGTTTCAGGAACACACACAGCTAGTGTCGGGGCAAGGATAAACCCCATATTCTTTGACTTGTCATCTGGTACTTGTCTCTCTCAGTCTGTCCACAGATTTCATATGTTCTGCAAAAAGATGATTTTCTTGGTGTTTTTTTTTTTTTAAGATTATTGAGATTTTTTTCTTTTAAAGCTTGAGCTTATGTAGGCATAACATGTAAACACAAAAGTGCTTTGTTTCCTATCTATCTTTAAAGCCTCTATGTCACGGCTCTATGACACTTGTGTTGGATTACTCTCCTCAGGTCTGCTCAGCTTGTTTTAGCAGCGTGCAGAAAGGGTAAAGGGAGTGTTTCTCCTTCTCAGCAAGGCCCAGTAGGCCCACACAGCCCATCTGATAGTTCCTTGTTTTGCTTTTTTGACACATTGAAATGAGTTAAGATGATGGAGCTGAGGAGTATAGGGATTATTCTTTTCCCCCACTTTAATGGAAAACTTGCCAAGTTCCACTAGGTCAGAAAGAGGGATCAGAATGGAAGACCCAGAAAGCCACCAGCCAGGGCCAGGTTCTTTCCCTGGCCATGAACTCCCAGCCTGCTCCTTTCTCTTCTTTCAGGAAGCTGAAATCCTGGTTCCTATTCCTGCTTCTCCCACCCCAAGTCTGATTCGACTTGGCCACTCCATGCCTGCGATTCCCACTTTTTCCCCTGGCTGCAGTTACCTAAATTTTAGGCACAAAAACTTTCTAGTGGTGGAAATACTCCATTTAATTATCCCTGAGGTGGCCTTTTCAAACATTGTCCCAGAGAGCTATCAAAAGTTAGTATTTGCCTTCAAATGAGCCCTGGACTAGATTGTTTCTTTTGTCTTGCTTCCCTTACTTGGTTATCAACCAATACCAGAAAATCAGGAAAAAAAATTTTTTGGATGTTTCTGGTATAGCCAGGGCTACACTGACCAAAAACCCCCTAAAGACCTCAGACAAGTACAGAGTTGTAGTGGGATAATGCATCTTCAGAAATGTGCCACTGGTAAGGAACTGGAATTTATGTTGATTTTATCTTCTTATTCATAGGTACTTGAGATGGAAATTTCTATGAGCTGATGTGAAATAGAGCAGTTATGTCTTAAATTTATTCCCTTTCCTTCCCACCCCTCTTTAGTGGATTTAATACAAATTAAGCATTCTCTGCTCTAGGTACCTTTCAAGGTCTTATTTGTTATTTATTTGGATTGAGTTAAATGCACAGACAGCACCTTTGCTCCGTTAAAGTTGATGCCTCCTTTAAGGTTACATGATAAACTGTGAATAAACTCTGTCTCCTTCAGCTTTAGCTTCTACAAAGCATAAGCAATAGCTAACGAGAATTCAGATGTTATACGAATGATTTTTCTTTCTCTTTTTAAGAAACAGGACTCTCTTGTCACCCAGGCTGGAGTGCAGTGGTGCAATCATAGCTCACTGCAGCCTCGAACTCCTGGCCTCGAGCAACTCTCCTGCCTCCGCCTCTTGAGTAGCTGGGACTACAGGTGCACACCACCATCTGGCTCAGGAATGATTTTAATAGAGTTTTGTAATTTGCAGGCACAATCTGCAAGCATAATCTAAGATGCATGCTTTATAATGTATGCATAATCTGACAGGAAGGCAGAGGAGACATGTAAGAGGGTTATTATTTCAATGAGCAATTCATAAGGAAGACATACCATATTGGCACTAAGCCAGTAGTGGCCATTTCCTTTTCTATAGAGCCTTCTGCTCACTCAGTACTCACCACTGCTCCCTTCCCTGCCACTTCCATTTCTGTGCCTGGTGCATCAAAAACAGAGTCAAGGGTAGAATATCTCGTATGCTGGGGGAGCATGAGGGCATCTCTCCTTCTAGCAGCACAAGGACAACACTGACCATGAGAGCCCTTTAGGCAAAAGCAAATGATGAACACAGCGTTGGAAGAGACTAGCAATCGCTTAGTCCAACTCTCTTAGTGTCACATGAGAGAGAAGTGAAATGGCTAACTGGGAGCAGAGCCATCTCTTGCACATATCTACCCCTAATTCATAGTCCAATATTTTATACATTCATTAATTTATTCATTTATTTATGTTTTTGTGATACCTGCTATATGTCATGACATTTGCTAGACCATCAGTCAAGATACAAATATGAATAAAATACATGGTCTTTGCCCCCAGGAAGTCATGATGTAGGGTGAGAGAATCCTAGGAACAAAAATGTGCAATATAGTAAGTGACGTGCTATCAAGGAGATCTGTATGAGGGTTAATGGCAGCACAGATGAAGACATAATCTACTTCTGTTGCGAAGATAGGTGTCACAGAACACAGCGAAGGCCAGCTTCACAGAGGACAGGTTTCTTATACATTGCACAGAGGATGCTGCGCAGAGAGGATGGAGAGGGCATTTCCTTGTTACTTAGAGGGGAAGAGAGAAGGATATTCTATCAGGCGAGAGCCATATTTGCAAGCGTATGGTTTGCTACTCTGGAGAGAGGCTCCATAAATCAAGTTTGAAAAATTCTGCGTACTGTGTTCCTGGCTTTGTGATTATGCAACATTTTTCAACTTCCTTGTTCGTGAGCCATTTCTATGTGTGTGTGATATTAATTATTTGAAACACCTGCAGGAAAAGCCATTTTCAACCTTCCTCTAAAATGCCACTCATCTGTCCTTTGATTTCCATTCCTGGGGCACTCCCATTGACTAAGCACTTATTATGATGTCTCCAGACTTTTTCAATAGCCACTTAAATGCTTTTCTTCATCAAATACTAAGTACTGGCCAGGCACGGTGGCTCACACCTGTAATCCTAGCACTTTGGGAGGCTGAGGCAGGTGGATCGCTTGAGCCCAGGTGTTAGAAACCAGCCTGGGAAACATGGTGAAACCCCATCTCTACCAAAAAAACAAAAACAAAAATTAGCCAGGCATGGTGGCACATACCTGTGGTCCCAGCTACTTGGGAGGGTTAGGTGGGAGGATTGCTGGAGCCTGGGAAGTTGAGACTGCAGTGAGCCGTGATCCCACCACTGCACTCCAGCCTGGGTAACAGAAATTAAAAATTAAAAAAATTAAAAAATTAAAAAAATAATAATTAATACTAAGTCTCAAAAAATTAAAAAAATAATAATTAATACTAAGTACCATCATCAAATTAGTCTGCGTAAAACTTTAACAAGGTTTACCTTTTATTTATTTGTCCTTTTAAGGTAATACATTCACCCGCTAAAAACATTTAAAAGTACAAAAGGATATATAGTGAAAATTTATTCTTTTACCTTTATCCCTTAGTCAGCCAACCAACTCCATTGGCAACTACTGTTATTAGCTTTTTATACATCCTGCCAGAGAGATTTTATGAATTTACAAATTAGAATTTTATTTTTCTCTCTTTTGTACATAGATAGGAGCATAGGATAAAAAACTGTTCTCTACTTTGCTTTTTTTACTTAGCAGATCTGGGAGATCCTGCTCTATCACTTCAATAAGTTCTTCATTGTTTGTTTGGTTGTAATGTATTCCAGTGTATGGAGGTGCTAGAGTTTATTCTACTAGTTTTTAGGTGATGGCCATTTATGTTGTTCTCAGCCTTTACTATTAAAAATGGTGCCCCAATATGTGCTGATACTTCTTTGAACATATCACTCAACTTAAAAAACACGTTGACTGCCAGGTGCTCACAGAGCGGAGTACTTTATTGGAGCATTCAAAGCCTTCTTCAATAAGGCTCCAAATAGCTTTCTGATTTTACTTTTTGTGTGCGTCAAAATGAATTTTCTGTGTTAGCCAAATGACTACATTCAAGGTTTTTTTCCTTCCCCCTGCTCCCTGCCCAAGTTCCTCTTTAATTCACTCTTCCTTAGGTCCCCAAGTGAACTGTCTTCTTTAGCTCCCTTTGATAACATTTATTATTCCTCAAATGGGCCTTTGCTTTATGAAGCTCTCTGGTCTGAATCCCCACCTTCGGGCTTTGCCTTTGGAGGTCATGTCTGTCCTTCACAGCTCAGCTTGAGTTCCACCTTCTCTGCTGAGCTTCCCAGGCTTTCTAAATCTACAGGAACATCTTTCTCTGATAAAGCGTAGCTCTTGCTGTCTGTGTCATTCTTTTTCTTTTAGCAAGTGTGTGTATACACAAATGTCCATCCAGACTTATATAAATGTTTAAATGTTAAATGTGTACATGTCCTTTTTTATCAGCAACATTGTGAGGTATTGAAGAATATCTTTTAGTCATTGTTTTTTTTTTTTTTTTTTGAACCAGGATCTTGTTCTGTTGCCCAAGCTGGAGTGCAGTGGCACAGTCACAGCTCACTGCAGCCTCCATCTTTAGGGCTTAAGTGATCCTCCCGCCCCAGCCTCCCACGTAGCTTGGTCTATAGGTGTGAGTTGTGTGCCACTACACCCAGCTAATTTTCAGATGTTTTCTAGAGGCAGAGTCTCATCATGTTCCCTAGGTTGGCCTCCAACTCCTAGTCTCAAGTGATCTTCTAGCCTCAGCCTCCCAAAGCACTGAGATTTACAGGTGTGAGCCACAGCACCAGGCATTTTTAGTATTTTGTGTACATCTTCATGGCCCTCACAACTACCCAGTGCAGTTCTTTCCTCTGTCAGTTTTTGTTTTCTCATTTGCTATCCTTAAACATTCAAAAATTTTACATGCTCCTTTGCATGAAAGCCCTCGTTGGTTCTTCTTTGCCCCATGTGGATTCAGCATCCTGGTCCTGGGCTGAAGATGATGGCCACTCAGCCGGGCCTCGCCTGGCCACACTCCTCCCTCCCAGATCTGGCTCCTTGCCTCAGCCAGATGGACTCGCCCTTGAGGCTCCACAAATGCCTTACGATTTCTGTTTCCATGGCAACATTCATGCCATCCTTTCCAATATGCTGTTCCCTTTTCCCTTTTCTAAATCATGTTTCCCCAACCTCAGTGAAGCTTTGATACAACAGGCTTTTCTAGATCGTCTCTCCAGTGTCTGCAGTCATGGTGAGGTACAGGAATAACAATACCGATAGTTAGCTTATATTGAGAGCTTTTACGTGTCAGGCACTGTAGAGCTATATTATTTGTATAATCTCACTCACTCTTCACAACCTAGAAGATAGGCACACTGCCCACACACTATGTATTTATCCCATTCTTTTTTTTTTTTTTTT
>NW_012101965.1:2796862-2799056 GCF_000951045.1 Mandrillus leucophaeus
AGTCCTAGCTACTTGGGAGGCTGAGGTGGGAGGATCACTTGAGCCCAGGAGCTCATGGCTGTACTGAGCTATGATTGTGCCATTGTACTCCAGCCTGGGCAGCAGAGCCAGACTCTTTCTCTAAAATAAGTAGATAGATAGATAGATAGATAGATAGATAGATAGATAGATAGATAGAAAACTTTTCAGATGCAGGAACGGAATCTACACTTCCTGAAATTTCTAATTGCTAATATCATTGTTAATACAAATTTTCCCACATAGTTCAATAAATGTTGTTGAATTATTCAGTTTTATATTAACTTGTGGTATATTTTTTTCTTGTTTTTCAGGAACTCATTTGCCAGAAGAATACTGTGAGTACTTTATTTAGCCTTCCAGAGTTTTAAAAATATTTTCTTTTCCATTAACTAATCTTCAGTATTTTTTAAATCACAAATTATTAATTTCTCTCTCTGTTACTCCTCTTTAGATTTTCTGATGTATCAATATAAACATGGTTATCTAAGTACTTCATTGTAGCGAAACTTTATTTTTCATAATGAGAGATGACACTGATACCTGTGTTTTTCTGTATATAATTAAGGTTTGGAAGAAAATGTTTCATAGTATATTCAGGCCAGACATGATGGCTCATGCCTGTAATCCCAGCATTTTGGGAGGCGGAGGCAGGCAGATCACCTGAGGTCAGGAGTTCAAGAACAGCCTGGCCAACATGGTGAAACCCCATCTCTACTAAAAATACAAAAATTAGCCAGACATGGTGGCATGCTCCTGTAATCCCAGCTACTCCAGGAGGCTGAGGCAGGAGAATTGCTTGAATGCGGGAGGCGGAGGTTGCAGTGAGCCAAGATCATACCACTGCACTCCAGCCTGGGTGACAGAATGAGACTGCGTCTCAAAAAAAAAATAAATGAATAAAAAAGAAAATGTTTTATAGTATATTCAGTGTTGTGGAAATATGAGTGGCTCTAAAGCAACCTATATCCGCACAGAGATACACATATGTGTGTATGTATATGTGTCTGTAGTAAGTTTCCATGGCAACATTCATGCCATCCTTTCAAATATGCTGTTCCCTTTTCCCTTTTCTAAATCATGATTCACCAACCTCAGTGAAGCCTTGATACGACAGGCTTTTCAAGATCATCTCTCCAGTGTCTGTAATCATGGAAAGGTATAGGAATAACAATACTGATAGCTTATATTGAGAGCTAGCCGGCTCAATATAATATAATTAATGTACACTAAGATATAGACATATCTATCATCTGTCTTCTACTTGAAGAGATTGATTTAAGTTCCTAAGTATTGTAGTCTGCCTCTGAGACTACACTACAGAATTCCTACCTTCCACACAGAATTAAACAAATATGAAAACATGAGAAAAGTAAATTTTAAATTTAAAAAAAAGCTGCGTGAAGAAGAATTATAATATAAAGTGGAGACAGCCTTGTTAGGCCAACGGTTGTGGCCAGTGGTTGTACATTTATTTCAGAAAGTAAGCCAGTATTTAAAAACCTTAAAGAATGTACCCCTGCAACTCAGAGTGAAGATAATACACAATAAGTTATAAAAGCCTGCACAAGATTTGATTTAAGATGACAAAATTAATAATACAATTGGTCACTTCTCCTTAAATCAGAAATTTTAAACCTTTTTTTTTTTAGTAATGATTATACAACTCTGAAGTAATTTTAAAACATATGCTTAAGATTTAACCAGGGCAGACACATATTTCAGCATAAATAATGCTGCCATTATAAACTCTTATCCTTCCTATCTCAACAGGAAATGAGCAATTGTTGCTTCATGCTTTAATGCACTGTTTTTAAATATTGTTTAATTTGTTAAAGGTGTTAAACTGTTTAATTTATCTCACACTCTTTTTTTTTTTTTTTAATAACAAATATTGATTGGACATGCACTGCGTGCCAGGCTTTGGGCTTGGTGCCTCAGGGTTCTCACGGGGGAGGCTGGAAGTGGAAACAAGCACATGTGTAACTGTTGTGTAGACAGTCTAATTGGTAGAAAATCAGCAAACAAAGAAGCAGACAAATTAGAAAATGAACGTAAGGTGATGTGCTAAAGAGAGGGTAGCCATTATGTCAGTGTCTTTCACAGAAGGTAGCACTCCCTGAGACCGAATGGCAGAAGGAAGTCCGTCCTGCCTAGCCCAGCTTGGACTTGTGGG
>NW_012101965.1:2804626-2805556 GCF_000951045.1 Mandrillus leucophaeus
TCCCAGGTGTAAGTGATTCTCCTGCATCAGCCTCCCAAGTAGCTGGGATTACAGTCATGCAGTCATATGCCACCATGCCTGGCTAATTTTTGTATTTTTAGTAGAGATGGGGTTTCACCATGTTGGCCAGGCTGGTCTCGAGCTTGTGACCTCAGGTGATCCACCTGCCTCCGCCTCCCAAAGTGCTGGGATTACAGGCATGAGCCACTGTGCCCAGCCACTTATCCCATTATATTTCTTAATGAAAAATACACAAATTATGACTATTTTTTGTCAGATGTCCTGATCATCTGTGTGTGGATTTGCCAGTGGCCAATACCCTTTACTTCTAGCTGCTCAGGATGTAACACACTGCTTTTTCCCCTCCCAGAGTGTGAGACAGATTGTGCTTAGGGAAAGCAAACTCATTTTAACCTCTTCCCAAAGAGATGGTGGCTGATCAGGTAATGTGCAGAAATTAGTTTTAGGTTATTCAGTTTGGGGATTTTACATATTTATGCTGGTTTTTTGTTTTGCTTTGTTTTTTAAACCACAGACAATACTTTTGTATTCTCCTGTCTCCTCCACAGATTGTAAACTTTTTGGGCTGGGCATGGTGGCTCACACCTGTAATCCCAGCATTTTGGGAGGCCAGAGTGGGAGAATTGCTTGAGGCCAGGAGTTTGAGACCAACCTGAGCAACATAGTGAGATCTTGTCTCTACAAAAACAATTATTAAAATTAGCTGGATGTGGTGGCATGCACCTGTAGGCCTGTAGTCCTAGCTACTTGGGAGGCTGAGGTGGGAGGATCACTTGAGCCCAGGAGCTCATGGCTGTACTGAGCTATGATTGTGCCATTGTACTCCAGCCTGGGCAGCAGAGCCAGACTCTTTCTCTAAAATAAGTAGATAGATAGATAGATAGATAGATAGATAGATAGATAGATAGA
>NW_012101965.1:2807221-2823126 GCF_000951045.1 Mandrillus leucophaeus
GGGCAGACACATATTTCAGCATAAATAATGCTGCCATTATAAACTCTTATCCTTCCTATCTCAACAGGAAATGAGCAATTGTTGCTTCATGCTTTAATGCACTGTTTTTAAATATTGTTTAATTTGTTAAAGGTGTTAAACTGTTTAATTTATCTCACACTCTTTTTTTTTTTTTTTAATAACAAATATTGATTGGACATGCACTGCGTGCCAGGCTTTGGGCTTGGTGCCTCAGGGTTCTCACGGGGGAGGCTGGAAGTGGAAACAAGCACATGTGTAACTGTTGTGTATACAGTCTAATTGGTAGAAAATCAGCAAACAAAGAAGCAGACAAATTAGAAAATGAACGTAAGGTGATGTGCTAAAGAGAGGGTAGCCATTATGTCAGTGTCTTTCACAGAAGGTAGCACTCCCTGAGACCGAATGGCAGAAGGAAGTCCGTCCTGCCTAGCCCAGCTTGGACTTGTGGGGAAGCAGGTTGATAAAAAGACCAAATATTGTACATTGTGAAGAAGTTGCCCCCTGACTTGAGAGAGAGCTGTTGCATTTCAGGTGCTGAATGTTCTTATAAAAAGCTGAATATTTCAAGCATCTATTTCAATACATTTGAATGCTGAGAGCTTTTCTTTCCAGAAGCTCATTTCATTTTCAACACACACTTCTGTTTACCTTTATGTAGTTTCTAAAAATTGAAAAACAGAATTGGAGTATTTTTGTGGTTTTTTTTAAACGGTGAAAAAAATTAATTAGGGGTCAGGGCAGTGGCTCACGCCTGTAATCCCAGCACTTTGGGAGGCCGAGGCAGGTGGATCATTTGAGGCCAGGAGTTCGAGACCAGTCTGGCCAACATGGTGAAACCCCATCTCTACTAAAAATACAACAATTAGCCGGGTTTGGTGGTGCACGCCTGTAATCCCAGTTACTTGAGAGGCTGAGGCATGAGAATGACTTGTACCCGGGAAGTGCAGGCTGCAGTGAACCGAGATCATGTCATTGCGCTCCAGCCTATGCAACAGAGCGAGACAACAACAACAACAACAACAACAACAAAAATGAATTATGAATTAGAGTAACAACAACAACGACAACAAAAATGAATTATGAATTAGAATAAGACTAGATTTTGAGCTGTGGGATTTTATAGCTTGTGTTGTCATTTTACGACCATGCCTCAGTGTTTTGAAATTTAAGGAAACAAGGTCTTTGAAGCAAGTTTAAATATTTTAGATTGAGTACTTTATTAATAAAAGGCAATTGTTCCACTTCAGGTGTCTATTCTTGATCACATCGGAGTTGTTGTTACTTACTTTGGGTTATCAGCTATTTCATGCTATGGGTTTGGTGGCAGTCTGCACACAGCAAATACAGAAATAACATTTCTAAGTTACATGTGAGCCAACTTGGGAAATAAATGTTCCCATACTATTAGTTTTCATCATTTTGCAAAAGTGCTTTTCTGAGCAGTTATATCTTTTTGAAAAACACAGTGTCACACAGCTTTTCCCCCCACTGCACACTCACTGGGCTGTCTCTTAGCTCAGGCCCAGTTGTAACCATGTGGCTTCTGTAGCTTATCACCCGCCTTGTTTCCTGACATTGGCAATGGGAATTTGAAAAAGAAAATGATTGCCTTAGAAACATGGGAAAGAAACTCCAAAGAATGCATTGAAGCCTAGAACTTGGGAAAACCCTTAGCATGCTTAGGTATTTTCAGCAAAGATTCTGAAGCCTTATACCATGGGGTTTGTTTCAGCAACTGCTTTTCTCTGCTGTTTGCGTACTCGTTATTACCCCTTTACCTCTCCTCTGCCTAACACACACCCAGACATCTGAGAGTCATTCTCCCCCAGAATTAGTTTTACACAGGTGCAGTATTCCCCATTGCCCGTATTTCAATAATAATGTCTGATAAACTAATGTATGTAGTATTAAGGCTTCTGAGGATACATAATTTTATCCAGCAGCTTAAACTCTGATACCACTTTTCTGCTTTATTGGCTTTTTGGCTCTTTGTTCTCATTTTGTGGCTTGGAGGATTCAGATAATTTTCGTTCATAATTTTGAGTTATGGTGCTTATCTGCAATAGTGTTTGATTCTGTCGTTCTTTTAGAACAATTCTCATAGTTGAAGCTTTAGATGCTTTGGAAAGCAGTCTCTTTGGTATCCTTGCCTTTCTTTTCTGCTTCAGCAGTAGCTTGGGTAAAAGGATTAAATTGGGCGGATGTGCTGTGGGATCTTGGTAACATTTTAGAAGCAGGACATGTTCACTTTCCCTTTTCCAATTATTGTTTCCTCTTCTAATTATTGTTCCATGGAGGAGAACCTGAGACAGGAACAATTTAGCATACTTGATTTTCAAATCAAGTCTCACTCTCTGGAAGTTCTTCTCGTGCTTTAACTGGAAGTGAGGTTTGGTTTCTGCTTCATTACCTGACATACAAGAAGCAGCCTTAAAGGATAATATGGTCATAAATAATGAAGTCTGGTCATAAGGGCATTTGGCATTTCTTGTCTGTTTTCTGTGAACAGTCATTTGGCTCATGCAGGGTTCCCACAGAAAGTGACAGAAGGTTAGAGAGCAGGTATGTCTGCTGTAAAGGCCACTCAGGAGGGTGCATACCCCCCTAGTGGGAAGGACATGCCCTCTAGAGAAAGAGGTCCCTGGGCTGGAGTGCCAAACATGTCACAGACCAAATGTAGGATCTCTCTAAGCCTTACCTGTCTCCTCACTTTTAACATGAAGGCCACAGCAGCTTCTTTGTAGGTTGTGACCCACTGACTTATGACTGTCCATACCCAGGCACACGCACATGGTGAATACATGTTTGTACCTATTACTTAAGTGCTAAGGGTAAGAGAAATGCTGCATTATTCTCTGTATGCTAATATGGCTAGGAATGGATAACCTGGACTTTTTTTGTTCCGCGTAATAGCAGTAGTCGGGTTTCCCACATATCTCTTTCTAGTTCTCAGCCTCTGCCTTTTTCTGTGATTTTTCTCATGGAGGTCTCTCCCACTTCTTTTGATTCTACCATATCCAATAATTCTCAGGTCTGTATTTTGGCTTGAAACTATTTTATGTTTCAATCACATATTACTAGCTCTCTTTTGGACATTTTCACATTAGGTATCTTGCCCCACCTCAATCCCAACCTCTTTAAAAGTGAACATTTCACCCCATCCCACCAAATGCAAATCTCAACCTTTTGAAGTTCTTCTCATATTTTAACTAGAATTCAGATTCTTTGATTAATTACCTGATATACAAGTGTCTCGAAGAGTCATGTGTTCATAGATAACTTAGTCTGGTTCTGCTTTCTGAATTCTTGCTTTCTGTTAATGATACCACTCTGTATAGGCGGTCCCCCTTAGGACTGCAGAGTTGCCTTTGATGCCTTACCCTTTCTTAGGTTGTGTTATCAGTTACCAGATCCAGCTGATTCCTCCTTCTTCTGATTCCTCCTTCTTCAGTCGAGCATGTGTCTGTTTCTCTATCGCCACCTCTGCCGACCTGGTCATGCTGTGTAGCTTCCTGCCTCATCTCTTCAAACCTTGTTTCTCTTTCCTTTCATGCATCTTGTTACCTGCCCAGGCTGCCAAAATGCAGTTTTGATTGTGCATTTTGATTCGTGCATTTGATTTGTGCATTTTGATAGTGCATTGTGAAAATGCACAGTTCTCCATCTCTCCCTCCTCCCTCCCTCTTTTCTCTCTCTCTCTGTCTCTCTCTCTCTCTCCTTCTTTCGTTTGTTCATTTGTTTGTTCTTCTTGACAGAGTCTCGCTCTGTCACCCAGCCTGGAGTGCAATGGTGCAATCTCGGCTCACTGCAAGCAATTCTCTCACCTCAGCCTCCTGAGTAGCTGGGATTACAGGTGTGCACCACCACACCTGGCTGATTTTTGTATTTTTAGTAGAGATGGGGTTTCACCATATTGGCCAGGCTGATCTTGAACTCCTAGCTTCAAGCAATCTGCCCATCTTGGCTTCCCAAAGTGTTGGGATTACAGGCGTGAGCCATCACACTCGGCTGATTGTGTTTTCTTTCCCTCTGTGGATCCTTCTATGATTCTCCATTTCCCAGAATGTACAGTCTAACATCCTTAACTTTGCATTTACTTCCCTTCCCTGAGCTCCAAGCTCTAGTCATATTTGCTTACTCAGGGTATCCAACACACTTTCCACTTTCATCCCCACTCTGCTTTTGTTTGCACCAGTTTATCCTCACTTGGGCATCATCCAGGAACCAAGAGAAGGTCAGTGAGCCCAGGTTGTAGTGGGCGAGGGGAGAGTGGCAGGGCTGAGGTTAGAGAGGGGCAGGATCTGCATAGTCAGGCCCTTGTACATTGCATTGCAGTTTCTTCTTCCTCCCAAGAGCAAGAGATGGGGCTTTAAGCAGCTGCGGGAAGTGATCTGAGGGAGGGTGTTGAATGATCACCCTGATGGCTGAGTAGAGAGTGAATTAGAGAACAAGAGTGGAAGCAGGGGGACCAGTTAAAGCTGATGACAGTGGCTTGGACCAGGTCCATTGGTGTATGGACTAAAGTGCTGGCCGAGAAGATGGAGGGAAATGGACAAATATGACATATTTTTGAAGTCAGGACAGACAGGACTTTGATAGGATATGGAAGGGAAAGGGAATGGAAGCATCAAGGATAACTTCTGGGCCTGTCGTTTTAGTAGTGGGGAGACAGAGAGAGAGAGCAGCCTCCCAGGGAGTGGATTTGAGCAGGACCTACTTGCAGCATCACCTTACATGTAGGAAGCCCTTCAAATGTGAGCTTGTAGCATTTTCATATATGTATGCTGCACCCTGTGACTAAATTATAAGTTCCCTGAAGGCTGAAGGCCATGCTTTAAACTACTTTTTCCAACAGCAGTAACGTAGTGCCCTGGCCTTGAAAATGTAGAAACTGTTCCACTCTTTTTTTGGTGTCATCTGTAAGTCCTAATTATTTGACGTGAGCAATGAAAGGAATTGGGGAAATTTTCATTGTCATAAGTCGTAAATAAGTAATGAGGCTTTTCTATTTCCCTTTGCATTTGGAATTATTGAAACTGAGTAAGACATGGGACCATCTGTGCTGTGTCTCCAGGCCAGCTCCCCACTTCCCGGTGCCTCCTCTCTCCACAGATGTGCACTGGGAACTACACCTTTGTTCCTTATATGATAACGCCACATAACAAGGTCTACTGCTGTGACAGCAGCTTCATGAAGGGGTTGACAGAGCTCATGCAACCGAACTTCGAGCTGCTTCTTGGACCCATCTGCTTACCTCTTGTGGATCGTTTTATTCAACTTTTGAAGGTGGCACAAGCAAGTTCTAGGTAAAGTTTAATAATGCCATTTGTTGATGATAATGAAGTGTTATTCTACTTCTTTATTTGTGCATGATATCAGGTGCTCTTGAGATATTAGTATACATCTAAGAACCAGGGGGAAAATGTTTATTATCCTCCAAGTAGATAAAATAGATGCCACATAATACATTTTATTCACAGAACAACAACAGGACAAGTTGAAATCAGCAAAAAATTAAAAAGTCTACTAACTGCTTTATAGTGATGGTAGAACTAAAAATATATACAAAGCAAGTACAGAAACATTACCAGGATAAATGTCCAAGGACTTTTAGTGTAAGGGCAAGAACATTTTAACTTTAATTAACTCTTAACTCTAATTGTTCTTTCAGTGAAGAACAATTATTTATGTTAATAAATGATAAGCTGAGTCAGAAAGTTAAGGTTGTATTATGTTCAAATCATACATCATGGCTGGTGCAGTGGCTCACGCCTGTAATCCCAGCATTTTGGGAGGCCGAGGTAGGCAGATCACTTGAAATCAGGAGTTCGAGACCAGCCTGGCCAACATGCCAAAACCCTGTCTCTACCAAAAATACAAAAATTAACCTGGCATGGTGATACACACCTGTAATCCCAGCTACTCATGAGGCTGAGGCAAGATAATTGCTGGAACCCAGGAGATGGAGGTTGCAGTGAGCCAGGATCATGCCAGTATACTCTGGCCTGGGCAATAGAGTGAGTCTCTGTCTCACAAACAAAAACAAAAAACAAACAAACAAAAAATCATAGGTACATCTAATTTATTTAGAACAATTTATACTGGAAACAGTAAAATGGAAAACAAAGTTTTGGCATTTTAAGTGGTTTTTTGCAGGAAAATTTATTAATATGGAGTACCTTTACCTTTAATTCTTTCTGAAGGCAGAGTATTAAAAGAAATACACTGGCTGCTAAATTTCTTAATAATGCCAGATATGTAAGATATTTTACTAAAGGCATCTGAATGAATTGAAAGCTACAAATGCTTTATAGCTATTGCTGCAAATATCATTCATTTCTTTATTAAAATTATTGCTTTCAATTGAAATCATTTCTAATGTCAAACTCTTTGAAATGTGTGTGTTTTTACCAGCCAGTATTTCCGGGAATCTATACTCAATGATATCAGGAAAGCTCGTAATTTATACACTGGTAAAGAATTGGCAGCTGAGTTGGCAAGAATTCGGCAGCGAGTAGATAATATCGAAGTCTTGACAGCAGATATTGTCATAAATCTGTTACTTTCCTACAGAGATATCCAGGTGAGAAGATGTTTAAAGTGAAATCTTTGTCATGTAGCATGTTGGAGGGATAAGGGAGTATTAACCTCAAATTTCAGTTTGCTGGTAAGCAGTTCATGTTACTACACGTAATTTTTTATTGACTCTCTTAAGCTTTCCATCCTATAATTTTATGATGGATGAAAAAGACTCATGTGAGTTAACCATCAGTGATTGTGAAAGACTTGTATGGTAAAGGCCTGACTTTTTCCTCCAAAAGAACAAAAAGAAAAATCTGCTGGCACAGCGAACCTGTGGACACAGTCTATTCTACTGTTCGCCTCAGGCACACCTGTCAGTGAAAGCTTTGTTTTGGCAAATAGCAGACATTTTTAGAGCTTTCTGGACATACTTTTTATCCCTTGAAATTGTATTGCTTGAAATTGATAGTGCTGAATCTAACTTGCCCGAAGGAAAAAAATATGTAATTGATTACTTACAGAAATAACTTTAAAAAATATGTAATGTAAAACACACTAACAGGCTATATCATTTTTATTGACATGTCTTAAAATTTTAAAAATAGGGTAAGTAGAATAAAATCCTCTCCAAGTTAGGGATTTGCTCTTAGGTTTTAATAGTAAAATTTAAGTGACATCTGGTTTCTTCTTTCCATTCCTAGCCTTTCAGGTCTGTGTAAAGGCTTCATGTGTTTGAGACAGACTCATATCCATGGAGGGCTGTGGCACATAGGATCCTGTGGCTAGAGTGCTTACTCATGTGACATGGAACTGTGTTGCTACTTGTAACAGAAGTTCAACCAATTGCCTCATGTCCTTGACATTTTTATTTCCCTGAAATTGCTAGAACACTGCATACCAGGAATCTGGCTCTATGGAGAAATAAACCACCCATATTTAGACAGCAGAGCATTATCATGCTTGGTGTTTTTGTTTCTTTTGCTTTTTTAGTTTTTGTTCAACATGGTAACTATGTTTCTAATGTTTATATATATATATATGATCTAAACCCTTTAGAAGGAAAACAAAAACTGTTATTCTAGGTTCTTCAAAGTGTTCTCTGGATCCTAATGTCTTTTTAATGCGTTTCTTGAATTCAGATACCTGGTTGTCAAAAGACATGTTATTGTCAGAATTTTCTCCTAATGGTTTAATTCTGTGCTATTCTCATCTTGTTTGAAAGGACTATGATTCTATTGTGAAGCTGGTGGAGACTTTAGAAAAACTGCCAACGTTTGATTTGGCCTCCCATCACCATGTGAAGTTTCATTATGCATTTGCACTGAATAGGTAAGAAGAAAAAGTTCCCTTCCAGAATGCGTTAACATATTATTGTGTAACCTGCATTTCTTTACCGGGAATGTGTTTACTGCAGCATTGCAGGAAGTCCCTATTAAAATGTAATATTAGCATATCTGCTTCAACCCTGTGAAATATAGGAAGCACACATTCTTATTTTTTTCTGATTTATTTTTCAGTAAAAAAAGTCTCACACTGTTGATATATTTAAATTCTTACAGTTTTCTGCTCTGTCAAAGTTTGTATTTGCTATTCATATTTTTTAGAATTGTAAAAGTTACATGAATATGATGTTATCTTTAAGCAAATACACTCATCACCAGATGGTCATTCACACAAAAGTTTTCACTAGAATAAGGATGGTTATATCTAGGTGAACATAGTGTTAGATATTTAGTACAAAGGATAAAAAGGAATTTCATGGACAGAAGATTTAGAGTAGTAACTGAGAATAGAAATGATACATTTTTTATAATAGCTTTATTGAAATATATTTCATAGGCTGGGCATGGTGGCTCACACCTGCAATCCTAGCACTTTGAGAGGCCAAGGTGGTCTGATTGCCTGAGCTCAGGAGTTCGAGACCAGCCTGGGTAACACGGTGAAACCCCGTCTCTACTAAAATACAAAAAAATTAACCAGGCGTGGCGGCGTGTGCCTGTAGTTCCGGCTACTCAGGAGGCTGAGGCAGGAGAATTGCTTGAACCTGAGAGGCAGAAGTTGCAGTGAGCCAAGATCATGCCACTGCCTTCCAGCCTGGGCAACAGAGCAAGACTCTGTCTCCAAACAAACAAAAAAGAAATACATTTCATTAAAACAATAAATTTTAAAACATTTTCATCACTCCAAAAGGAAACCCTGTACCCATTAGCAGCCCCCCTTCCATTTCCCTCCCAAATCCCCAACTCTAGGCAACCACGAATCTACTTCCAGTCTTTACAGATTTGCCTATTCTGGACATTTCGTATCAGTGGAATCGTACAGTATGTGGTCCCTTGTGACTGACCTCTTTCACTTAGCATAATATTTTCAAGGTCCAAGAAATGATAAGTCTATGTAGTTTTTATCTGGTTTTGTGAACTGTCTACACATACTGTTTTAAAACAGGCTACATAAAGCAACTTCCTTAGATAATCAGTTAGTCACATGTAGAAATCAAGCAGTTGTTGGGTTTGATTTGATTTTTGGTATCGTCTGTGAATGAGTTTGCTAAGTTTTGGAGCAAAAGCCATTGAAACCTAAGGTCAGGGTTTTGTCCCTACTTGGATTAACTTACTCTGCCCTATTCAAAACCACAGACTACAGCTCTAATCTCATTTCACCAACTCGAACCTGCATATAGGCTGCAGGGAAATCAGAAGGATTGTGGATGAGTAAGTACAAATCCATCACCGTTATCAACACAGAAACTCAAAAGAAATCCTTGTTAGACCCAGTAGACATACAATAGGATAAATCAAAAAATTAGGCCTAGGACAGAGGTTTACAGAGGACTCTCAAAATCTAATTGTTTCTATCCTGGCAAATTTCTCTAATGTGAATCAACATGTTAAATAGAGCTTTTTAAAAAGAATTGACCTCTATTGCTTCTGTAATGTATATTGAAACAACAATATTTTCTACCTTAGGAGAAATCTCCCTGGAGACAGAGCAAAAGCTCTTGATATTATGATTCCCATGGTGCAAAGTGAAGGACAAGTTGCTTCAGATATGTATTGCCTAGTTGGTCGAATCTACAAAGATATGTTTTTGGACTCTAATTTCACAGACACGGAAAGCAGAGACCATGGAGCTTCTTGGTAAGTATATAGTATATAAATGAGCTACTTACTTGGTAAATCCATAGCATAAAAAAGTATTTGCAAATGAGAGTGTTAAACTGTTATTATAATCCATAAGATTGTGTATTATGAACTAAACCTTAGATTTTATTTTATTTTATTTTTGAGATGGAGTCTTGTTCTGTTGCCCAGGCTGGAGTGCAATGGCGTGATCTCAGCTCACTGCAACCTCTGTCTCCCAAGTTCAAGCAATTCGCCTGCCTAAGCTTCTTGAGTAAATGGGATTACAGGTGCCCGCCACTATGCCTGGCTAATTTTTGTATTTTTATTAGAGACGGGTTTTACCCTGTTGGCCAGGCTGGCCTTAAATTCCTGACTTCCGGTGATCCACCTGCCTCTGCCTCCTGGGATTACAGGTGTGAGCCACCATCCCTGGCCAATCTTAGAGTTTATAACTTTAGTAAATAATTTGATAAAATTCATGTAATATGGTAGAGTAACTTAGGATAAATTAGATGAAAAGATAATTTAGGAAATATAATTTTAAAAAGATATTTTAAATAATTAATGTAAATAATAAAATATAATTTTGTAGAAAAATTTATATAAAGACATTTTAAAAGACCTGAATGAAAGGAAAAATATACCGAGTTTGTAGATGAGAAGGGTTGATATTTTAAAGATTTGAATTCCCCCCAGCAGAGGTTTTCATGTGATTTGAAAAACCAATTCCAAAATTTATTTGGAAGAATAAAGGACTGAGAATAGGCAAAGCAATTCTGGAAAAGGACAAGGTGGAAGGACTTGCTCCACCAGTTAACAAGACTCATTATAAAGCTGTAATGATTAAGATATTGCAGTGTGGCTATAGGCATAGACAAACAAAGCACTGGAATAGAAGAGACAGCCTGGAACAGACTGAGATGTACATGAGTCCAGATTTATGACAGAATCAGCTTCATGAGCTGTAAAGGAAAGGATGGACTCTGTAGTAATGGTACTGGGAAAATTTCTTTATTTGCTTGGAAAAATAAAATAAAGTTTTATCCCCATTTTAAGCCATGCACAAAAAATGAAATCTAAGTGAATTAAAGACCAAAATATGAGAAAATATTTTAGAAAAATATTTTTAGAATAAAATGTACAAATTATATATGACTTTTGGATAAGCAAAGATTTCTTTCTTTTTTTTGAGACAAAGTCTTGCTCCATCACTCAGGCTGTAGTGTAGTGGTGCAGTCTCGGTCCACTGCCACCTTCGCCTCCTGGGCTCAAGTGATCTTGCCACCTCAGCCTCCTGAGTAGCTGGGACCACAGGTGTGTGCCACCACTCCTGGCTAATTTTTTGTATTTTTGGTAGAGAGAGGGTGTCACCATGTTGCCCTGGCTGGGGCAAAGATTTCTTAAACAAGGCTTAAAAACGCCATGTACCATAAGAGATAAGATTGGGAAAATGGTCTGCATGAAAACTGGCTTCTGCTTATCAAAGTAATAGCTTTTGGAAACAGCAGAGTAGATTCTATTGTGCTGATCTTCCTGTTGATAACAATTATAAATGTTGGAAAAAGTTGGAAAGCACTGAAGAGTGACTAAAAGTAGCCAGAAACTGGAGAGGTTTTCATCCTTGGCTGACGGGCACCACATAGGATAAACTCCACATTTGAATGGCTTTTCCCTTGGGGCATTCCCTGGTCTGCAGGGAGCAGGACAGATAGAACTCTAGCAGGAAATCACAGTCTTATTGGCCTGAGAGTGAGTTTGAGGCTGCCAGAGGACCTGGACATTGAGTGGGATAAGGCTTTGTGTGAACAAGGTGAACCACCAATAATTTATTTACCTTTTATTTAAAAACTAAATACTCTTGGCTGGGCACGGTGGCTCACACCTGTAATCCCAGCACTTTGGGAGGCCGAGGTGGGCAGATCACGAGGTCAGGAGATTGAGACCATCCTGGCTAACACGGTGAAACCCCGTCTCTACTAAAAATACAAAAAATTAACCGGGCGTGGTGGCGGACGCCTGTAGTCCCACCTACTTGGGAGACTGAGGCAGGAGAATGGTGTGAACCCGGGAGGTGGAGGTTGCAGTGAGCCGAGATCGTGCCACTGCACTCCAACCTAGGCGACAGAGTGAGACACTGTCTCAAAACAAACAAACAAAAAGACTAAATACTCTTAAGAGGAGGATAACAAATCCAAACTCTCTATAGCGTATGATCCAAAATGTTTAATACACCATAAAAATCACTAAGGAACCTGGGTGTGGTGGCATGTGCCCATTGTTCCCGCTACTCAAGAGGCTGAGGTGGGAAGATGGCTTGAGCCCAGGAGTTCAAGACCTGCCTGGACAATATAATAAGACCTTGTCTTATTTAAAAAACAAAAACAAATAAAAAAGAAAAAGAAAAACCCCAACTACTAAAGAGATGAAGAAATAGGAAAGTGTGATTCATAATTAAGAAAAAAATTAGTCATAGAAATAAACCCATAGATAAAACAGAGTTTAGAATTACCAGACAAGGACATAAAAATAACAATGATAAATATATCAAAGAATCTACTTGAAAAGATGAATAAAATGGGTGAAAATATGGGGAATTATAGGAGATATTTGGAAACTGGAAATAACCAAACGGGAGTTCTAGAACTGAAAAGTGCAATATCTGAAGTTGAAATGTCATCAAATCAGATTAACAGCAGGTAGGACACAATACAATAAAAGAGCAATAAACTTGGAAACAGGTTATCAGAAATCATTAAATTTGAAGCAGAGGAAAGAAAAAGATTAAGTCATTAATAGTTTCAATGACCTGTGGCATTTAGTGGTGTAAATACTTTTTTTTTTTTTTTTTTTTGGAGACAGAGTCTTGCTCTGTCGCCCAGGCTGGAGTTCAGGGGCGCAATCTCAGCTCACTGCAACCTCTGCCTCCTGGGTTCAAACGATTCTCGTGCCTCAGCCTCCGAAGTAGCTGGGACTACAGACATGCCCCACCATGCCCAGCTACTTTTTGTATTTTTAGTAGAGTCGGGGTTTCCCCAGGTTGGCCAGGCCGGTGTCAAACTCCTGACCTCAGGTGATCCACCTGCCTTGGCCTCCTGAAGTGCTGGGATTACAGGTGTGAGCCACCGCACCCAGCCTTGAGTGGTCTAAATACTTTTAACTGGAGTCCCAGAAGGAGAGGAGAGATATACTATTGCAGGGATAATATTTGAAGAATTAATGGTCAAATATTATCCAAATCTGTTCAAACAAACAAACAACCAAATAGAAAACAGCTCACAGATCTAGGAAGCTCAGCAAAACCCAAGAAGCATAAATATCAAAGAAAATTATCTCTTGGCACATCATAGTAAAATTGGTGAAAAACAGAAATACAAAAAAATGTCATAAATGCAGCCTAAGAAAGAAGATACATCAGGGGAAAGAGTGAGTGCTGACTTCTTATCAGAAGGAAGCCAAAGATAATGGAATAACATTAAAGTGCTGAAAGAAAGAAACCCAATCAACCAAGAACTCTATATCCAGTGATGATGTCTTTAAAATATGGGAGTGAAGTAAAGACAATTCTAGATAAGTCAAAACTGAGATAATTTGTTGCCAGCAGAACTTCACTACAAGAAATGTTAAAATCTTTAGGCTGAGGGGAAATGAAACCAAATGGATCTGTAGGAAAATGCATATAGCAGTAGAAATGATAAATATATGAATAAATATAAAAGATACCATCAACAAAGAAATCACAGACAGGGAACAATGCATGTAACCAATATAGTATATGTATTCAGTATATATAAATAACTCCTCAAAATATCTCTAAGAAAAAGAGATTTAAAAAATGCATAGGATATGAACAGATTATTCACAAAAATGGAATCACAAATGGCCAATAAACGTACTTTTGAAACATATAAAAAGATTATTTTTATACCACTTTTCTCTATTCTGATTAACCAAAATTTATAAATCTGACAATATCAGTTGTTAGCCAGGATGTTAGAGAAATGTGAGTCCTAATGCCTGCTGGTTGTGCTATAAATTTCTATACGCACTTAAGAGATTTTGGCATTGTTGAGGAAAGTTGAGAACTTGCCTCCCCTAGATCCAGCAGATTTATATACCTTACAGTAAATCTTAGATGTTTCTCTACATAAAAGTTTCAACATTAAAAAAAACTTTTAAAAAAGTTGAGCAAAGTAAGCAAGTGGCAGAAGGATACAGAGTACAGTATCATTTATAGAATGTTTAAAAACAGTCATAGAGATTTAGTATAAGTATAGATGCACGGATGGGCATCATAACCTCCAAATTCAGTATAATGGTTACCAGTGGGGAGGAAGAAGTAGAAAGAGATCCTGGAGTGATTCACATGCAATTTCAAGTATATTAAAAATATTTTATTTCTTAAGCTGAGTAGGAAGTATATTGGGGCGTTGCTTATATTATTCTTTTGTACTTAGTATTCCTACCACATTCCCAAAATAGTCCTTGATTTAAAAAAAAATTAAAGGAGGCCAACTTAGTTTAGGAGTTCCTGTATGGTAGCCATAATTTTTTTTAAGTTTTGAAACAGAAATCTTAGCTTTTAGAAATCTTAGATCATTTTCACAGTTTAGAGGGACTGTCTTAGTTATTTTATGTGCTGCCAAAACAGAATACAAGAGACTGGGTAATTTACAATGAATACATATATACTTCTCGTAGTCCTGGAGGCTGGAAAGTCCAATATCAAGGGGCCAGCATCTGGCAAGGGCCTTCTTGTTATATCAGCTCATGGCAGACGGGGAAAGAGACAGCGGGCAAATGGGGTTGAACACATTCTTTTAAAAGGAGCCCACTCCTTCTATACGGAACTGACTTTTGATATAACAGCATTAATCTTTTCATGGGGTCAGAGCCCACGTGGCCTTTCACCTTTCATTAGACTTCATCTCCTAACACTGTTGCACTGGGGATTAAGCTTCCAATACTTGTTTTTGGGGAGAAACATTCAAACCATAGCAACAACTGAAAGTAGGGTAATGGGAAGAAGGAGAAACACTTGGGGATGGTAATTTCCTAGATCCTTTAGGGAAGCTTTGGACTTTTAAATTTGTGCTATAAATTTTTATTACGCTGCTAAGAATTTTACAGTTTATCTTAACCAAATTTATTTTTTAAATTTTTATTTTTTAGAAACAGTGCCTTGCTCTGTTGTCTAGGCTGGAGTACAGTAACACAGTCATAACTCAATGCAGTCTCAAACTCCTGGCCGCAAACAGTCCTCCTGCCTCAGTCTCCTGAGTAGCTGGGACTACAGGTGTACGCTACAACACTTGGCTAATTTTTAAATATTTTGCAGAGATGCGGTCTTGCTATTTTGGCCAGGTTAGTCTTGAACTCCTGACCTCAAGTGATCCTCCTGCCTCAGCCTCCCAGAATGGTGGGATTATAGGCATGAGCCACTGTACTTGGCCTTAACCAAGTTTTTGTTGTTGTTTTCTGCTGTTAAAAAAGAGGAGTGTAATTTTGCAGGCTTTTTATTACCCTGATGTTTACACTTTAGGAAAATTCTAAGTTGTAGGAAATTTAGAGTTGGATATTTGAGAAACATTATGCCCAGCATAAAATGCTTTGGTATGTGACAATGAAATGCGTAGGTAGTCCAAAAAGGCCTGGTTTTCAAGGTTAATGAATTAAGATAGGAAATATCTCCTATGAAGTCAGAGTGCATTGTATACCAGGATAAAATAGAAGTGTTTTTCCATTTGAAAACAAAATAATCTAGAAGACTGAAAGCTTTCAAGGTCTCATAAAGTTCAGTTAAGAAGCAGAGTTTTTTCTGGTTTTGTTTTTGTTTCAATTTTCTGTACTTACAAATTCTGGCTCTTTTATTTTAATAATTCCCATTTAGCCTAGGAACATTAACTGCCTGCCTCTCAAAAGAGCTTTGTGTTCAAGGTCTTCAGGTCAAATTGAAGATGTCAGGATTTTTATGATTTCATTTTAAGCTATCCATTTATTTTCTAGTAAGAACAGAAAATGCTGTTAGAGCTCAAAGATTTCTAGACTTCTTTCTTTCTTTCTTTCTTTCTTTCTTTTAATTATACTTTAAGTTCTGGGATGCATGTCCAGAATGTGCAGATTTGTTACATAGGTGTATATATATGCCATGGTGGTTTGCTGCACCCATCCACCCAACATCTACATTAGGTATTTCTCCTAATGCTATGCCTCCCCTAGCCCCCACCCCCGATAGGCCCCATT
>NW_012101965.1:2828628-2870076 GCF_000951045.1 Mandrillus leucophaeus
ATCAGGGCTATTGTGGCACCATGTAGGATAGGTAGTACTTGCCTGAAATCACATTTGGTTTTGGAGAAAATGGTGTTCTTGTTCTTAAGGGAAGATATGAAGTCATTTTGAGAACTTCGAAAGGAAATTAGGTGTTTGTACTGTATTAGCATAATCATGTCTTTCTTGTTATAATGCCAAAAAAGATCCATAACCAGGAAATTAAAAGCATTAAGTCTGCTTTTAGCATTAGTATGTTCATTTTTCCATAGTAACTTGGGGAAGAACAGCGAGCCTGGCCTTATCAACTAATTTTCTTTTACGTCAGTGACAGTGCTATTCAAACAGTAATGTGTGCCTAATAAAGATTTAGTTTTTACATTATTAATGGGGTTGGCTCTACTTTGGAAGAGTTATATAACAAACTAATCAACAGACAAATAAAGAGCAATGTCGATTTTCCATTTGCCAGATTAGCCTTGTTTCCCTTGTCTTGGCTTCGAGTTGTTTCTCAGTGTTCTCTTCATTTTTACCACCCTCCTTCCCCCTCTCTTCCCACCTCCAGAGTTTTATCTCACCATAGTTGCATTAACATTATTTTTACTTAGTCCTTTATTGTGTCTGTTATATGAGTCCCCAAATTTTGGTTGATTTTTATTTTTAGAACACAAGGCCTGAAGAGTTCTTAGTAACTCAGCATGACACCAGCTCATTGGTGACCAGATGTACAGGGTTCCTAAGGGATCACTAGTTCCAGAATGACCTAGGAACTTGGGTAAAACACACAGCGTGTCCATAGTTGCTTTGTAAACAAGTGCCCTGGAACATTGGTCTGAAGCTTTGACCTTGATTTAAAGCATATTCAGCAGACGATGGATTGGATGAAGCTGTGTTATGGCATGACCAAGTTGAGGTCTAAGAATTATATATACATATATAAAAAATATATATATATATATTTAGATGGAGTTTTGCTCTTGTTGCCCAGGCTGGAGTGCAGTGGCGCGATCTCGGCTCACTGCAAGCTCCGCCTCCCGGGTTCATGCCATTCTCCTGCCTCAGCCTCCCAAGTGGCTGGGACTACAGGCACCTGTGACCACACCCGGCTAATTTTTTTTTTTTTTTTTTTTTTTTTTTTTTTTTTTTGAGACAAGATCTCACTCTGTCACCCAGGCTGGAGTGCAGTGTTGTGACTGTGGCTCACTGCAGCCTCAGCCTCCTGGGTTCAAACTATCCTTCTGCCTCAGCCTCTGAAGTATCCATGACTACCCATGTGCACCACCACCCAGCTGATTTTTCAAATTTTTTCTAGAGATGGGTGTCTCACTATGTTGCCCAGGCCTGATCTCAAACTCCTGGGCTCAAGTGATCCTTCCTCAGCCTTCCAAAGTGCTGGGATTATAGGCATGAGCCACTGTACACGGCCAGAATGAGTATTTACTATGTCTCTGTAGAGGTTTCCTAATTGACTAACAAAGAAGGAGCACCTAAGGAGAGAAACTAAGGCTTGCTTTATGTAATTCAGTTATTAGAGGAATGAGGGAGAGAACTAGATATTTGTCAAGCATTATACTGAAAAGGAAGGAGAATATGGAAGAATAGGAGTGATTTCATTTAGTGAACCAAAACGATTGTTTGCAAATCTGGCTGAGAACATCAGAATTACTTAGAGAATTTTTCAGCAATGTGAAATTCTTTGCCCCTGGAGATTCTGCTTTAGTGGATCCATCTTGCAGCATAGATTAATCATAATTGGTTGATGTAACTATTCCCCTTGCATGAAATATTTAGATTTTCTCCATATTTGTTGTCACTCCCTTCCTCCTAAATCTCTACTGTTCTTCATAGCCTCAAAGATTGAATCTAAACCCCCAACCCCACTTCCCCTTCAGAGCTCTTCCAAGTGTATCTCTTCCCATCTTTCCAACCTTCTCAGAATATGGGTTTGCATTTCTTTTTAAATAATTGGGGCAGTTATTGCAAGAATAAGTGTACACGCATCATAAACATATGAAAACTGTTCACCCTTAAGAGTAATCAAATTAGAGCAAGTTAGAATCCTGAGCTATTCTTTTTTTTTTTTTTTTTTTTGAGACGGAGTCTCACTCTGTCGCCCAGGCTGGAGTGCAGTGGCCGGATCTCAGCCCTCCTGGGTTCACGCCATTCTCCTGCCTCAGCCTCCCCAGTAGCTGGGACTACAGGCGCCCGCCACCTCGCCCGGCTAATTTTTTGTATTTTTTAGTAGAAACGGGGTTTCACCGTGTTAGCCAGCATGGTCTCGATCTCCTGACCTCGTGATCCACCCGTCTCAGCCTCCCAAAGTGCTGGGATTACAGGCTTGAGCCACCGCGCCCGGCCTAATCCTGAGCTATTCTTTCTTGTTGCAATCAATTGGCAAAGATGAGAATAATTTATTTCGGCATGGATGCTCTGTAAAAGTCACCCTCCTACACCCCTCTTGAGAATGTGAATTGGTAAAGACCTTTCTGGAAAGCAGTTTGGCATTGTGCATCAAGAGCTTTGAAATCATTCATGTTCTATGATCCAGTTCTGTCACTGGGAAACTATCCTAAAGAAATGGTAGACATAGAAACAAAGATCTGCAATGGTGTTCATGACACTGAACTTCACAAAAAGTTGGAAGAAATCTAAATATCCAAAAATAGAGAAGTTGTTAAGCAAAGAATCACATTTACAAAGGATGGAGTATCATTCATTCAAAATTTGGTGGTAAAATATATATAACATAAAATTTACCATTTTAACCATTTTAAGTGTACAGTTTAGTGGCATTAAGTGCATTCATATTGTTATGCAACTATCATCACCATCCATCCACAGAAAATTTTTTTATCTTGCACAGCTAAAACTCTGTATCTGTTAGACAACAACTTCCCATTCTCTCCTTCCCCTGACCCTAGGCACCATCATTTTCTGTCTTTCTATAAATCTCTCTGAATTTGACTACTGTAAGTACCTCACGTAAGTGGTGTCATATTTGGTTTGGGTTTTGTGTGTGTGTGTGGCTGTCTTATTTTGCTAAGTGTAAGGCCCTCAAATCTTCCTCCGTGTTGTAGCATGTGTCTGAATTTCCTTCCTTTGTAAGGTTGAATAATAACTGTGTTGTGTATTTATACCACATTTTGTTTATCCATTCATCTCTTGATGGACATTTAAATTGTTGCCAACTTTTTTGGCTATTGTAAATGATGCTACTTTAAACATTGGTGTATAAATATCTCTTTAAGGTTCTACTTTCAATTATTTTAAGTATATGCCCAGAAGAAAATTGTGGTTTTGAAAAATGTTTAATAGTAACATGCATCATGATATTTCATCAGTTAAACAGCAGATCATAAAAATAGTGTGATTCTCTTTTCTTGGGAAAAAAATATGTGCGTGGTAAAAGGACTGGAAAAACACAGTTAGAACTTGGGGTTCTTTTATTTTGTTCCCGAGTTTTCTATTATAAGAAGATATGTACACAAATAAGTAGTTTGAATTGGAGGATTATACCCCCACCAGCAGATCACAACAGCAGGGTGATTCAGCATTAGTTTCTTCACATGCTGTCCTGCTTTGTTTCTGAGTTATTTTATGAGTGTTAATTTCAGAAATATCCCTAGAGATAAAAAACACCATGAAATTCTAATTTAATTACCTTTGTGTCTCATAGAAAGAATCACAGCTGTTATATCACAACAATGAAAAATAGCAAGAACTTGACTTGAGCTCAGTGTCTTCTTTGTTGGAAAGTAGATATTCCAGCTAGAAATAATCAGTTCAAAAATATTTTCTTTATTTTTGATTTCTGTTGAACATATCAGTGCAGATGTGAAAAGTGAAGTCTTTTTTGTGAAGACTTCACTCACTCTGTAATCAAGAACTTAACTGCTTTTAAGCTAGTTTGCAATCAGGTGAAAAATACAGTACTAATCATAAGGCAATTCTTGAACAGAAACCTATTGCTTTGAAAGCTTGAAAGAAAAGTTTTCAACTTTTAAATGAAATAATGAATTAAATAATGCAAATTATTTGCTCCCTTTTGGCTGGGTGCGGTGGCTCATGCCTGTAATCCCAGCACTTTGGGAGGCCGAGGTGTGTGGATCACCTGAGGTCAGGAGTTCGAGACCAGTCTGACCAACATGGTGAACCCCCATCTCTACTAAAAATACAAAAATTACCTGGGTGTGGTGGCGCACGCCTGTAGTCACAGCTACTCGGGAGGCTGAGGTAGGAGAATCACTTGAACCTGGGAGGCGGCGGTTACAGTGAGCCAAGATTGCACCATTGCACTCTAGCCTGGGTGACAGAGTGAGACTTCATCTCAAAAAAAAAAAAAAAAAAAAAAATCAACAGGAGTGGAAATAACTTCATATGGTTACTCAAAGATAGGCACTAAAGTTCTCTTAAGATGTAAATGTGTAGTTCCCTAAGATTTATTTCCTTTATAAAGTCTTATCTAATTCAGCTTCATCCTTTTATTTATCTATCTTTATAGATAGTTTTGCACTTTTAATCATTGTTTATAGGTTTCTTTATGTATAGACTTACATATTGTTCATATTTACGTATCCTCTTGCTAAACTGTAACATTCTCAACAATATAAAACTCTTGTTTGGTGTGTTTTTATGGGTGCGTTTCAGCAGTATTGCCATGTAAGTCTTTTTGAAGTATTAGTCTTTTGTTTTATGAGACTGATCAAATAGATTGTGAAAAACACCGTTCTTTTTAGAATATATCAGTATCTGTTTCTGTTGTATATAGAATACAAGCCTTATCCTTAATATAAAAGCAATTCTCTCATTTATTTCTCATTTTTATTTTTCCTGTTTCATTCAACTCCCTTTTATTAAAAACAAAAACAAAAAATTCCCAGAAAACAATGAAAAGGAACTACAAAAATTGTTAGTGTAAACCAAAGGGTAGGCAGAGCCATACAAAGAAAAGGGCCTAGGCTTTGGAATCCAGCAGAACTGGGTAGAGTTCCTGCTTGACCACTTCCTCACTGCATAACTTAATATTCCTGTGCTTCAATTTTCTTGTTGACAAGGAATTCCCCCTACTTTAAAGAGTTGTCAGAATTAGAAGTATTATGCCTGAAATGTCTCATTCAGTGCCTTGTACCTAGTAGGTGCTCAGTAATCAGAGGCAGCTACTATTGATTCTTTTACCATTTGATGTTAATCACAGCTTTCTTTGATAGAGACTATAATCTATGCTGTTGTATTATTGTTAGAAATACACTGTCCTCATTTGTAGGAAGATTAAATATTCCCACCCATGACACCAGACTTGGTTGTGTGTCTTGATTGATGTGTATTCTGAGCAGAAGCTTTGAGAGCAATTTTGTGATTGTACCACATGTGCTTTTTCCTTGGCCATTCCCACAAGAAGGCTGCTCCTTCAGGCTGGATCCCAGATGGAAGACAGTGTGGAGCAGAGCTGAACCATGGCACAGAGCTCATGACACAGATATGTAGCATGAACAGGAGTTGCAAGCCACTGGGATTCGCAAGTTGTTTGATACTGTGACACTCTTACCCTAAAATGTTTGAGAGAGCATCTTCAGTTAAAATGGATATCATCATTATTTTAACATCTACATTTGTAAAATCAAGTTTGAGTCTTAGAAAAACGAACAAAATGAGCCGGGTGCAGTGGCTCATGCCTGTAATTCCAGCACCTTGGGAGGCTAAGGCAGGTGGATCACAAGGTCAGGAGTTCGAGACCAGCCTGACCACCATGGTGAAACCCCCATCTCTACTAAAAATACAAAAATTAGCCAGGCGTGGTGGCACGCACCTGTAATCCCAGCTACTCAGGAGGCTGAGGCAGGAGAATCGCTTGAATCTGGGAGGCAGAGGTTGCAGTGAGCTGAGATCGCACCACTGAACTCCAGCCTGGGTGACAGAGCGAGATTCCATCTCAAAAAAAAAAAAAAAAAAAAAAAAAAAAAATAAAAAAAAAAAAAGAAAAAGAAAAAAAAAAAAAAAAAAAAAAAAAAGAAAAATTAACAAAATGATAAAATATATATAAAAATTAACACAAAGAAACTAGAGAATGTAAATATGGCAATAATAAGGATCAACATGCTTGCTATGACTGAGCTTCAAGCCAATATGCTTTTTAGTAATAGAGTGAAAAAAAAATCATATGCCGATTATTCAGAGGAAGCTAAACTCTCCCTCGCAGTAAATTAAAGGAATTTCTCATGACAGACCCTGTGTAAATAAAATCTACATAAACAACAATCAATCAATAAAAGCTATATAAACAACATCATCAATATTTTTATTGAAGTTTTGGACTCCAGTAACATTAAGATGTAACACAGTGAATAATGTAACACAGTGAAAGTTATATCCTATTCACTTGTTTAAGGTGGTCCAAGGATGTAGTTTCTAGTAATATGGTTTTATCAAGATCAGAGTTGAGATCACTAACGGAAGTTAAAAGATTATTTGTATCTTGTATGAGCTGACGTATTTACCAGTAATCTCAGCCTGGTTCTTGGTAGGAAGTGGATACATTCTTTCTTCATTTCATAAGTATTTCATAATCACCTGCAGCATGTCAGGTATTCTGATTATTCAAGTACCAGAGATTCATTGGTCAGCAAGGTTGATAAGGTTCCTGCTCTTACAGAGCTTACATTCTCTTGGAGCAGATAGACAATAAAAAGAAGAATTTCAGATTATTATAAATTCTGTTAACAGATATGGAGCTATTCACAGTTTCCATTTTTTCTTGTGTCATGCTTACATGTGATTTTAAGAAATTTTTTCATTTTACCCGTGTTGTTATACTTACTGGCATAAAGTTGTTCGAAATGTCCTTTACTTTGCTTTTAATGCTCATATCATCTGTACTGATACCCCTCTTTTTGTTTATGAGGGCTTAGCAGTAATTTTTGTTTCTCTCTGTTTCATGAGAAGTCTGCCTAGGAGTTTATCAATTTTATTAATCTTTGCAAAGAACCACATTTGACACTATTTTCTTTATTGCATGTTTGCTTTTTATTTCACTGATTTCAGCTCTTTTCTTTATTATACCCTTCCTTCTACTTTGAAGATGATACGCTGTTCGTTTACTAGATGGAAGCTTGGAGCATTGATTTTTCAACCTTGCTCCTTTTCCAATGTCTACATTTAAAGGTATAATTTGTTCTGCATCCCAGACATTTTATCTATTAGACTTTCATTACTTCATATATAACAACATATATATAGAGTTCAGTTTAAATACCTTCTAATTTTCAGTATGATTTCTTCTTTGACCTTTGGGTTATGAACTGAGTTGCCCAATTTCCAAATATATCTTTCTTTATTGTTCTGTGGTTTAATTCTATTGTGGTGAGAGAACACATTTTTCATTATTTCAGTCCTTTGAAATTTGTCGAGAAGGACTTTATGGCCCAGAATATGGTACACAGTTGTTAGGTGTAGTGTTCCATGTAAGTCAGTTAGATTAACTTGGCTAATAATGTTATTCAAATCTATATCCTCACTGATAATTTTTGTCTGTTTGTTTGATCATCACTGAGAGTATTTTAAGATCTCTACCTATGATTGTAGATTTGTATGTCTGCTTTTTTAGTTCTGTCCATTTTTTCTGTATATGTTTTGAAACCATACTATTAGGTACATTTGGGACTATTACATTTTCCTATTGAATTTACCTCTTTATCATTATGAAACATTCCTTTTTTCTCTTATAATTTTTATCTTAAAGTCAATTTTGTCTGATATTAACCTATAATAACATTTATTTAATATTTGGATGATACATCTTTATGCATCATTTCACTTTCAACCTACCTGTGTCCTAATACTTGTTAAGTATCTTTTCTGTATAAAATACTTGGGACCAGAAGTGTTTTGGATTTTTTATATTTTTGAATTTGGGAATATTTGCATTATAATTGCCAGTTGAGCATCCCTAATCTGAAAATTGGAAATCAGAAATGCTCCAATGAGCATTTCCTTTGAGCATCACATCAGCACTCAAAAAGTTTTGGATTTCGGAACATTTTAGATTTCAAGTTTTTGGATTAGGGTTACTCAACTTGTATTTACAGTGTGCCTTTTAAAAATGAATATAATTGCGTTTTTTTGCTGTTATTGTTCAGTTCAATTTGAAAAATCTCTTTTATTAGGAATGATTAGATCATTTACATTTAATGTGGTAACTGATAGTTGGGGTTATATCAATAGTATTGACTATTTGTCTTATTTATTTTGTATTTGTCTTACATGTTTTTTGTTCCTTTAGTCCTCAATTCTTGCTTTATTTTTATTAACTTAGTATTACATTTTCTGCTACATTAGCACTGTAGTAATAGTTTTCATATTATTCTTTGAGTATTCCCTAGAGATTACAACCTGCATCCTTTACTTTTATAGTCTACCTTACATTTTGTATTTTACTGCTTCCTGAACAAAGAAAGAAACTTGGAGCAGTTTAAATAATCAATAGATTTTAAATAATTTTTATATTTTAGATCTTGTCACATATTTACTCTTTCCAATGCTCTTTCTTTCTGAAGTTCAGTGCTTCCAAATGAAATCATTTTCCTTTAGTCTGAAGCACTTTTAGTATTTTTTTATAGTTCAGATCTGCTGGCAACTAGTTCCCAGTTTTTGTCTGAAAATATCTTTTTTAGGCTTTTTTTTTTCTTTTATTACTCTAAAGATGTCGCTACGTTGTATTCTGGCTTCCAGAGTTTGTATGGCAAAGTCTACTGTCAATTTTATTGCTCCTTTGAAAGTAATGTATCTTTTTTCTCTGGCTGATTTTAAAAGATTTTCCACTGTGTTTTTGGATTTTGGTAACATGTTTTGGCATTTAGACTATAATTATCTTATTTTATCCTGCTTGAGTTTTGCTGAGCTTCTTGGATCTGTGGGTTGATGTTTTCATCAGTTTTGAAATGTTTTTATCCATTATATCTCACATATTTCTTGTGCTCCATATTCTCTTTCTTCTCTTTCCGGGGCTACAGTGATACATAGGTTAGACCATTTAACTGTGTCTCCTCTGTTTCTTATGCTTTATTGTGTGTGTGTGTGTTTTCTTCCTTTTTTCTTTTTTTTTCTATATCTCTGCTTCAGTTTAGATACCTTCTATTGACATAGAAGGTAGTTCACCAAAACTGTTTTTCCACTTTGTTGAATTAACTTGTAAGCCCATACACTGAATTCTTGTTTTCAGGTATTGTATGTTTTGGTGCTAGATTATGTGATTTCTTTGATTCTGATTCTCTTTTGAAGTTGTTTATATCTTTTATCCATTTTATCTTTTTCTCTATATTCTTTACCATATTTGTCATAATTATCTTAAAGTCCTTGTCTATAAACTCCAGTATCCGAATTATCTGTAGGTCAGCTTTTCTTGTCTGTGTTTACTCTTGTTTATTGGTCACAACTTCCTGGCTCTTTGCATGTCTCATATTTCTCTATTGTATCCCAGACATTTTGTATTAAAAAATTATTGAGACTTGGAGATGATTTTATTTTCACTCACAGAGATTTTCCCTTTCCTCTGTTAGCCAGATAGGGTAAGAAGCTGATTACCTCAACAAATGCAGTTGAGTCGGGTTGGGTCTGGGTTTTTGTTTTCATTGACCTTGTCTGTTTCTGTTTTGTCTCTGCTTGTTAGCTGTGACCCTCTTGAACTTCTAGTTGATAGGCAGGCAGATTTCTATCTTCTTATCCATTAAATACTGTGGGATATTTCATATCTGTCCTTAGGAGTTTTGTGTTTAGCTCTTTATTCTCCACAATTTGATAGATTTCTTTTTTCTTTTTCTTTTTTCTTTCTTTATTTTATTATTATTATTTTTTTGAGACAGTCTTTCTCTGTTGCCCAGGAGGGCAGTGGTATAATCTTGGCTCACTGCAACCTCCACCTCCAGGGTTCAAGTGATTTGCCTGCCTCAGCCTTCCAAGTAGCTGGGACTAGGGGCACACACCACCATGCCTGGCTAATTTTTATATTTTTAGTAGAAATATGTTTTTCACCATGTTGTCCAGGCTGGTCTTGAACTCCTGACCTCAAGTGATCCACCTACCTTGGCCTCCCAAAGGGCTGGGAGCCAGTGTGCCCAGCCCAAAATGTGGTAAATTTCTTAAAGGGGAGACTTTTTTCCTATGGTTGTTGTAGACTCCTTTCCCTAGTGGGACTTTTCTCCTAAACACTCAGGAGATTTCACTCTGTCATCCCAGCTCTACTCCACGCCCTAGCCTCCTGTACAACTCAGCATTCAACGAATGTCCCGTGAAGAAAACAGCCACACATTTGGGACTCTTCCAGGTTTCATTCTGTCATGCCAAACCACGCAATTATCAAGAAATCCACTAGTTTTTCTTTTCCTTGGTAAAGTTTAAAATAGACAGAGTTTTTCTGCCCATGCCGAGCCCAAGCCTAATCTTAGGATCAGAATCAGCAAATGCCCCCATGAAAGACAACGGCAATTTAGCTCATCTTGGAAGGCCACTTCCCTCTTTGGAATTTATTTCAGTGATTTTTTTGTTGCTTCCATAGATCTCCAGTGTCCGCAAAAATGTGTTTTTGATATGTGTTCTTATTTCCCCCTAGCTACTGAAGCAGGAGTGATGGCTCCCAAGTAGACGACTATGTCTTACTTGGAAACACAAGTTTTCCCCCTCACATTTAATATTTGTCCACAATATAAATGGCTATGTAGGTTCCCAATATTTGTATAATATTTTGTTCCATATTATACTTTATAGTATTATTGGACATTTAGAGTAATTTTTCATCTTGTAACAAATGCCCTTGTAATGAAACTTCTGATTACATGTTTAATATTTTTTCATGGTATAAATTTGCAAATGTATAATTGTTTTGTTAAGAGGTATACATAGTTTTAAAAAATTTCTATAGTTGGCTGGGTGCAGTGGCTCACACCTGTAATTCCAGCACTTTGGGAGGCCAAGGTGGGCGGATCATCTGAGGTCTGGAGTTCAAGACCAGCCTGACAAACATGGAGAAACCCTGTCTCTACTGAAAAAAAAAAAAAAAACCCAAAAATTTAGCCGGGCATGGTGGCACATGCCTGTAATCCCAGCTACTCAGGAAGCTGAGGCAGGAGAATTGCTTGACCCCTGGAGGCAGAGGTTGCAGTGAGCTGAGATCGTGTCATTGTACTCCAGCCTGGGCAACAAGAGCGAAACTCCATCTCAAAAAAACAACAAACAAAAATTCTATAGTTTTGATATTGGCAATTTTCTGCCAAGAATACTGTACTTCTTTGCTTTTACAGTATGGGAGAATTCCCACTTCCTGCGGTGGTATACTAATGATATATGACAGGATTTTATTTCTTTTGTAATATACCTACATGCTCTTTTAAGCTCCAGAAAACATTAAGACTTTTTCCTCAATACGGTATTCAATTTAGTCTCATGGATGGAGGGGAGCTTGAGAAAAATGTGAATTATTAATTTTATTGGTATTTATATTTTCATTTAAAATACAAAAATATATATTGTTTGTGGCAACAGAAAAACAGATATAAACCCAAATATTCATTTGGGTTGGTTCTGGCACATAGGAGATATTCGCCAATATTTATTGATTGATTTTGCTATGTCTTCATTTTTGCCTCTTCCTTTTCATATCTTTAAGAGAGACTTTTCATGTTCTTTGGTTTCAGGGAAAATGCAATAATGTATTTAATGAAAAATATTATGTATCTTGATATGAATTGGTAGAAAGGGAAGTGTCTACTTCTTTCTTCTCCTAAATCCTTTTTGTTGGGACACTATACTTGCCTCTGAACAAAGACAAAGAACTTTGAGACTTATGTTAGTCTAAGACTTGTAAGTTGACCTGTAAGTTGTGACTTGCCTTGATATAGTTTTGAGTATCTGTAGTCTAGGTGTATATACTTTCATTTTAGAATGGAAACATGTATACTTCTGGAAACATTAAAATATGCTTTTTAATCACCTATAGTGATGCAGTGGTACCTTTTTTTTATTCCATAGGTACATAACTATCAGAGCCAACTAGTTAAGATTCATAGTTATTTTTGCTTCCATTTAGAGATGCCTGTTCTACTTAAAGAGCAAGACCTTTAAAAAAGAGACATGGTCCTCAATATTCAGAAAAATGTATTTTTTGTTTTCATTTGATGTTTAATTTATTTTAAATTATGGAAAATTTTGAGTATGTATAAAAGCCAAGAATATACATGTATTGTGCCTACAATATACACTATTGTACTTATCACTATGTTTAGTATTCCTGTCTTTTATTTACACAGTTATGACTTAGGTGAGAATGCTTTTATCTTGGAATTGTAATGTATTTCTTCCCACATAACCTTTTTTGGTATCATCAAATGGTCATTTGTTAGATATTTAGTTCTTATATTTTCTTCAGCATGATTTTTTTAAACATAAAAGTTTCATTTTTCATGCATTGGCCTCAGGCAGTTCCTCTTAGTCACTAGGGCATTTATTTTATTTTTCTGATTTTACATACCCCTAAGTGAAATTATATTGACTATCATTGCCTGTTTAATGATGCATGTAAGGAAACCCTTAAATGTATCCTAGGAAGTATTACCTTGAAAATAAAGTAAATATCCAAACACTGAAGTCCTTTTAAATATTGAAGTGTTTTCAAAGGTTGATACTCAGTTTTATGCATATTCAGAAAAATCTTTTTATAACTCTCTGAGCCAAAATTAGTATGTAGAGACACAATCTCTGCTTTTCTTAACTTCATCCTATAACTGACATTATTTCATTTTTATATCATTCTTATGGAATTGATCATTTCAGTATGTTACCTCCTCAGTGCTCTGTATATTTTTAAGAGTTTTAAAAAACTACTTTAAAAAATATGTGCAGGGTTCTCATTTTTAAATGTTTATTGCACACACACACACACACACACACACACACACCCTGAATGATGGCTTCCAAGTAGACGGCTACATTTTACTTGGAAACACTAGTTTTCTTCTGACTTTTAACATGCTTCCACAACATAAATGACTACATTGCTTTCTAACATTTGGAATATATGTTATTTCATATTACACTGTATAATATTGGATATTTAGAGTAATTTTTCATCTTGTAACAAGTGCCCTTGTAACTAAATTTTCACCTTCACATACTTCTGGTAGATGATTGAAGACAGGATTTTTTAAAAGACTAGGGTTACTAGGTAGGTTGAGGGTGAGCTAAGTGGGGGAAAGCAATAGAACTGTGGACAAAGATAAGCAGTTTCTGAAGCGTTAAGTGCTAATAACACACCAGATTCTGGGGTGAAGGCCAGTGCAATATTTTTACTTGCTCAGGCATTGGAGTTATACAAACAGAAGCTATTACACACCCAGGGTTTCATGATCGAGAAAGTTAACTTGTACATTTGTGGTTTTTTATAGGTTCAAAAAGGCATTTGAATCTGAGCCAACACTACAGTCAGGAATTAATTATGCGGTCCTCCTCCTGGCAGCTGGGCACCAGTTTGAATCTTCCTTTGAGCTCCGGAAAGTTGGTAATTGTAACTTGATATTTTACATGGAAATCAAGAAACTAGACCCAACTTGGTGCAAAGAAAAAGAATCCTGAATAGATAAATTTTTTGCTTTCTGTCTTTTCATACTTCCTAAAGGGAAAAAAAAAGGCTTATTATATCTCCTTGTTTGGTATTTCATACTATTGTACAGAATCCTGATATTAGGACATAATTCAGTTTTTAGTTTTTCTTACCTGTCTCTAAAGCCCCCCTGGTTAATATTCTAGCTCAAACTAATATTGAGGATATGAGTTCCGCATTCAGCCCCTAACTCCCAAATAATGTTAGTGTTTTGTGAGACATCAGGAATATTTCCTATTTTAGATTGTGCTTTCGTGGTGCTTTTCTTCAAAAACTTCTGCTATTTCCTTTATCTGTTTCTCAAGCACACCTGTCTCTATGATTTCACTGATGTTGGGGGAAGAGCCTCTCAAAGCACCAGGAGCAATAGGTTAAGCAAATGGTGGTCTTGGTAGGAACTATGCTCCTAAGACCGTCTTTGAACCATAGCCATCGACAGAATGTGCTTTTGTCCCTTTTATCTGTAGACATTATCTCATCTGCTGCCTTTCCCTGGGGATTTAAAGAAGTTAGGGCATCTTAGTGAACAAATTTCGAGTGATTTTCTTGGTTTTGGCTTTGCTCACATTTTTAAAAGATTCTGGATACTGGAATCCTGTCTATGGGAATCGTATTTTGCTCTGTTGGGTGTCTAACCATCTCCTTTCAGAGAACCTTTCCAACTCTTTTAGGAGTTACTACAGACATAGAAATATTCAGTCTTATTTTTCATAGGGAAAAAATAACACGTTCAGCTTAGTGAAGCTATGAATTGTAGAAAAATTCTTTTCTTCAAAATTAAAAAAAATATTTATTTTTAGAGACCAAGTCTCACTCTGTCACCCAGGCAAGAGTGCAGTGGTGCGATCATAGCTCACTGCAGCCTCGAATTCTTAAGCTCAAGCGATCCTCCCACTTTGGCCTCCCAAGAAGCTGGGACTGTAGGCGTGCACTGACACACCTGGCTAATTAAAAAAAAACTTTTTTTATAGCGACGTGGCCACACTGTGTTGCCCAGGTTGGTCTTGAACTCCTGGCTTCAAGCAGTTCTGCTGCAGCCTCCCAAAGTACTGGTATTACAGGCGTGAGCCACCGCACCTGGCCCACTTTAACTGGAGAATTTCTTTTTACTTTTCTTAAAGAGAAATGAATCCTAGACTTAATAAAAAACAACATTATTTTAGAAGAGCTCATATCTATATGTAATGTTCTGGAGAATCTTTGAAGCTAACTAAAGTCAGAATGTTTTTTTGTTTATGTTTTTAAATGCCCAGACTAAAAGAATGATAAAATATTTATTACTGTGGGATAGCAGTGGCATTAAAGGCAGAAAGGTGTGTTTGAAATAATTCTTTTTTGGCTGTTTTCTTTTGAGACATCTCACTCTGCTGCTCAGGGCACAATGGCACAATCACAGCTCACTGCAGCCTTCACCCCCAAGACTTAGGTGATCCTCCCACCTCATCCTCCCGGGTAGCTAAGGCTACAGGCATGTACCACCACACCGGGATAATTTTTTCATATTTTTTGTAAAGATGAGGTTTTGCCATGTTGCCCAGGCTGGCTTAGATTGTGCTTTCCTGGTGCTTTTTTCAAAAACCTGTGCTATTTTATTTATTTATTTATTTTTAAGGCTAGGTCTCACTCTGTCACCCAGGCCAGACTGCACTGGCATGATCATGGCTCCCTGCAATCTCAACCTCCTGAGCTCAAGAGATCCTTCCACCTGGGTCTCCCAAGGTGCTAGGATTACAGGTTTGAGCCACCTTGCCCAGCCTGAAATAACTCTTTTGATTGGTTCAATGAAATCAGAGAAGGTACATTGCAATTTGTACTTTTCAGAAATTATAATAAAATTTTGTATCTAAGACTAAATTAAAAACTCTATACTAGCCAAAACCCCTATATCAGTATTCTAAAAATATTTTTATTGCTCTTTTGTTGCTTTTTTCATTGTTTTTATTGATATACAATAGATAGATATTTTTTCAGTATATATGTTCTGTTTTGGTACAGTCATACATTTATTCTGTTCTTTAACTCAAGGTGAGGTTTTGTTGAAGCCTCTAAATTATTGCAGGAATTGACACTGATTTGCGTATGTAGGCAGAGCAATGACAATGGTTTGAAAATGTACTTACTCTAAATTTCATTTTGAAGGTAAATACTTATTAAGATGGTCAGAACTCTGAGGTCTGAGGAAGTGTGATTAATATGTAAAAGAAACATGTTAATTTTTTTCAGGAAGAACTCACTTGTAATACATGTTGAACAAACATTTGAAAACATATAAAGTTAGTTTAAAATTTTAGAAATTGCATAACATATACAGACTTAAAATATGGCCTAACAGTGAATTTTTAGCTATCGTGAGAACTGTTTTAGGCTTCTAAAGTCCTTCAATAATGAAAACATAGTTAAAACTCAAATTATACTGATCAACATAGATTGAGCTAAAGTTAATTTTTATATGGTAAGAGGATTAAATGGATTTTCAAGGAAAGACAGGTTGGCTAAATAAATTGGTAGTTTAATATAATAATGATGTTAATTGATAGTATATAATAAAAATGAGACAACATACTTGGCATATTTTAAAGATACGTATAGTTTCATTCTTTCTTTAAATTCTCCAATCAGCTTTTCCAGTAATTTATATCTCCCATTCCTCCTGTTGGCCTCTGCAAACATACAAGTTATTCTGAATTATTGAGTTCTTATAATAATCAGACTTTTACTTATGAAATCCCTTCTTTAGATGCTTTTTGAAATTTTGATTTATTTATAAAGGGTAAACAATTAAAAATTAAGATGAGCACCCAATATGAAGCTAAATGTATTATCTTAAGATCTCAAATGTAATACAGAAATGATTCTTAACTGTCATGCTCTGTTGCCCAAAGACTCTTAATTCTAGTTGTGTGTTTGTTTGTGATTATGACTAATTGCTTCATGGATCTGTGTTTTACTTTTCCAGTTTTTGAAGAATCATTGATGCTTAGGCTATTTAGAGCTAGGATTTAAAAACACAGAGCCATATCCTACATCTTCCTGTTTTCACCTTCACAAGCCTTAAAAATAATATTCGAACTTTAGCTAAATACAAGATGATGCTTCCATCTTCTGTGGAATTTTCCCACTGTGAGACATTTTATGGGTGAGAGTCAGACTTAGAGGTTTGAGTCTCCAACAGTAATGATGATATAGTAAAAGAACACTATGTTTGGAATTCAGACAAACCACTATTTAAATATCATTTTCAGTAAGCGTTAAAAAATATTGAATATAAAATATATATTACTGTACATAAAAATCCATGAGTCAATAGAGATAATCAAGGAAAAATAATCAAAACAAAATCTATCACCAACCACTGAAAAACTCCTTTGTCACCTATGGAAGTGACCAACTTTTCAGAAAATTAGAAGTTATAAGGAAAGAAGTAAGTACATTTCCTTCCTCTTTCAGAAATACTGTAGTTCATCCCATTGATGAAATATAGCTCTTCTTAGGCTGGGCGTGGTGGCTCACACCTGTCATCCCAGCACTTTGGGAGACCAAGGAGGGTGGATCACCTGAGGTCAGGAGTTCAAGACCAGCCTGAATAACATGATGAATCCCTGTTTCTACTAAAATTACAAAATTAGCTGGGTGTGGTGGCATGCTTCTGTAATTCCAGCTACTTGGGAGACTGAGGCAAAAGAATCTCTTGAACCCGAGAGATGGAAGTTGCAGTGAGCCAAGATTGCGCCACTGCACTCCAGCCTGGGCGACAAGAGCGAAACTCCAACTCAAAACAAAACAAAACAAAACAAAACAAAACAAAACCACTCTTCTTGAAGTATGCTACATAGTAAATGTATTCTTCTTCCAGAGAATGTATTCTTCAAAAGTACGCTATTATAGTTAACAAAGTAATGATAAAGCTGATAATGAGAGTGATGTTGAAATAATTGATTCTGGCAAGGATCATCAATTAGAACTAAAAACATTAAATTGAAATGCTTACTTTAAAAAATTTCATTTTACCCCTTTTACATGATACCAAAAACTGACTCATAGATAACTTGTTAGTCACAAAGGAACAAATGTACCTGTAGAATGGAGGGACCCAGCTGTCAGTGACCCATCCTTGTATCACTAATAATAGGGTAGCCAGACATGTGCCCTTAGGACTTTATTATGATGACTATGAAGTGTACAGCAGTTCTTCTTTTTAGTTTTTTAACTTTTATTTTTTGAGACAGAGTCTCACTCTGTCTCCAAGGCTGGAGTGCAGTGGTGCGATCTTGGCTCACTGCAACCTCCACCTCCCAGGTTCAAGCGATTCTCATGCTGCAGCCTCCTAAGTAGCTGGGATTACAGGTGCGTGCCACTATGCCCATGTATTTTTAGTAGAGATAGGGTTTTGCCATGTTGGCCAAGCTGATCTTGAACTCGTGGCCTCAAGTGACCTGCTCACCTCGGCCTCCCAAAGTGCTGGAATGACAGGTGTGAGCCACTGCACCCGGCCAAGTGTACAGCAACTCCTGTGAAATATTCTCACCAAAAATGTTTAACTTGAATCTTAAGATCTAAAGTTCGCTTAATAGGAATCACAAGCTCTAGAGAAATAAGTTAAATAATCCCAAGAAGTTACATCAGACAGATCAGAATGTGAGAACACTAGAGCGGCAGTCCCCAACCTTTTTAGCAATAGGGACTGGTTTTGTGGAAGACAGTTTTTCCATGGACCAGGGGCAAGGGGTGGTTCAGGGATGATTCAGGCGCATTACATTTATTGTGCACTTTATTTCTATTATTACATTTCAATATACAATGAAATAATTATACAACTCTCCGTAATGTAGAATCAGTGGGAGCCCTGAGCTTGTTTCCCTGCAACTAGACGGTCCTATCTGGGGCCAATGGGAGACAGTAACAGATCATCGGCATTAGGTTCTTGTAAGGAGCGCACAACCTACATCCCTCACACAGGCAGTTCACAATAGTGTTCACACTCTTATGAGAATCTAATGCTGTCACTGATCTGACAGGAGGCGGAGCTCAGGCAGTAACAAGAGCAATGGGGAATGGCTGTAAATACAGATGAAAAAGCCTTTTGCTCAGTTGCCTGCTACTCACCTCCTGTGTGTGGCCCCCTTCCTAACAGGCCACAGACCAGTACCTGTTCGTGGCCCTGGGATTGGGGACCCTGCACTATAGCACTCCTTGTCTTTTCAAAAAGTCAGGGTCATAAAAAAATGTGTAGAGGGATTGGTTAGATTAAAAGAGATTTAGAGGCCGGATGCGGTGGCTCATGCCTGTAATCCTAGCACTTTGGGAAGCCAACGTGGGCCTCACTTGAGGTCTGGAGTTAGAGATTAGCCTGCCCAACATGATGAAACCCCATCTCTACTAAAAAAATACAAAATTAGCTGAGCATGGTGGTTCACACCTGTAATTCCAGCTACTTGGGAGACTGAGACAGGAGAATTGCCTGAACCTGGGAGGTGGAGGTTGCAGTGAGCAGAGATCGCGCCACTGCACTCCAGCCTGGGCAATACAGTGAGATTCTTTCTCAAAAAAAAAAAAAGAGAGAGACAGATTTAGAGACATAAAAACTAAATGCAATTAATGTTCCTTGACTGGATTCCGGTTTGGAAAAACAAAAACTGTAAGAGACATTTGGGAGTCAATCCAAGAATCTGAATCAGGACTAGATGATAGATAATACCAGTGCGTTGTTTCTGTTAGGTGCAATAATGGAATAGGATATGGAGGAAAATTTTTTAGGTATATGCTGTAATATTTCAGAGTGGAATGTCATGATATCTGCAATTTAATTTGAAATGGCTCAGCAAAAATATTCAGGGAGAGGAAGCAATAGCAAAATGTTAATGATTGTTGAAAATATGGTCATTCATTGTAGTTTTTTAATTTTGATGTATGTTTGAGATTCTTCATAATGGAAAATTAAAAAGGATCTAATCTCCACCACTTATGAGGTGTATGGCTTTAGACATGTTGCTAAACCTTTCTGGGTTTTATTTTTCCTTACCACAAAAGGGAGATAATTTCTAACTCATTGTGGTGGTGTATGGATTCAGAGAGTTAACATTTGCAATACACACAGTGCTAGGCATCTGAGTGTTCAGTAAAGTCTGCCATTTTCCACTAAAACAGCCTTGAACATAATAACAGCTGCAAGGTGATAAGACTGTGATAAAAACTAAACTGTTGAAAAATCCTCAGTGTAAGTCAACCAATTTTAATGACAACTTTGTCAGCATTTAAATTGCATAAATATGCAACTGAATCAAATAAATGGTGAACTGGTTGTTATGAGCAGAAATGACATATTGCTCATTGCTTACAAATTCAACCAAAATATTTTTAAATGGAGAAAAGTATTGATCTGGAAGGACTTGGTTAAAAAGGTACAACTGAACATCACAAATTGTGCTTTATTAATTTTTCCCTATGAATGAAGAGCCTAAAAATATTGTAGTCTGGAACCAAGTATAACAGTACTCCTGAAATTCTATCCTATGGAAAAAATCCTAAATACAAAACAAATTTTATGCACGAAGATGTTTATTTCTATATAAATTCTGTGTGGGTGTGAGAGAGAAAGAGAGAGGAAGGGTGGGGGGGAGAGAGAAAGGAAGAGAGAGAAAGAGAACAGACTTCTAAATATAAAAAATTAGAACCATGTTCTTAACTCCATACTTAAAAGATTAATCTCTTCATGTAGAAACAAGTTTGTGCAAAGAGCATAAATGCTCATTCACAAAAGAAATACAAACATGAAAAGAGAGCCAATCTCAGTGGTTAAAAAAGACCATGTTCCTTTTCTTCCTCTGTCAGATTGGTAAAGATGAATGCACGTGATAGTCTCCCTCACTGGGAAGGCTGTGGGTAAGAGCTTATTGTCAGATGCCTCCAGTGAAAGTATAAATTGGTACAGCATTTTCTAAGGGCAATTTGGCAAAAATGCATTAACACTAAAAATGGGCATGTCTTCTGTCCCTAACAAATCCACATTTAGAACTTTATTATAAAGAAATAATTGAGCAAATACGCAAAGCTGTGTGTGCAAGAATGTTTAGAGTAATAAAAATGGCCACCCATCTGCATTTGGGTAAATTGTGATAGGTCCATATGCTAAAATACTAATTGCCATCAAAAATATACATTTTATTCAAATGCTGGCTGGGTGTCACGATCATGTGATAAATATATGGCAAGGCCAAAACCAAATATCACACCACACAATGAACTTCTGAGGTTCAAGAGTGCATCTGAAATTTTATTTTAAAACTATTATTGGATTCGTGCCTGTAATTCCAGAAATTTGGGAGGCCAAGGCGAGAGGATTGCTTGAGCCCAGGAGTTTGAGACGAGCCTGGCCCACAGAGTGAGACCCTGTCTCTACAAAAAAAAAAAAAAAAAAAAGTAAAAACTACAAAGAAATTTAAAAATTAGCCAGTTGTGGTACCATCTGTTATCTCAGCTAGCAGGTCTAAGGCAGGAGGATCACTTGAGCCCAGGAGTTCGACTGGCATGGCGAAACCTTGTTTTTCCAGAAAAAACCCCAAAAATTAGCTAGACGTGGTGGCTCGTGCCTGTAATCCCAGCTACCTGGGAGGCTGAGGTGGAAGGATCACTTGAGCCCAGAAATTCAAGGCTGCAGTGAGCAGTGATCATGCCACTGCACTCCAGCCTGGGCGACAGAGTGAGACCTTGTCTCAAAAACAACAACAACAAAATTATGTCCAGATAGAAGACCGTGGATGTTGTCCTATGCGTGTGTAATTTTTTTTCATCTCATGAAACAGCAGTGGCAAAGCTGTTCTCTCTTTACCCTCACAAAATGTGAAGAATTCCCAAATGGACATTTTCCCTGAAATACTTGTGGTTTGAGTGGAATTATATGATAAAAAGTAACATGAAAAATTTTAAAGGTTATTTTGTTTCATTCACAGATAATTTTCAAAAAGGTAAAATCATGACTCTCCTCAAATATAAAACAGACACATATAAAATCATGACCCTCAGCAAATATAAAATATTTTACTTAACTCAACTAATATGGAAACTAGTAAGATGGAATGTCCAGTTCAAAAAATCATTTCTATTCATAGACAACAAAGAAATGTTAAGATATCTGAGTTTGCGGGCGGCGGAGCTTGCAGTGAGCTGAGATCCGGCCACTGCACTCCAGCTTGGGCGACAGAGCGAGACTCCGTCTCAAAAAAAAAAAAAAAAAAAGAAAAGATATCTGAGTTTGATTAGGGGAAAAAAAGCTGTTTTATGTCCACAGGCCATAAATCTTAGGGATTCATCCATTCCACTCTACAGAAATTTGCATCTCTACTGGACAAAAATCTGCAGGTTAACAAGTAAACTTCGGTACGCCTGAGGCCTTTAATAAGTGGTACATAATGAGATGAGCTAGCTTCGCTTGCCCGAGACAGTCCTTGAGTGGCCTTATCCTCCCATATGATATGGAAATGATATGTCCTACCTTTTTGCCTTATTCCTAAATCTCAGATAATTTTCCCAACAATTTAATATGGTGGATGTTAGTGGCACCAAACAATGCTACAAGGACATATTCTTTTTAAGCAAACAAATACTTATAAAATGCAAAAATAATACAGGACACAGTAGAATAGAAAATATATGATGAAACATTAAGAACGTAGAAGTGCCAAAACAGTGTTGAAAAAGAACAAAGTTGGAGTATTTATATTACTGGATTTCAGGACTTTTAAGACAGTGACATAACAAGACAGTATTATCTGTCAGTCTATTTCCTTTTTTTTCTGTTTTTTCTTTTTTTTTTTAGATTTTTAAATTTTTTTTCATGAGACAGAATCTTGCTGTGTTGCCCAGGCCGGTCTAGTGCCTCTGGGCTCAAGCAATCCTCCCACCTCGGCCCTCCAAAGTGCTGGGGTTACAGGTGTGAGCCACCGTGTCCAGCATATTTCCTTATTTCTTTTATGTTTTAGGTGTGTAACTTTTTGTGTCTAAAATTATTATAGCATTTTACTCTTGCAAAATATATATACTGTATACATTTATACTTCAACTGATAGAATTTCAGCATAAAAAATGTGAGATTTCCCTTTTAAGTTATTTAAGAATTCATGTTATAAAAAGACAAAGAAGAAGGTTACATAACAATGTTTGTATTATTGCCTTTTAATTTGTGCATATACTGACATATATACAAATTCTAGATTTATGTACATTAAAGTGACCATAGCAGTTTTCCTTGGGTTTTCAAATTAAAAGTTAATTTTCACTTCCTTCTGTGTACCTTTCTGCTTAGTCTGACTTACTGTTGTTTTTTCACCCAAGCTTTTATTGTGATAAAATGTACATAACAAAAATTTCCATTTGAAAATTTGAAGTGCACGCTTCAGTGGCATTAAGAACATTCACACTGTTATGCAGCCAACGCCACTATTTACCTCCCAAACTTTTTTATCTTTTCAAATTAAAACTCTGTACCCATTAAACTATCACTCCTCATTCCCTTCTTCCCCCAGTCCCTACTAAACTCTATTCTGCTTTCCACGTTTAGGAATTTGACTGTTACAGGTACCGCTTGTGAGTGGAATCACTCAACATTTGTCTTTTTGTGTCTGGCTTATTTAATTTAGCATGTTTTCCAAGTTCATCTGTGGTGTGATTGTATGTATCAGTGTTCCATTCCTTTTTATGACTTATTTTTATGGTGAACTGAAACCACCTTAATAATCAGAAACTTAACAAAGCTGTTTTAATCTGAAGAGAGGAATGAAAGCTTCATTTTACTTTTTAGTGAAAACCTGGTTCTACCTGTCTGGGGTGTGTTTGTAACATTCTACTTCCTGTTTGTATTCTAGGGGTGAAGCTAAGTAGTCTTCTTGGTAAAAAGGGAAACTTGGAGAAACTCCAGAGCTACTGGGAAGTTGGATTTTTTCTGGGGGCCAGTGTCCTAGCCAATGACCACATGAGAGTCATTCAAGCATCTGAAAAGCTTTTTAAACTGAAGACACCAGCGTGGTAATAATTAGCTATTATATGTTGATACAATTATTTTTAATAAACAGCTCCATATTGTTCCCATATTGTATTTACTGAACTGACAATTAGATGATTTTATTTGCTTATAAAATAAAATGCAGAATATAGAGGAAAATTGTGATATTCATAAAATGTGTTACACATAAATTCTGATGACTTTGGACATAGGTGATGTCAGCAGGTTCCTGACTTTGCCTTTCCTGCACATTGACCAACCCACCGACCCAGGTTGGCCAGTATCACCCATGTGAATCATGCAGAGGTCACGCATTTTGCACCTGCAAATATAGCTTCTGTTCGGAGCCTGAGACCACATTTCCATTACAGCTGTTAGACCTCTACTCCAAACATATGCCCTTTGTTTCCTCTGTGATCTAATCTCAGTTTCGGAATTCTCATTCTTGATTTTTCTTTTCTTCTTACTTAGGATTTGACTGACGCATTTGAGTATTTCCTATATATGTATGTTTTTCTAATTTCAAATTGTTCTTGGAGTACACCCACATCTCATCCTTATCTATGTGGTAATTGGAGAAGTGGAAACAAAATTTCATCTGCATTCAGGACCACTTTGAAAAACAATGTTGGCTGGGCGTGGTGGCTCACACCTGTAATCCCAGCACTTTGGGAGGCCGAGGTGGACAGATCACTTAAGGTCAGGAGTTCGAGACCAGCCTGGACAACTGGGTGAAACCCTGTCTCTACTAAAAATACAAAAATTAGCTGGGCATGGTCACGGATGCCTGTAATCCCAGCTACTTGGGAGGCTGAGGCAGGAGAATCACTTGAACCGAGGAGGCGGAGGTTGCAGTGAGCCGAGATCGCGCCACTGCACATCAACCTGGGTGACAGGGTGAGACTCTGTCTCAAAAGAAAAAAGAAAAGAAAAAGAAAAAGAAAAAAAGGAAAAAGAAAAAGAATTTTTATTAGTATCACATGTAGCGATTAACCATTAGCTATAAAGACTTTAAAAGGCTAACCATGATATAGTGAAAGCCTCTTTCCAGAGCTGCTCAGAGCCCAGGCCGCTGACTCCGTGTGAAGAAGAGACCACCAAGTTAGACCCTCATGACTTTTTAAAGAATTTTCCTCATGTTCAGGTCTCCTTTAGCCAGTCCTCCCCAGGGATCTTTCTAAAGATCACAGTGATCTTTCAAAAATGCACACCTGACACTTTCCCTGCACTGAAATCCTTAAATCGGTATAGTTTAATTGTTCCTCACAGCCTAAGGGATAAAGTCCGTCATTTTGTCTTAGCAAACAAGATTTGCCTTTAGCCATTCCAGCCTCAGCTCTTGTCACACCCCTGGGTTTACACTGCTGTCTCTTCATACCACACTGCCGGTTTCATGCATGAGTGTCTGAGCATGTGCTGAGCATGCCTCTCACAATGCACACATTCTCCGGGGAACACTCATCCATCACACCTGCTCATAAAGCTGACCTTGACCTAGAGCCCTTCCTCACACCCAAGTCCCTTCTTTAGTGTTTCTGTCATTCTTTAGTTATGCCTCTCTTAATACTCTCTTAGTGTATGGCTTTTTAAGTTGTCTCTCTGTTTAATCATATCTCCATGGATATTTATTCTTGGTGTTATAACATCTTTTGATATTTATCCCCACAGCACTGTGTGCAGCAGTAGGCATTCAGCAAATGATACGAAATAAAGGAACCAATAGATGCATGCATGATATTGAGTCACATTTGCTATTTCTTTACAATGACCATTCTGATGGCAGTATTTTAGGCATCCTGGTTCTGTTAGCAAGAAAACAGGCACTATTCTCTGCAATGGTACTCAAAGCCACAAAACAGTGCCTTAAGGTTTACTAACTTAAGTTTTATGGAATGTTAACTTCCATTTTTATAGTCCATAAAGCGCCTGCATAGCCATTATCACCTATAATTATCCCACTCCTCATTTTTCCTAACTTTTTCTTTTGAGGCACCATCTGTCTTATTAGGTTTGAGGGTATTCGTATAATATATAAGCTGAGTTGCCTCAGAGCTAAATAATGATCCTTATGAAGTGTCTATTTAAGAAAGCTTCCTCAAAGAAGCGTAATTAAAAACAAATGCATTAACCACTTCCTTGAATAGAATATAGGCATTTTAAAATTCATGTTTTAACTAGATGTATGGCCCTAGTCCAAGTTACCAAGCCCTCTAAGCCTGCTTCCTCATCTCTAAAATAGGGATAAAATAACCAACGTTATTGAGTTTTTGTGAGATAGAAATGAGATAATGTGTGAAAGCATGGCCGGGCGCGGTGGCTCACGCCTGTAATCCCAGCACGTTGGGAGGCCGAGGCAGGCAGATTGAGGTCAGGAGTTTGAGATCAGACTGGCCAACATGGTGAAACTCCATCTCTACTAAAAATATAAAATGTAGCCAGGTGTGGCGGTACACGCCTGTGATCCCAGCTACTCAGGAGGCCGAGGCAGGAGAATGGCATGAACCTGGGAGGCGGAGTTTGCAATGAGCCAAGATTGCGCCGCTGCACTCCAGTCTGGGTGACAGGGCGAGACTCTTTCTCAAAAAAAAAAAAAAAGAAAGTGTGAAAGTACGTGATACGTAATAAATAACGAATAGCGTTTGGTGAATCTGAATGCATAACTATTAATGTCATATATAAATTACATTTACAGAATTAGACTGGGATACATGGGAACAGGTGGTTCTAAATTTGTCTGTTATGTGTTTTATATCTTTTACTTCTCAGGTACCTCAAGTCTATTGTAGAGACAATTTTGATATATAAGCATTTTGTGAAACTGACCACAGAACAGCCTGTGGCCAAGCAAGAACTTGTGGACTTTTGGATGGATTTCCTGGTCGAGGCCACAAAGACAGATGTTACTGTGGTTAGGTTTCCAGTGAGTACTCTTCCTTTAAATCTAAGTGCATTTCTTTATTTAAAGAACATCTTGTGCTGTGATTGTAACAGTGCTTGGGGGCTGATTTTTGTGCCCTAAAACTGCAGTCGTCTGGTTAATATCTTTATTTCCTGCACATGGGTTTGCTTTAGCTTACTTTTAAAAATAACTTCTCAAAATCAGAAACGAGATCTATTTTTATGTTTTTGCCATGGAATTTGGGTGGTTCCTTTTGATAAGTGGTGAAGTGTACTTCCTAAGCAATGCAAAGATTGTCTCTTGGCTTAGCTTCAGGCCAGCCCAATGGATGCTTTTCCTTAATACTGCAGTTGCGTTGACATGGTCTTCAGTATTATTTCCCGTATTGTGGTGAAAAGTATCAGGCTCACCTGCATTGTTATCCCATCCCCACCACCCGTTACCCAGGTGGGTCAGAGTTAGATGTAATATCCCCAATCACTATTTACAACGTTTTAGACCATGGGAAATAATGACTTGCAGTTTCTGGTCTGCAACTCATTTTGACTGGTCTCCAGTGGACTTCAGATACACAGATTTAAATGTATCTCTCACACACACACACACACACACACACACACACCACCTATTGCTCTTCTCAGATGGTGCCATGCCTCTTCTGATAGTTCTTAATATCGTCCAGCATCCAATTCAAGAATTATTGGTAACTTGCTGTATGTACAAATTTCTTTCCACGTCAAAGTGATGCCATAAATCTCTTTGAGCTCTCTGATCTCTATCTTCCATACTCAGAGGTGGTGACAGTTCTCAATTCTTTTTGCAAAATCTAGTTTTCTAGTTCTTGTTGATAGGATCATCTACTTCACTTAATTAAATCCATTGCTCACATGAGCATGCTTTACTCTTGCTTCCAGATGAAGCCTTGAGCTCAGCAGGGTCTTTAATTGAAAGCCTTTCTAACTGAAACACTTCATTTTCTAGCCTAGATAATGTGTAGCCTAGGAAAATACTTACCTTAGAATGAGCTGGCAGCGTGCCTCTAGCTGCTGCTCTCAGTAGCAGTAAATGTAGTCAAAGAAGAGAATGTAGAATTCAGGTATTTAATTGACTGTTGACTTGATCGACTAGAAAATTGGCTATGAAAGGAAACCATTCAAATTAGTCACTTTGAGCCCACTTAGATTATTTTCGTATGAATTTGTCTGTCATAATATAAATATAAGTGAATATAAAATATATTAGACAGTTGTCTGTCATAATATAAATATAAATAAGTGAATATAAAAAACAAATCGGAAAATATTAAGTGAGAAGTTAGGAGAATATAGGTATAAACACCAGTTGAGAGAGGCATCCTTAAGCAAGAAAGGGACTTATAAGTCCCAAAGGAAAATATTCACCAATTTGATTTCACTAAAAAAATGAATATTTTTGTTTGATTAAAAAAGAAAAAAAAAAAAACACTGTGAACATGCCAAATAGAAACTGCTAGGCAGGGAGAAAATGTTTTATAAAACTGTGTAAAATGGTCAATTTACCTAATATGCAAAAAAATCCTGTATAAAGTGATAAGCAATATAAAATAAGAAGAGGCCGGGTGTGGTGGCTTACGCCTATAATCCCAGCGCTTTGGGAGGCCGAGGTGGGTGGATCACCTGAGGTTGGGAGTTTGAGACCAGCCTGACCAACATGGAGAAACCCTCTCTCTACTCAAAATACAAAATTAGCCAGGCATGGTGGCTCATGCCTGTAATCCCAGCTACTCAGGAGGCTGAGGCAGGAGAATCACTTGAACCTGGGAGGCAGAGGTTGTGAGCCGAGACCATGCCATTGCACTCCAGCCTGGGCAACAAGAGCAAAACTCCATCTCAAATAAATAAATAAATAAATAAAAGAAGAAAAAAATTATATGAAGAGATAATTAACTTCTGGTTAGTCAAGAAAATGCAAATTAAATGACACACTATATTTTTTGCCCATTGGACTCAAAGAATTAAAACATTTTACAACAGTTGACACCATTGTGGAGACAAGAGCATGTTTAGAGCCTGCTGGTGGGCATGGGAATTGCTGAATATTCTGGGATTTTATCTGGGAAGGAGATGATATAATTGTGTAAGGGATCCTGAGGACCTCAACTTTATTTGCAACATTTCATTTCCTTAGAAAACATTTTGAAGCAAATATGACAGCCTGTTAACACTTAGTTATCTGCCAGTGGTAGGCACATAGGTGTTACTGTGCCAACATATTTATGGCATATTTGATTTTTCTCAGCAATCCATTTCCTTCTTGAAACTTTGTGGCTTATTTGGGGTCTGTCTTGTTCTGACAAGACTCTAAAATGCAGTGTTTTCCCACTCATCTCTAAATACTACTACTACATCAGAATTCATAACTCAGGTACTCAAAATTTCTTTTCCATAGTTTGTTGTTACACAGAGGACAAAATTGTACAATTTTGTAGTTCTTCTTAAGTTGAGTTTTCCTACAACGACTTCACCTGTGTGAGTTCCAGAACATGCCAGTCTCCCAAGAAGCTCCAAATTTAATGGAAATTGCTTTAGGATTAACCACTTGATTGTTTTCTTATATTTACATGTATGATGAAGCACTGAAGAAACTGTAAAGATATTGCTTTAAAAAATAATGGAAGCCATAGAGATGATTTTTAAATCTCAATATACATGATAGCATAGCAGAAAAACAGGACCAGTATTTGGGTAATAAGTTGTAACCACTTCTGGAATTTGCCACCAGTGCTCTCCCTCATAGAGAAATGCAGCCTTTTAGTACCTGTAGGGTGATCTTGGTCACTGCAACTTGTCGTATCCTCAGCATAGCATCTTCCGTGGCTCACACTACAAAGGTTGCAGTAGGTGTTGATTAGGATGATAACATTATCCTTCTTTTGAAATGATCTAATAAAATCCAGGATGGCCTATTTTAGAAAATATTATTTGATTGCTTTTATTTATCTCAATACTGTATTCATTCTCATTTCTCCAAGAATTAACTGTGACTCTGGGCAAAAGAAAGTTGAAAGTTTACTTGGCAAATGATTTAAATGGTACCATCATTTATCACTTTAATTTATTCTTTTTTCTTAGCTCTCCTCTTGATATATTTTCTTTCCTTCTTACATTGAAAAGTTTGGAGACCATCAACTCATTATCTAATGTCAGGAGAGAGGAAGGAGAGAAGTATGGTACTTCAAAGACCCTGTAGAAATTTAAACATCTGGTTAATATCTATTCTTTATAGGCCTTGCAGTTTTCCTTTTTGATTCAGATACATGAAATTAGCAGTTAATTATAATATTAACCTAAAAACAAGAAACTAAAAGCAAGAACGTATAAACTAATAAGTGAGGTATATCTAGCTTTAAGGCATTATCAAATTGCCTCCATTCCCTGGTCTGTTTCCCAGCCTTTCTGTGACCTCTATAATGTATGCTATGCATTTCTCACATTTTGTCATTTCAAGGATAGAGCAAAGAGTTCAACAAATATTAAGACAGTGATAGTTACAACCTTGTTTTTATTTCCTGTCTCAAGTTAGTCACACATAGTCCAGATTTTATCTGTTAGAAATATCAAGATGACAATAAAGACATAATTTAACAAGAGAGGAGCTGGTGCTTTTCTTTTCTTCTGTTGAATATAATAGTGTGCCCACATAATTTGGGAACGGGGTATATTCTCACTTGTCAATGAAGAGAGTTGGATGATGTTTTGGGAAACCCACCTTTTATTCTCTATTATTTTGATTTCATATACATTGCGATACTTACATATGAGAGCACCATTTCTGCAAAGTTTAGATGGGAAAATGATTTTTATTATTCATCATTACCACTTATGTCTCTGTTGATTGGAATTAAGATTTTGATTCACTGGGCGAGTTTGTTCCTTAGTCCGAATATGTTCCCTTATGGGCTCTCACCGTGTGTTTTTTTATGGTATAGCCCATCTTATTTTCACAGCTAGAGCCTGACTGAGAATTCTTTGAGCCCTTAACATTTTTAATATTCAAAGAGTAAAGAAAAATTGTTTTTTCGACCTCCCTTTCTCTAGTTCCCTGTACCTTAAGTAAACACACTGTTAGGATAAGTTTGGAGTAAAACAAATACGCCCAGATTCTTTTGCCTTCTTTCTGAGGGTTGTTTTACTGTATTATGAATTTGTAATTCTTTACGGATGGTGCCTTCTGAAGGAGTTTTCCTCCACTTTTATTTGGAAAACTTGCTTGATTCAAGATTAGTTCTAAAGGTAATTTTCTTGAATGTTAAGCAGTAGAGTAGAAAGACTATTCCAGTTTCTCTAATAGTTAAGTATTGACTTTTCTTTTTTTAAACCTTCCTAGTGAAGTCTGCCTAGGAAATTTGGGCCAGGAAGATGCCTTTAAGCATCTGTACAAGTAGATAATGAATCATCACACCTTTGAAACCAGGGCATGTGTATTATTTTAGTACTCTTCACTCCAAATGTGAGACATTAGTAATAATATAATACTTCATACAGTCCTTTGATGGAGATTCTCAACTCATTTATCACATACCCCTCATAGAGCTTCAAAATAGGAACAAATTTTATTTCTGTTTTTCTCTTACAAGGCTAAATATATCATTATTGAAGATGCCAGTTTCATCTGGAAGGCAGTGCAAAAACGTGTTTATTATTTCATATGGCTAAGTTTGTTTCTTTGGTTTATATATAAAACTCAGGAATAACTAAAACCATTTCTAAATTTATTTACATGGGTATGAAAACCATACTACTACATCTGTATGATAAAGTGTGATAGCAGAAAACTAAAATAAGGATGTGACGTTCTATGTATGGACCTTTTCTGTCTTTCTTTGACACGTTTATATTTATAGAAATAGCTTATGTAGTACATGATAAAATAGAAGATTTTTAAAAGTTATCGCTAGTAGATTCCCTGAGGATAGCTGAGCCCATATATGGACTTCAAAAATGTATTTCTAAGTTTATTAGCAATGCAAGGTGATGCATTATTGAACGTTATGATAATTGATAAATACTGTAAAATGCTTGAAGGATTTATAGGAATAACAGCAATCAGAAGTTGAAATGGTTTACTCCGGCAACAGACTCAGAAGCTCATCCAATAATCCTCTACGTTGGTGGTGGGGTGTTACAGCAGCTCTAAGTGGTTTCAATCTTAAGTCACTGATATTAGTTTCTTTGCCTTATCTTTTCAAGGTATTAATATTAGAACCAACCAAAATCTATCAGCCTTCTTATTTGTCTATCAACAATGAAGTTGAGGAAAAGACAATCTCTATTTGGCACGTGCTTCCTGATGACAAGGTAAATTGTGCAATTATTAACACAAGAGAATTAGTAACAAAGGACTTTACCCCCTTCTAGCATTTTTTGTTTGTTTGTTTTTTTGTTTTGTTTTTGAGATGGAGTCTCGCTCTGTCACCCAGGCTGGAGTGCAGTGGCTGGATCTCAGCTCACTGCAAGCTCCGCCTCCCGAGTTCACGCCATTCTCCTGCCTCAGCCTCCGGAGTAGCTGGGACTACAGGCGCCCGTCACCTCGCCCGGCTAGTTTTTTGTATTTTTTAGTAGAGACGGGGTTTCACCGTGTTAGCCAGGATGGTCTCGATCTCCTGACCTCGTGATCCGCCCGTCTCGGCCTCCCAAAGTGCTGGGATTACAGGCTTGAGCCACCGCGCCCGGCCTCTTCTAGCATTTATATACTCCAGCAAATGTCTGTGTTAAGAAGAAATAGCTCAGCTGTGTGTCTGTCTTGGCATAAATGCATTCTGTATTATAAAACTTAAATTTGAATTATGAATTTTCATCAATATTAATAAAATATAATTGAACTATTTGGATTTTTATTATAGATGGCATAACCATCCAAAGCATACTCAGAATTGGAATATTTCTCTTTTGTAAATTCATGCTGTAAGTTATGCACCAAAGAACTAATACTTAAAATGCATGACATAAAAGATGCATATGTTAATTTTAGGAAGCCTGTCAGAATGATGCCACTTTTAATCTTACGCTGGTACCATTATAGTTATCATTACATCTAGCTGTTTTGTTATCTAAGTAGTTGCTAAATCTCAGATTAGCCACTGACTCAGTGTGTGCTGTGCACAAAGTGAGGTGGGCTGTGCGACCACCTATTTTGAGAAGGATCTTAAAACAGTCTCACTTCCGTTCATAGCAGTCACGTGGATAAGCCTTTCCACTTCTATATTCATCAGTTTTAATGCATGTACAAATCATCCTACTATTTTTTAAAAACAGACATTTTCAGGACCTGGCTTCAGTCCACAGGATAAACCAACAGATATGAGAGAAGTCTTGTGGAAAGATTGTTAATTTATTTTCTTTCTCGTAACTGTTTCTCAGAATGCCTTTATAATTTTATTTAGCCATCATTCATCAACTTACTCATTTAATAAATATTTATTGAGCACTTACTCTGGACAGGCACTACCAGACATGGTGTTAGACCCTAGGGGAAGCAGCTGTGTCCAAAATGAGTGAAATTCCTGCCTTCGTGGTACTTGCTTTCCACTCAGAGAGGGCAATAAACCAATAAATAAATGTATAGGTATATTCAATGGTGAAGAGGGAAAAATAAAGCAGAAAGTGGAATCAGGAAGTAAATTTGGGAGTATGGGCTTGCAGTTTTTTACATGTGGACTTGAATCAATAGACCTGGATTCAAATCCTACCACTGCTCTTGGGCAACTTGTCTTCTCCAAGCTATGGTGTCCTCATCTGTAGAATGAGGTAATAATGTCCACCTCAAAAGGTTGTTGTGAAGGTTAAATGAAATAATTTGGTAGAGTGCATTTCACAGAGCCTGGTATATAATAAATGTTCAATGTCTTAACTACAATAACAACAAAAACAATTATAAATGACTGCAGTGTACATATTATATGGACTAAATCCTAACTTTGAAACCCCAGAGTTTAACCCTGCTTTGCTCTTTAAATGGCATGGCAGTAATCATTTGGGAGGTTGTTGGTGTTGAACTGGTACACAAACCTGGCTCTGCATCAGAATTATCTGCAATACCCTGGATCTCAGGAGACCGACTGAGTTGGAATCCTTTATACTTAGAGTGAAGCTTGGACACATGCATTTTTATGAAGATTTATCCATGATTCTGATGTGTAGCCATGGTTGATAACAACTTTAATAGGGATATAAACATACTAAATTACTCAATTGTAGTAGCTCAAGAATTATTACATCTTTGACTTTATGGCTAAGCTGGTTCCTGGGGATGGTGCTTTTCAAGATGTGGTTCCCTGGAACACCAGCATTGGAGTCACCCAGGGAGCTGGTTTAATTAAATGGCAGATTCCAGCTGGGCACAGTGGCTCACGCCTATAATCCCAGCAGTTTGGGAGGCTGAGGTGGGCAGATTACTTGAGGTCAGGAGATCGAGATCAGCCTGGCCAACATGGTGAAACCCTATTTCTACTACAAATACAAAAATTGGCTGGGCGTGGTGGCACACACCTGTAATCCCAGCTACTTAGGAGACTGAGGCAGGAGAATTACTGGAACCTGGGAGGCAAAGGTTGCAGTGAGCCAAGATTGTGCCACTGAACTCTGGCCCGGGTGACAGAGCAAGACTCTGTCTCAAAAAATAAATAAAATAAAATAAATTGCAGATTCCTAATCTGCATGTCAGACCTACTGAGGACAATTCTATGAGGTAGACTCAGATCTCACATGTGTGAACCACCACCTTAGGAAGTTCAACAGGAAAACAACACAGCATGTCCATAATCTAGCAAGAAGAATGTCCCATGCTCTGATATGTCCAAGTCAGCTGGGACAGATCCTTCCTGGATGTCAATCATGGCCAGGCCCTGTGACCTCTATCAGAGTGGCAAGAAATCACTGGTCCCAGTGCTGTAGTTTCTAGGAAGGGCAGTGTCTTGTGTTTAAAATGAATAGATACTAAGCAGCACCCAGAATGCATGTTATTTATATTTTAATTTGTTCTATATTTAGATACAGTTGGTCATGTTAAGTCTTGTAACTTAGTATTTTAGCAGGCACACTAAATGTTCGCAACGTGAAATTACATAATAAGCTTGGAGAAAACCATCCATTCTTACGTTCTCAACACCGAGTCCATCTAGTAGCACTGAGAAATACTGAGGAGCATCTTTCAGAACTGTGGTCTTTCTCCAATCCCAGTTTGTGAAACACTGTCCTAGCTGACACTTTTACAAGTCAGTGTGGAACTGGCTGCATCTGAATTTTAGAGACACTCTACGAATAGTCAGTAGGAAACAGGACGTCACTCACGTTTCTGAAAATCTGAGAGCTGGCATGAAGGCAGAACAGAATATGAATTATGAACCCAGGGTCAGCATCAAAGTGCATAGGTGTGAAGGTTGACGTTACCTCTTGCATGCTTCGTGGCCTAGGCATCCACTTCAACTCCTCATGCTTTAGTTGCCATATATGTAAAATGAGAATAATAGTACCTCATAGAATTGTTGTGAAGATTAAATGAGAGGATGAATGGAAATCATGTAGCACAGTGCTAAGTGGCTTGGAACAAGTGCTCCATAATGGTTGCTAGTGTAGCTATAAAATTGATCTGGTCTTGACATTTGATTTCTGAAGTCTGAGGCTCTGGAGGGTCACAGAGAAGACTAGTAGAGGAACTAGCTAGATATGAGGCAGGTAGAGATCCTAGAGTGGAATAATACAATTGTGACTGCAAAGGGATGGATGATTTGGAAAGAAAAGTATACGACTTAATCACGAATTAGGAAGAAGGGTTAAAAAGAGGGAATAGGTATAAGGTGACTCAAGTTTTGATTGCATTGATAAAGGTGGTAGGATTCTTAGAAGGAAAACCTGAGTTGTAGAGGAATCATGAGGAATTTCATTTTGGACGTGTTTAGTTGAAACTGATGGCAAGACTCCAAATGGAATCATCCAGTGGCAAAATTGGGAATAATCAATATAACTGTCTATATACATGTTAGTGATATTGCTTTACAGTGCAGTGCAATATTTATATTGTTTTGTATGTATGCAAGTATATACATACATGTTCTCACAAACTGAGCTACAGTAATCATCCAGTGGAAACTACAAAAACTAAGAGAAGTTAGGAGACATGAACATTATGGAGACGAGAGCAGGACTGGAGGAGGAGATTTTCAAAGGCTTGATTGAAAAGAGCAAGGTTATCCAAGGACACTTGGAAACAGAGTGAGGCTAAAGGAATTAGCGATTAGCAAGGCCTGGAGAATGAGTAGAGAGCCAGAAGAATTTGGAAGACAGAAAAAGAACAGAAAGTAAGCCAGAGATTTTTGGAAAATGAGTACTATTTCCAGCTATTTGTTATTGTTTTCTCCTTCCTAGAGGTTCTTTGCTCAGTAAAGTGAGCCTCGTATTAATTCTCTTATGTTTTGTGACAATTACAGAGACAATTTTTACATTATGCTAAGAAATATTAGGATATATATTAGGATATAAACAAGTGCATGAAATAGGGTTACAAATTTAAGTTGTATACTGTCCATTTTCCATTTTCACCATCTTTTGATCAGGAAGAATTATATTTATGTTGTCCTTATTTCCTATAACTTTTAGTGCTAAAAATTCTCCTTGTTCAAAAGTTGAAGCTTTCTTGTATCAGTTTCCATTCTGAATTTATGCCAATTTCTTTGCAAACCCTGATTCTAACCATAGTGTATTCATTATCACTACCATTTTCTCAATTTTTAAAAATAAAAGTAAAATTGGAAGGAGGACAAGCAATAAAAACAAAAAAACTTTATTATTACCATGTTACTTTAAAACATCCATAGCTAACAGAGAAGCAACCAGTTTAATAGGTCTTATGTTAAACTAAACATCGGTTGCTTTTATCATAGAATGTTTAAAATTTTTTCCTAAAATTAGAATAGAGACTGTAGCTTTTCATTTATCATGTTTATTTCTTTAGTCACTCCTTCTCTATTTTTATTCTAAAATATGGAATAAATAGCTCTGTGAGCTAGTATATATATATACTGCAACTTTCAAAACTTTAAGCACATTATATACCAATTCCCAGGCACTCTTAGAGAGCTGCTCTACCTTCAGGGGTAAAATTAATTGAAATCCCGATCTTTTAACAGTTCTCTCTTGGTTGAATGAATGGCTGCTGCTAAAAAGTAAGTTAGTCCTTGAAGAAAGTCTGAATGTGTACAATGAAAGAAAAACTTAGATTGAGGAAGAGAGAAGTTATTTGCAGGACGTTTTAAATGGTTATTTAGAATTTCCCCCCCTTTTGGGGGTTGAAGTTTGGGCACCCTTGGCCTATCTCATGGATTATCAAGCAAAGGCAGGGGCCTAGTGGAAGATTAAGTGCTGATTCTCCTCCCTCACTCCAGCTCCAGCCAGTGGCCACTCACAGAAGGCCCAGGAAATTTATGAGGGAAACATGCTTACCCCAGATTCTAGATTAAGATGATTTGATGCTCTCATCCACCAAGGATGCTTTCTGCTAAAAACTCCCTGCTGAAAGCAGCTTAAATAAATGGTATTTCATATTACAAGAAATTATAGGCTGAGCATGGTGACTCACATCTATAATCCCAGCACTTTGGGAGGCCAGAGCAGGAGGATTGCTTGAGGCCAGGAGTTCAAGACCAGCCTGAGCAACGTAGCAAGACCCCCATCTCTACAAAAACAATTTTAAAAAATAACCAGGTTTGGTGATGTCTGCCTGTAAGTCCCAGCTACTTGGGAGGCTGAGGCAGGAGGATCGCTTGAACCTGGGAGATCCAGGCCGCAGTGAGCTATGATTACACCACTACACTCCAGCCTGGACGAAAAAAAATAAATTTTGAGGTGGGGTGATTCTGAGGGTAATTTCAGCATCAGAATTCAGAATTCTGGCTTCTCTGCATACTCTTGGTGTTCCTCTCATGTTCTTAAGTAGCTAGCTATTCCAAGAAGCACTTCACACAGGCGGCGTCCTGGGGAGGAGGGCCAAGCGCTCTCCTTTATACCATAAGTTGTATCACATGACCATGCTTACACCTATCCCCAGCAAGGCAAATGAACTTGCCATGGCCAATTTAGACTTACCGATTTCACCATTCATAAACATTGCCACCTGAACCTGGGAAAAATTTATTTTTTGTCAGCAGAGGAGAAGGAGGGAATGACAGTTGCTGAGGGAGCCGACAGTGCTTACTACAGTATAACTCCTGCCACTTTCAGTCAATATGGCATTAACTTCCAGCTCCTATTCTAGCCCTAACTGGGGCCTGGGATCTGCAGCTAACCCGTTCCTAGAAAATGGTGCTTGTGCTGATTAAATTAGGTTGAGTGTTGGTTTGCCTGCTGGGGCTAATTATCGCTAGCGCTGCCTTTGGACCCGCTCTTCCCTAATTCCCAGACAGGTCCCAGGAGCCTTTAAACTACCTGTTGGCTTTGTAGCTCATCAGCGCCTCCTTGTGGTGGGTTCTACAGGTAGGTGGGGAGGGAGGCCGCCTTCCACCTTCCATCTCAGGGCTTGGGCTTTATTTACATCACTGAAATGGAACGTTCCCTGGCAGCACTGGCAACTTTTCAGGAACCAAGCATTCTGGAAATACTCCACTCCTTTCCTACGAAACCAGTCCAAAATTTCTACTTAGCTGTTCCCAGAAAAGGATTGATAGAAGATGCGTTTTACCAGTGCTGTCTTGTTAGTATTTGCCGGTTGCTGTGTTCAGGGGCGGGTTTGCATACTGCTTCAGCCCTACACTTGCTTCCCACCTCCTGCTCCTGGACATGGTCTTGGAAAGCAGCTCAGCTGCAGGCTCTGAGGATAAGGCTGCATTGCACGCAAGTAGTGTACAGGTAACGGCTGCAGCTCCTGGGTCATATATATATTTAGAAGTTCACCTGAGGCCAACAGGATTTAGAAGCAACTTTCCAAATTACCAGCTGAAGCTGGAGGCTGCTATTTTAATTTCACTCCCTCTGTACTCTGGTTAAGAGAGCCACCACATGCCATGAGTACCTTTTTATGGCATCTTCCCTCCTGGACTTCATGCAACAAAATTTGCTCTGTGTTCATTCAGGTCACATTCCCGTGACCTGACTGATATGCACTGAAACTAGCTTTTTAGTAAATTCACATCTGACTTGAGAGGATCTATTTTTATTTTAAGTTGCATGGACCTAGCAAAGAATTATGGGCTGTAGATATAAATTGTGGCTTTTGAGTTGCTTTGGCCAAAAGGAGGGTTCTAGGCCACCTCAGAGCCACAAGGCTTTGCCACCCATTTCATTAACCCAGGCCAGACCTCAGCCTCCTGGCAGTGGGTGGGTAAGAACTCCTTTTCCTGGTTGTTTTAAATTTATAGAATTGAATTCCAGTGTCAGTTTATTGCTGTACTGTACTTGCTCAATTTAGACACATGGATAAACTACTTTATTTCTGTAAAAATATTTATGCTATTAATTTTATATTGTCACACATTTTTAAAGGGATTATGATCCATTTTGTAATTAATTTAGGGACATACGAATTTGATAATAATTTTATCTTAGCTTTAGTAATAAACTCAAGAAATAAATTCCCACATTTTTCTTCACCTTCGCTCTGCAAATCACCCATGTTTATAGTATGACAGTCAAATTTTTTATGTTCAAACTTTATTAGCATATGAAATTTTGCATAAATTAGGTAGCAATACCTTGTAGTTATGATGGGCACTACATTGTTGCTCTACTACTTTCTGAAGACATAGAGCCACCTGTTTAGTTGGAAATCTTAACTAAAGGTAATTCAGAAATAGTTATCTTTAAAACCTTGCCGAGATGTTATTCAAATTAATGTTTATCTTTCTCAGAAAAGAAATATTGCTCAACTGTACTAATAGAATTACCTTGATCATTGAGTTTTTTTACTTAAAAATTAACACACAACAGTTATTACTAGAATCAAGTTTTAGAACTTAATGAGACTAATTCTCCTAGGCTCTTTTGGAAGCTGTTTTATTGAAGTACAGAAATTATTAAGTAGAGTAAACATTACCCTTGTGACTTGAGAATGAATCGTGCTTTCCATCCAGATAATTCTTTCATGAAAAATAGTGTCCCAGGAAAAATGACTCTGTATATCACTTTAAAAATAATTAAACAAAATTATTGTTATGTTATTTTCCATTTGGATGACTCTATTTTTTCTTGTTGTTGTTCTAGAAAGGTATACATGAGTGGAATTTTAGTGCCTCTTCTGTCAGGGGAGTGAGGTAAGTTTCCTTGGTACATTTTGTTTACTTGTAAGATATTTTTCTCCACTATTCATGGGCTAGATAGAACTTTTAATCATGATTTTAAAATACAAAGAATGTCAAGAATCATTCAATTGGTGGAAACACCCAACCTTCTTCAGCATCACTATCTCCAGCAGGAAAAGATTTGCAACAAAATGTTCACTGCTGGTTGAGCTGACTCTGTGCTCGTGACCTACTTAAAATATGGTAACTGTGGGGTAAATGCGAACTGTGGACCAGCATCAAAATGTAGATAACACTCAGCCATGTGGAGTTCCTCTGTAGCGGAGCTGTTGGTTTATGTAATAGGATGATTTTCTGTCCTTCTGATATATCAGGAACTCATCTCCCCTTGCATGGATCCAAAGCACACATGCCATCTACCAGGATGTATCCTGCCACTAATTTTATTTATTTTATTTTATTTTATTATTTTTCATTTGTGAGACAGAGTTTTGCTCTTGTCGCCCAAGCTGGAGTGCAGTTGGCATGATCTCAGTTCACTGCAACCTCCGCCTCCCAGGTGCAAACGATTCTCCTGCCTCAGCCTCCCAAGTAGCTGGCATTACGGGCACACGCCACCATGCCCAGCTAATTTTTGTATTTTTAGTAGAGACGAGGTTTCACCATGTTGGCCAGGCTGGTCTGAAACTCCTGACCTCAGGGATCCTCCCGCTTCAGGCTCCCAAAGTGCTGGGATTACAGGTGTGAGCCACGCCACCCAGCCCCTGCCACTAATATTAATAAATTCAGATGACAAGGAGTCCATTTAAAAAAAAACAAAAAACTTTCCATGAGGTCACTTTCCTGCACTGATCTTGAGATTACAGTGGTGAAGTTTAGTTTGGTTCAGTTCTGACTGCTGTCCCAATGCCAGTAGCTCAGAAAATGCCATTTCTTGGGATTTAGAAATAAGATTTTTTTTAAGAATCAAGAGTCAGTGGTTAAGTCTTTAAATAATTGTTCTATTGAAGCTCATGCTGAATCAACTCTTGCAAATTTCAGACCAAGTTAGATGTGCTTACTACTGTTTACCCCCACGTCATAGCAATGAGAGACAACAGATTTTTGCAGCCTGGTTATGCAATATCCTGTTGCTTTTGGAATAATAATAATTGGTTTTATTAGAGCATAAATTGGTACAGCGGTCTGAGTCACTAATAATTAGAGTTCTCCTGGTAAAGCTACCTGTTACCTCATGAATGATCTGAACAGAAAGAAGCAAGATGATGGACTGACTCATTATATATCTTTTGGTCGATACTTTCTCAAATAAAGCTGTACTCTTAATATTTAATTTTTAAAGCCAGTCTAACAAGGCACTCACTATTTATTGCTGCATTTTTAAGCAATCCACTTAAGAAAGTATGGTAAATGTAAATTTCACTTTATCATATCTGTTTTCCAGTGAATACATTTTCTTTAATTAGGTGTGGTAGCCCTGTGTAACAGTTGTTGTGATTTATGACTTAGACATAGGCTGCTAGTATCTGACTATTGCTGGCTTATATGCTGAGAAACTTGAGTTGTAGTCTGTGACTTCAAAGAGAGCTCATTTTTCCTGGCCTCCTCCTCCATAAAGAAGAGATGACAAACTATGGAAGAAAATCCAACTAGGTCAGCAGCTTGCCTTG
>NW_012101965.1:2870126-2873096 GCF_000951045.1 Mandrillus leucophaeus
AAGGAGTCCATTTAAAAAAAAACAAAAAACTTTCCATGAGGTCACTTTCCTGCACTGATCTTGAGATTACAGTGGTGAAGTTTAGTTTGGTTCAGTTCTGACTGCTGTCCCAATGCCAGTAGCTCAGAAAATGCCATTTCTTGGGATTTAGAAATAAGATTTTTTTTAAGAATCAAGAGTCAGTGGTTAAGTCTTTAAATAATTGTTCTATTGAAGCTCATGCTGAATCAACTCTTGCAAATTTCAGACCAAGTTAGATGTGCTTACTACTGTTTACCCCCACGTCATAGCAATGAGAGACAACAGATTTTTGCAGCCTGGTTATGCAATATCCTGTTGCTTTTGGAATAATAATAATTGGTTTTATTAGAGCATAAATTGGTACAGCGGTCTGAGTCACTAATAATTAGAGTTCTCCTGGTAAAGCTACCTGTTACCTCATGAATGATCTGAACAGAAAGAAGCAAGATGATGGACTGACTCATTATATATCTTTTGGTCGATACTTTCTCAAATAAAGCTGTACTCTTAATATTTAATTTTTAAAGCCAGTCTAACAAGGCACTCACTATTTATTGCTGCATTTTTAAGCAATCCACTTAAGAAAGTATGGTAAATGTAAATTTCACTTTATCATATCTGTTTTCCAGTGAATACATTTTCTTTAATTAGGTGTGGTAGCCCTGTGTAACAGTTGTTGTGATTTATGACTTAGACATAGGCTGCTAGTATCTGACTATTGCTGGCTTATATGCTGAGAAACTTGAGTTGTAGTCTGTGACTTCAAAGAGAGCTCATTTTTCCTGGCCTCCTCCTCCATAAAGAAGAGATGACAAACTATGGAAGAAAATCCAACTAGGTCAGCAGCTTGCCTTGTGTCACCTCAGAACTTGCACAGCTCGAGTTAGTGGGCATTAACTGAGCACGAGCTGCGTGTCAAATGTTGAGTCCTGTTCTGCCAAATATACAAAAATGACTAAGACATCAACTCCTCTGTTGAAGAACTCACAGCCCAGCAGGGAGAGGAACAGACGTTTAACAACTCATGACAAAACAGTGTGAGAAGAGCAATGAAAGAAGTAAACTCAGAAACACAGGTGTAAAAGGAAGTCTTTCTGTTTAGGGCAGAAGTAGGGCAGGGAGAGAAGGTAAGGTCTAAGCTGGGCCTTAAATCGTGAATAGAGTTTTCTTTTAAAAGTAAAAGACGACATGCATTCCAAATGGAAGGAACAGCAGGCACAAAGGCATAAAATAAGGGTTGACAAACTATGCCCCATGGACTACATCTGGTCACCCACCTGTCTTGTAAATAAAGTTTTATTGGAACACAGCCATGTTCATTCATTTATGCATCCTCTTAGGCAGCTTTTATGCTTCAGCAGCAGAATTACATAGTTTGGCCTGCAAAACCTAGAGTATTTTACTATCTGGCCTGTTACAGAAAATGGTTGCCAATCTCTGGCATAAAACAGCATGGCCTAGTGGGCTGACTCAAAACTGTTTTGTGGTGCCATAAAGTCAGCCACTCACTGAGTCCTAACCAAGCGCACTTGTGCATTGCTTCACTCCTCTAAAATCTCTATAACGAATGAGGTGCTTTTACTGCCTCCACAAATTGCCTGCCTAGCTTCAGAAACATTTCATTGTTCTACAGATTGCATAGCACCAGAATCACTGAGGTCGGCCAGCCAGTTGATATTTATGCTTTTCCTCCCAGCACACAGAATACTGTAGTAGGCAGGACGCCTTTCCCTGCTCTGTTGAAAGGATGTGTAGTTTACGTGTGCTTACAACACCCTAGAGCAGACCTCCTCTGCAGACATGAGGAGGAGGACACCTCTCAGAAGAGTAAATAATTTTAGTAGTGTGGTGCAGGAAATGTCACTTTTTAAAGTGCTATTTATAACTGCTTGTTATAAACAACATAGATATAAATGGGATTGAATTTAAAACTTACTTCTTTTTCATCATAGGACCATAGAAGAATTGATAGGTCTCTGAATAATGGTTTTTTGTTTGTTTGTTTCAGTATTTCTAAATTTGAAGAAAGATGCTGCTTTCTTTATGTGCTCCACAATTCTGATGATTTCCAAATCTATTTCTGTACAGAACTTCATTGTAAAAAGTATGTATTAATCATTGTGTGTGAAAAAGATTCTTCTTACCTGATCATTATTTTCAACTAATGAGTGAACATGTACCTTCTGTGAAGAATTCATGGCTATGTGGTTATATAAATATTTTATTTGGGCTAATATTTTATAATTATGTCATAAATTTAACAGATTTTGGGGGGGTTTCTTTAATAAGTCAAACTTTATCTTAGTCATAACTTATTTTCCCACAGATGAAACATTAACCAAGACTTACTGGTTAATTGTTAAATATTATAATGCATACTTTAAGTGCTCACTTACTGATATAAATCATCTCAGTATCATATACAATAGTACCTCTTTACCTTGGCTCGTATTAGTTAGATTCACCTGGTAAGCTTTGAAAAAACATACATGGCCCCCACCTCAGACTAATTATATTGGGTGTTCTGGTGGGGGTGAAGCCTGGGTTAAGAGCCGGTGATCTGATCTATACCAACAAAAGAGATCATCCAAAAATCCATGGACTGCATTGTATGTTTGTGTTTTTCTCCATTGTATGTTTCCCTTGGGCTAATAATTAAATTCTTCTTACTTCTTTAGAACACTATGACTGTGGGAAACTAGAGAAGTGAGTGATAATTTAGAAGCCAAAGTATAGGTGAAAGTTAGTTTGGACTCAGAATTTTGCTGGGGATTGTTCTTATTTAAATAATTACTATTTAACTTCATTATAAATGACTGATACACTAGCTACAATATACAGTCGTTTATTTTTATCTTGGTGTGAAAAAGAAAAGTGTTTGTTGAATCCACAATTCTTGGCTCAAGCTTTATCTTTATTATTATAAAACATATGGTAAGGGAAAAAAAA
>NW_012101965.1:2877841-2879155 GCF_000951045.1 Mandrillus leucophaeus
TGTTATTGCCTGGTTCTAGAGACTCTCTTAGCTGTCAGTTTTGGTTCTGAAGTCACTTTGAGATGTACTTGCTTATATTTACTATTGTTTGTGTTATGGATGCTAATGTGCTAACTTGTATTGTAGGTTTTTTGAGATGGTGAACACCATTACCGAAGAGAAGGGGAGAAGCACAGAGGAAGGAGACTGTGAAAGTGACTCGCTGGAGGTAATGACTTAGGTGTCCATCTACATTTAGAGTTCATTTTAAAACAATTTGAAGCCTTACTGAGGCAGGAGGCAGGGTGTATGAAGGGTAGGAGACTGTCTGTAAGCTTTCCTTTAATGTTAAAAACAACTTCTGGAATCCCTTTCATAAAAAAGGGCTAAAAAGTTAACATCGGAGAATTTTTATTCTGCAGCACCAAGTGTTAGCATTTAACTTATCTGATAGCAAGTAACTATGCTTTATCTATGACAGTGTCAATGCATGGGCCATGGCGTCCTTACACATTTTCTATTCTCCTCTGAGATATGTGCAATTCAGACAAAGAAGATTCAGTGAAGATTCTGGTTGATAGCACCCTTGTGGCAGGCATTAATATGCTACCCAGAGAACCCGAAACCATGAAAGATTAATGGAAGTAAGAGAGGAGGGGATAACAATGACTTCAAATGTTGTTCTTTTCAACTGGAATCCTTTTACTAATGTCTGATGGACACAGATCACTATGGATACCTACTTTTATATGGTTTTTATTTTTATTTTTGTAGAGACTTGGTCTTGTTATGTTGCCCAGACTGGTCTTGAATTCCTGGGCTCAAGCAATCCTCCTACCTCAGCCTCCCAAAGCACTAGAATTACAGGCATGAGCCACTGCACCTCACTGCTGGTTACCTACTTTTAGTTTGTGTCCATTTTCTCTGCCATGTCTGCTGTGTGAAGAGGAGCCTTCCTCCACTGCAAGGACCAATGCTAGAGTGTGTCAAGAATGCTGACTCCAGCATCTTCAGTGTCTGAAGGATGACACTTCTCCAGGCTTGACACATGGCCACCATTTTCTCCAAGCTCTTCCCAGTGTTTGACTTGGGAGAGAACTCTGAATCCAAGTATCTTAGTCCACTGGGCTGCTATAACAAAATACCGTAAACAATGTGGCTTATAAATAGCAGACATTTATTTTCTTATAGTTCTGGAGGCTGGGAAGTCCAAGATCAAGGTGCTGGTAGATTCAGTGTCTGGTGAGGGCCTGTTCCTCATAGAAGGTGCCCTCTTGCTGTGTCCTTACATGATAGAAGAAGCTGACTAGCTCTCTGTGGTCTCTCTTACCAGGC
>NW_012101965.1:2884635-2886098 GCF_000951045.1 Mandrillus leucophaeus
AAAAAAAAAGAAAAGAAAACATTCTGAAGTCGGGTGTGGTGGCTCATGCCTGTAATCCCAGCACATTAGGAGGGTAAGGTTGGTGGATCACTTGAGGCCAGGAGTTTGAGACCAGCCTGGCCAACATGGTGAAACCCTGTCTCTACTTAGCTGATCATGGTGGCGTGCACCTGTAGTTCCAGCTACTCAGGAGGCCAAGGCAAGAGAATCGCTTGAACCTGGGAAGTGGAGGTTGCAGTGAGCCGAGATCACACCATGGCACTCCAGCCTGGGCTACAGAGTGAGACTTGGTCTCAAAAAAAAAGAAAAGAAAAGAAAAGAAAACATTCTTACATTTCTATCCTTTGATTTCATTAGATTAATGTAAAATTTCTGACCCAGAATGGCTTCTACGGTATTCCCAATGGACTTTAGAGCCTATAGGAAGAATTCAAGCAGACTGGCTTCAAGAGTCTTGGCTTAGTTTGCCATTGTGCCAGCTAGTGATATTGCTGATGTTTTTTGTGGGTGTTCTGTTAGCAAAACATGAATGAATGCATGTTTACAGGGATGCTCTGGACTGGAGGATGGTGAGATCCATCATAGTTGTCCCTCTCCCTGAATGTCCTTTTGTAGCCAGGGCACCTTTCCAATATGAATTATTAAGCCTTAACATGTATTTTTGCATAACTTATAACTCTCCATTATGTATTTGGTTACATTTCTTAGATGTTTTCAACATTCTTTATTAAAGTTATTTTATCAGCATCCTGCATATTTGATTTAAATGAATTCTTTCATTTCATTACCACAAACTGAACTCAAACTTCAGCCCATGAATAACAAACTAAAAATAATTCCTCCACTTCCAATTCTTTACAGTGGAAACAAGAAGAATTACTTTAGAGATCATCTTAACACAATGGTTAAGATTTGTATGCAGAATAATTATTTTCTGATGTTTACCTCAATTGAAGGTAGAATTAGAGTTGTTTCAATACATGCGTCAATTATCCTTGAAGCCTTTGGCTACCTCGGCCCAGAACAAAATAAAAATGTTGGCAAGGTCAGGAAATGCTACTTAATGTTTTTAACTTCACTTAGGGTGTTGTCAGCAGTCAGCAAACAGTAACTATTAATGTGGTTCTATAAACTACAAATGTGAAACTAATTCCTAGAATTTGAAAGACTTCTTAGAAGCCCAAAGCAGGAACTGTTTTTCATTCTGACTGGAACAATAAGGTTTATTTGAAGCAGTACAACTGTGAGAGGGATTCGGCTTCTTTCAGGTCACCAGCCCCTTCTTCCTTCTGATCCAAGCTAGATCTACTAAGAACTCCAGGCTGGGGTCAGGAGCCTTGGGCCCTGGTTCTGACTTTGCCAGCAGTCAGTTTCATAACCCCAGACAAAGTTCATACTCCTGCTGGGCTAAGATTACTTCATTCCTTAAGTTAGAGTTGAAAAGATGATTTTTTTTTTTTTTT
>NW_012101965.1:2888943-2890331 GCF_000951045.1 Mandrillus leucophaeus
AAACTAAAATTTTTATAAAAACACTGAATTAGTAAGGTAACAGTTGAGAAAAAATTTTAATATAATCAATAGTTTGTTTTTTGAGACCAGCTCTTGCTCTGTTGCCCAGGCTGGAGTTGGAGTGCGGTGGCACAATCATGGCTCATTGTAGCCTCTTGACCTCCTGGGCTCAGCAATCCTCCCACTTCAGCCAGGGCATGCCACCACACCCAGCTAACTTTTTGTTGTTTTGTTTTTGTTTTTGTTTTTGTTTTGGTGGAGATGGGATTTCACTTTGTTGCCCAGGTTGGTCTTGAACTCCTGGGCTCAAGCAGTTCTCCCGCTTCGGCCTCCCAAAGTGCTGGGATTATAGGGATAAGCACCACACCTGGCCTATAATAATAGCCAGTTGTTAACTCTGCCTGTAGTTAAGTTCTATGATTATCTAGCAATTGTATAGCTTTAATATTTGGAGTTAAGCCTAAGGCTCTTTCATTAAAGTTGTTAAAAGATGACGGACCTAATTTGGAAAAAAAAATTCCTATGCGTTAGCTTGCTGTCTATAGAAGTAATAGATGATAATATTTATGTATGTTTTATACTTTACAATTTTTTATTTCTTATTCAAGCAATTGTTAGGAATTAGCTTTCTTGACTCCTACTTCAGGGCTCGTTTGATTATACCTTGTTATCTCTGTTTCTGTGTTAAATTTTGCATCAGTTGATACACAGCAGTTTGCCAAGGTAAAACTTAAAGAAATTGAAAATGAAACGATTCTATCAATAATGTAGAATTATGAAGGGGATGACTGGAAAATTTATAAAGTCTTCTGCAATGTTACAAATTTCTGGCTTTTTTTTTTTTTTTTAACCAGAGATAGCTATCCTTTGTTTCATACCCTCCTTTCAGGAATTAACTGCTTCTTACCAAAAATATGCATAGCCTAGCCAGGCTGTGGTAACCGTATTACACAAGGTTGGTCTTTATAACCGATTGAATCAACCGTTCACAGGCTCTACTCTGGGAACTATTCTAAAAACCATATGCATAGCTTAACACAGCTTTAATTGCCTTAGAATTTAGCTAGCTGATTTTTCTAAGCCCCAGGTTTCTATAATGTAAAGGAAGAAAGGGGTGAAGACTTTTCAAAGAGCTAGCAGGTGGACCCACTCCCAGATCCCCTATTCAGTATGCAGTAGTATATGGGGTGAGCTTTGTGAGAGACCCTCCCTAATTAGGCAATTCTATGCAAGCACTGGGAAACACTCTCACCAACTGAAGAAGGAGGGAAATGCTAAGGTTTCTTCCTAGTAATATCCAGAGGGTTTTAGTCAGTCTGCTGACCTCACAAAACACAGCTTGTATCATATTGCTCTGATTCATCAAAGTGCTCCTAACAGCCTTTTCA
>NW_012101965.1:2892371-2895777 GCF_000951045.1 Mandrillus leucophaeus
GCCAAGAGCAAGAAGATCTTTAATGTCATTTCCTACCTCTAATTTTTAAAATAATATCCAAGATTGGTATAAATTGTACAAGGTTATTTCAAACATAACGCAGTACCACTTCTCAGAGAAGGACTTTTCTGTCTTTTAACAGAAAGAAAATCAATTTCTTTTGATTCAAAGCTATGCTTTTTGACTCAAGGATGTATTTTGACATGGAAGGATCATGAACTCATATCTTAAGTAATTTAATATGTTATTATTATAATACGTTTATATTGAAATCATCAAACAATTGATGAGAGTTAACCAGCCTTGGTCTCCATTGTTCTTCTTCCTGCCTTCCATGTCTTCATTTAGAGTAAAGGCATCTACCCAGTAACCCAAGCCAGTTTCCTGAGAAACCCCTCCCAATCCCCTCTTAATCCCTCATGCCCGTTCTTTCCTGCAGCCCCTTCATTTCATCTTCTCAGTCACTCCCCTGATCTCAGGTCTTTACCCTCTATCATAGCTTAACATGTCTCATGATTTGTCTCTGTTATCATCAGAGAAATCTCTCATACAGATTTAATCCTGTGACTCCCCAAATTAAAAACCTTTGATGCTTCTTTTTGTTTTTTGATACAGAGTCACACTCTGTTGCCCAGGCAGGAGAGCAGTGGTGCAATCTCGACTCGCTGCAATCTCCGCCTCCTGGGTTCAAGCAATTCTCCTGCCTCAGCCTCCTGAGTAGCTAGGACTACAGGCATGCACCACAATGCCCAGCTAATTTTTGTATTTTTAGTAGAGATGGAGTTTCACCCTGTTGGCCAGGCTGGCTTTGAACTCCTGACCTCAAGTGATCCGTCCACTTGGGCCTCCCAAAGTGCTGGGATTACAGTCACCACGCCCAGCTGATGCTCCTTTTTGTAGAAGGAGGTATTTGCACCATACAACATTCTCACCCTTCTGGCTGTAGCTTCCCCTTTCCTTTCCACCCTGTGGTCCAGCGGTGCCAACCTCCTTTCCACTTTCCAGGTGGCCATGCTTCTCCGACCTCTGGGCTTGACATGCAGATGCCCAACCTCACAAGCTTTTCTGCTCAGTCCCACTTAGTGACCAAAGCCTTGTTTTTTCAGATCCAGGTCCTGTGTCCTTTTCTCTTTGAATCATTTCTCAACTCCCTATCTTACTTTTCTCTGTTCTCGTAGCATTTTGGCCCACTCCTCTGGCCTAGCTCTTCTCAATGCATTGTAATCTGGTAGCCAGCACTGGACTGGACTGTTAATGTTCCATGGCAGGATGGTGGCTTTATGCCCTTTTTAATCACATGAGCTCGCATGGTGCCAGGTGTCCAAGCAGAAGAGATTCAGTCTGAAGGGTCTGAAGCTGGGCAGTGACAAAACCAGAGTTGTTTTAATATTAGGTTGTAGCAATAATGGCAAAAACCACAATTACTTTTGTACCAACCTAATATCTCAAACTGGGAGGAGAGAGATATGGATGGGAGAAGGCCTCCAATCCATATGGACCTCTCTGCTTGAGCCCGAGAGGTCAAGGCTGCAGTGAGCTAGAATTGCGCCACTGCAGTCCAGCCTTGGTGACACAGCCAGACCCTGTCTAAAAAAAAAATAGAAAAAAAAGTAACATTATTTTCATTTGACTCAAATATCTGCAGGGTGATGAAAGACCTTACTGTTTTCTTTTCTGATGATTGGCCTCATATACCTTAGTAATTATGGTTTAGAATTTATTTTAGTCAGTTTGGAATCATCATGTAGAAAACTTTTTTTAACATCCTATTTCTATTTTTGTGCAGATATGAAACTGAATACCCAGTTACTTCCCTGACTGAGAAAATACATCACTTATAGTGTTGTATGATAGGAGTATCAATTCGTTATTCATTCATTCATTCTGTTGGGAACAGGGAAAAACCTTTTTCTTCTACCAGCTTATGTTCAATGGTCAGGGGCCTGCAAATTAACTGACAAAAGACAAGTTAATACGAGAACAAACAAACTTTATTCTTTTGTTTTGTTTTGCTTTTCAAACAGAATCTCCCTCTGTCCCCCAGGCTGGAGTGCAGTGGTGCGATCTCGGCTCATTGCAGCCTCAATCTCTTGGGCTCAAGCGATCCTCCCACCTCAGCCTTCTGAGTAGCTGGGACTACAGGTGTGCACCACCACACCTGATTAATTTTTGTATTTTTTGTAGAGACAGGGTTTCACTATGTTGCCTAAGCTGGTCTTGAATTGCTGGCATCAAGCACTCTGCCTGCCTCAGTCTCCCAAAGTGCTGAGATTACAGACGTGGGCCACCATGCCTAGCCAAAGTTTATTCATGTAGTCAATGCTAAGTCAATGAAAGAGACTTACACAAAGAATTGGCTCCCTAAACAGCTACAGTTGAGTGTTATGTATCATCTTAGTAAGAAAGAGGGTTAGGACTTTAAGAAAGTGTATGGTAGGGAACTAATGAGAAACAAGTGCGAGGAACAGAAAGTTTTGATGAGGTTTTGTTTATGCAACATCACCTCTAGGTGCAAGTGGTCCATCTCTCCTCTTTGGTCATTAACCTCCTGGAGGTTATATTTTAGGAGGCATTGCTTATGTCTGCAAAAGAAGTTTAGATCAGGATTTTTTCTGCTGCTGCTGTTTTTCTGATGTTTTCAGCCTAAAATCATCTTCTTCCACATCAGTGGGTCCAAGTGGATCTCACTAATGCACTCACATAGTTTTTGGACAGCTAGTGAGTGGAAGGCATGATTCCATGTGCTGGAGAGACGGCAGAGAACAAAATGGAGAAAAATTCCTGCTCTCACTGAGCTTACATGCTCTCATCTAAGTCCTAATCGGGTTCAACTCTGCTTAGCTTCAGAGATCAGAAGAGATTGGACGCATTCAGGGTGGTATGGCTGTAGACTGAGCTTACTTTCTAATGAGAGATAGACAATAAACACAAATAAATAAAATACCATCTATAGTATGTTTGATGGTGATCCGGGTTAAGGAGAATAATAAACCAGGGAAGGGTTCAGGAAGTTACAGAGTAGCAGGGACGTGTAATTTTAGACAGGAAGGCCTGGGAGGCTCATTAAGAAGGTAAGATTTAGGCCGGGTGTGGTGGCTCACACCTGTAATCCCAGCACTTTGGGAGGTCGAGGCGGGTGGATCATTTACTGAAATACAAAAATTAGCTGGGCATGGTGGCAAGAGCCTGTACTCCCAGCTACTCTGGAGGCTAAAGCAGGAGAATCGCTGGAACCTAGGCACTCCAGCCTGGGCGACAGAGTGAGACTCAAATAAATAAATAAATAAATAAATGAAGGTGAGATGTGAATACAGATATAAGGGAGGAGAGATCCATCACACTAGATATTTGCACCTGCAGTGTTTTTGGCATTCTATTAATGTTATCAGTAGTTACTAATGTTTTG
>NW_012101965.1:2895827-2915520 GCF_000951045.1 Mandrillus leucophaeus
TTCTTTTCTGATGATTGGCCTCATATACCTTAGTAATTATGGTTTAGAATTTATTTTAGTCAGTTTGGAATCATCATGTAGAAAACTTTTTTTAACATCCTATTTCTATTTTTGTGCAGATATGAAACTGAATACCCAGTTACTTCCCTGACTGAGAAAATACATCACTTATAGTGTTGTATGATAGGAGTATCAATTCGTTATTCATTCATTCATTCTGTTGGGAACAGGGAAAAACCTTTTTCTTCTACCAGCTTATGTTCAATGGTCAGGGGCCTGCAAATTAACTGACAAAAGACAAGTTAATACGAGAACAAACAAACTTTATTCTTTTGTTTTGTTTTGCTTTTCAAACAGAATCTCCCTCTGTCCCCCAGGCTGGAGTGCAGTGGTGCGATCTCGGCTCATTGCAGCCTCAATCTCTTGGGCTCAAGCGATCCTCCCACCTCAGCCTTCTGAGTAGCTGGGACTACAGGTGTGCACCACCACACCTGATTAATTTTTGTATTTTTTGTAGAGACAGGGTTTCACTATGTTGCCTAAGCTGGTCTTGAATTGCTGGCATCAAGCACTCTGCCTGCCTCAGTCTCCCAAAGTGCTGAGATTACAGACGTGGGCCACCATGCCTAGCCAAAGTTTATTCATGTAGTCAATGCTAAGTCAATGAAAGAGACTTACACAAAGAATTGGCTCCCTAAACAGCTACAGTTGAGTGTTATGTATCATCTTAGTAAGAAAGAGGGTTAGGACTTTAAGAAAGTGTATGGTAGGGAACTAATGAGAAACAAGTGCGAGGAACAGAAAGTTTTGATGAGGTTTTGTTTATGCAACATCACCTCTAGGTGCAAGTGGTCCATCTCTCCTCTTTGGTCATTAACCTCCTGGAGGTTATATTTTAGGAGGCATTGCTTATGTCTGCAAAAGAAGTTTAGATCAGGATTTTTTCTGCTGCTGCTGTTTTTCTGATGTTTTCAGCCTAAAATCATCTTCTTCCACATCAGTGGGTCCAAGTGGATCTCACTAATGCACTCACATAGTTTTTGGACAGCTAGTGAGTGGAAGGCATGATTCCATGTGCTGGAGAGACGGCAGAGAACAAAATGGAGAAAAATTCCTGCTCTCACTGAGCTTACATGCTCTCATCTAAGTCCTAATCGGGTTCAACTCTGCTTAGCTTCAGAGATCAGAAGAGATTGGACGCATTCAGGGTGGTATGGCTGTAGACTGAGCTTACTTTCTAATGAGAGATAGACAATAAACACAAATAAATAAAATACCATCTATAGTATGTTTGATGGTGATCCGGGTTAAGGAGAATAATAAACCAGGGAAGGGTTCAGGAAGTTACAGAGTAGCAGGGACGTGTAATTTTAGACAGGAAGGCCTGGGAGGCTCATTAAGAAGGTAAGATTTAGGCCGGGTGTGGTGGCTCACACCTGTAATCCCAGCACTTTGGGAGGTCGAGGCGGGTGGATCATTTACTGAAATACAAAAATTAGCTGGGCATGGTGGCAAGAGCCTGTACTCCCAGCTACTCTGGAGGCTAAAGCAGGAGAATCGCTGGAACCTAGGCACTCCAGCCTGGGCGACAGAGTGAGACTCAAATAAATAAATAAATAAATAAATGAAGGTGAGATGTGAATACAGATATAAGGGAGGAGAGATCCATCACACTAGATATTTGCACCTGCAGTGTTTTTGGCATTCTATTAATGTTATCAGTAGTTACTAATGTTTTGGCATTTACATATTAAGAAGGCCATACAGACCGAACATTAACAAAGCTGCCATTGGAGTCTTCGAAGTGATTACTCACCTAACGTGGTTAAGCCCCCGCCGAAAGTGCATGGCTTTTTCTAAGGTAGTTGTTTCCCTCGAGAGTGCAAGGACTCAGTGAGTCACCACGTCGTTGTTTGGCCTTGTCAATGTCTTCCTACACTGATTCTCTTCCCACTACCGGTTTAGATTGTTCTGGGCAGACAGCAATAAAGAGATGATTCTAGAAAAATTCTCATGATTGCCTCAGGATGAAATTCTTGTTTCCCTTAGCAACAACCTGATTTGCTAACCTATTACCATAGAAATAGAATGTAAAATATATAAGCAATGTAATGTTACCTTTTAGTTTTTAAAACCTTCCTTTCCCCGCCCCCCACCACTGTTTTTTTCTGTATTTGTCGTTAACAGACCTTACCTTTCTTGGTTTGAGGTCCAGGCTCTCTTCTACTATTTCTGGCCATTACATAGATAATTCTATATCCTTCTAGGCTGAACCAGTCTCTTGTGTCTTTTCAGCTTTCTTTCAAAACTATGATTTCCATTTCTATCTATATCTCGTCAGAATAGAAAGGGGAGATAGAAAAACAAAGCAGCAATTACCCACAGAGATGGTTTTACTTAAATCACACTGCTCTTTTTACAAGTCCTTTTCATTTTTACTATCACCATTTTGCTCAACAGGAGTCAGCTTCTGTATCTAATACATAATCTTTTTAAAAAATAGTCTTCTGATGCCTCAGATTCCTAGGGGAAATGAAAACTGTAGCAGCCTCGTCGAGGTTTATGTATTCTTCACTCTTCTGTGTAAGCATACGTGTTGTAGAGTTGGATCTGGTGGTGTACACCTGAGTCCTAGCTATTTGGGAGGATCACTTGAGCCCAGGACTTTGAGTCCAGCCTAGGTAACATAGCAAGACTCCATCTCTTTAAAAAAAAAAAAAAAAAGTGCTGAGGATGATGGCTCCCACCTGTACTCCCAGCGCTTGGGAGGCCAAGGCAGGAGGATCAGTTGAGGCCAGGAGTTCAGGGCCGGCCTGGGCAACACAGCAAGACCATATCTCTACAAAAAATAGAAAAAATTAGCTGGATAGTGGTGTACACCTGAAGTCCCAGCTGTTGAGAAGGCAGAAGTGGGAGGATTGCTTGAACCCAGGAGTTCAAGGCTGCAATGAGCTATGATGGCACCACTGCACTCTGGCCTAGGCAACAGCAAAACACTCTTTAAAAAAGAAAAAAAAAAAAGATTGTAAATGTATCTATTGGAAAAATGCTTTCACCCAAGAATAAACCAATAATGATTCTAAAGGTTTGGTTTTGGGATCTAGCTCTTTTTTAAAAAAGTGCTCATCACATTTTTCTATAACTTGATTAATTAATTAAACAAGTAATTACTAAGCATCTACTACAAGCGACATGCTAAAACTGGGGATAGAGTAATTACGGATGAAGTCCCAATTCTCAAAGAGCTCAGTGTCCAGACGAGGATGACAGAGGCAGCCCTAAGATCTTGAAGGGCATTGTCTTAGTCCATCCAGGCTGCTATAACATAATGCCTTAGACTGGGTAATTTATACCCAACAGAAATGCATTGCTCACCGTTCCAGAGGCTGAGAAGTCCAAGATCAAGGCACCAGCAGATTCAGTGTCTGGTGAGAGCCTACTTATTCTAGATGATACCTTCTGTGGGTGCTCACATGGCTGAAGGCTCAACCGGGCTCCCTCAAGCCTCTTTTATAAGGGGACTAATCCCGTTCATGTGGGCTCTAGCCTCATGACCTAATCACCTTCTAAAGGGCCTAACTCTTAATACATTGAGAATCGGTTTCAACATACAGATTTTAAGGGTGCTGGAGAGGGGGGTACGCAAACATTCAGACCGTAGCAGGCATTTATGCTGTGCTAAGGAGTTTGGATTTCATCCGGAAAGTAACAAGCTGCCAATAAAATAGATGCAGTGGCACTGACATGGAAAGCTCACGTGGAACTTTGGACTTTGGAAAGTTCACTGTCAACTTAGTGCAGAATAAATTGGGGAATGGAGCCACACGGAGGAGAAAAGCCTCTGAATTTTGTTTTGCAGAGAAGTGCTTCTGTGCTGCTTCTACAGAGATTCTGAGGCAATCGCAGTGAGAATAAGGAGTAAAATGGATTTGTGAGATTTTAAGAAGAAAAATCTGAGAACAGTTGACAATAAATTTGAAATATGGAGTAACAGAAGGAAAAAAGCAAAATTCTAAGAGGACAGTGGCTACCAGATGTCTGCTTGAAAAAGCAAATGGATGTTCAATCTATATTAACAATATACTGTAATATCTTTATAATACTGGTGTTTGGAAACAAGTAGTGATCATTACCCTGTAAGCTCTTATTCTATGATAGGGTTTCCCTAGCGCATAGGTAGTGGAAAGGATACAAAATCTGGAATCTTACAAGCTGGTTTCAAATCACAACTCTGATATATTTTCACTGAAAAAAAAAAATTCTGATCATTTGTAAATTGAAAGTAATCAGAAACCTACTATGATATTATGATAGTCAAGTGAGGTGGGTTATCGAAAGTTGTTTTTTTTTTCCCTTTAAAATTATAAAGCATTGTAGTGTAAAATGGTGGTGGTACTAGATTCAGTGTATAGGTTTCTAATCCTTTGAGAGGGCACATTGTCAAAGTTGAGCTTCTTTAGTGATGGTCCCTGCCCTACCTCCTGCTGACTGGGTCCCACTGGTAGAATTCCGGCGTGGCAGGCACAGCATTGCAAAAGTCTAGACCACAGGAATTGGGTGTGGAGACTTGGGCTCCTTCAGGTGGCATTGTTTGGATTATGCTTCCTGCCTCCTCACAGGAGCCCAGTTTTAACTCTGAGTTAGGGCATGTTGCTAAATGATCCCTGCTGCCGGTTCCTTCACTCTGACCACCTACCTGATCATCTGCCCTGGACCAAGACAGTCTTCAGCTTTACGTTAGGCAGCCAGAACAGGGCCATTCTTTAATGTGCCACTGGATACTTGGCAATGGGTAAGTAGTCATCTCCCTTCCAGAGTTTGGCCTCTGTCCTGAGCCAGAGAAGGGTTCATGCTAAGGAGGCCAGTGCTCACTCCAGCCCTAGCATTGTATTAGGCATAATTTTCCCCAGAAGACACCACCTGACCTCCTTCTATAAGGGCTTGGAAACCTGTTGGAAACAAATAACCTGGAGCTGTTAGGAACATGCTCCACCCCAGCCCCATCCTCTCGAGTCATGCATGTGTACCCAAGAGTTTGCAGAGTGATCTGATGAGCTCCCTTTGTAGGTAATGTGCCCTTTTATGATCTTTCGTATTTTGTAGTTGCCCTATATCATATCTGAGTGAATTTGTTTTTATTTTTCCTATTTAGGGCTGAATTTCTGGAAGTTGTATTCAATTATCTTTCAAGTCTGGCCTTTTTTAGAATATCTCATCTTCTCATTTTTAAATATTTTATATCTTTATGTTAAACGTACATATTTTATAACTATATTCTATCATTTCTGACTTAATGAAGTCTTGAGGATTGGGATTTGTCATATATGTTTTCACTGATGTTGAATTGTTTCCTTACATAATTTATATTTTTTGGATTGTGAATTCAACTTTAGTGGTGCATTATCAGTAAGAATTCAGCATAGCAAACTTCAAGGGGTCTACCATTAAAATGTTTTTCCTTTGTTTCTGCCAGGCACTCCAGGGATATCCCAGGCTCAAGAGCAATTATGAGTATTACAATAAGTGTTAATTTGAAGTTCAAACAGCCAGGATCAGCTATGGTTGAACGTGTTTAGAGAAGACCTATTTTTGCTCCTCCAGAGCTCAGTCTTGAGACAAACCAGCTTTCTTTTGGTTTCACAGTGTAGTGGGCTGACTTTTCTAATCTACCCTTTCATCAAGGGCCTGGTTTTGTGTGTTTCTGCTGTTTGCCTGGCATAGGCACTAGGCCATACTTCCTATCCCCTCCTGGGCATTAAAACCCAAGCCCCACATGAGAGATCAGCAAACAATAGCCCTAGGATCAAGTCCAGCTCACTGTTAATGTTGGTAAATAAAGCCTTATTGGAACATAAGCATGTCCATTTGTTTATGTATCAGCTGGGCTGCTTTCACATCACAATGGCAGGATTGAGTAGTTGCTACAAAGACTATATGGCTCTCAAAGCTAAAACATTCACTACCTGACCTTTTACCAAAAAACGAGCATGAACTCCTGCCCTAGATTAATGAAACTGAAAATCTTGCCTTCATCCCTACCTTTTGGGCTTCAGGAGTTCTTGTGATTACCTGCTAGTATTCCTTTCCTCTTCATTTCTAGCGTCTGCAATCACCTTTACTCTTTAGTAAGCCCAGCTAGACATTTAAAAGTATGTCTGTTTTATTTTACCTATGTGTTTTTAGCAGGAAGCTTCTCAGGTATCTGGTCTACCATCTTGCCAAATCCAGAGCCTCTCTTCTACTGTGTTGGTAGCAATATGTTATTCTTTTTCTGTTTCCTTGACTTGACCATTAAATTTATTCATGTTAAATTTTTATTTTCCAATGGATTTTTTTAATATCATGACATTTTTCATCTACCTAACTCCGTATCTATGGAATTTGATAAATAATGCTTTTCTTCTCATATAAAAAATGATTGTGTAATTTCCATGGTCATTTCCTTTTTAACCCATTGGTTATTTTAAAGTAAAGTAAAATATACTTTTGGCTGTCTTATTTTTAGTATTCTGTGCTCAGAGATCATGGTCTTTATGATATCAGTTCTTTGGAATTTGTTGAAATTTTTCTCTGTTGTCTAATATGTGATCAATTATATATTTTTCATATATGCATGAAAGGAATCTGTATCTGGGTGCAGAGCTTTCTCTGTAGATGTTATATCAGACTTGTTTATTGTGCCATTAGATTCTCTATTTTAAAATCTGTGTGCCAGATATATTCCTTTCTAAAAGAGTTCTGTTAAAATCTATTGTGGTTGATATTTGCGTATTTTTCTCTGAAATTGTATCAACTCTGCTTTATATATTTCAAGGCTATGTTGTTAAAGAGCATAAAAACTCATGATCATTGCCCTCTTCTTAGATTACTCATCAGTATTAACGTTAAGTTTGTTGACTTATACATGTTAGAAATCATTTTTTTTTTCCTTTGAGATGGAGTCTCGCTCTGTTGCCCAGGCTGGAGTGCAGTGTCGCCATCTCAGCTCACTGCAACCTCCATCTCCCAGGTTCAACCAATTCTCCTGCCTCAGCCTCCTGAGGAGTTGGGATTACAGGCATACAGCATCGCACCCGGCTAATTTTTGTATTTTCAGTAGAGACGGGGTTTTGCCATGTTGTCTAGGGTGGTCTCAAACTCCTGACCTCAGGCGATGCACCTGCCTCAGCCTCCCAAAGTGCTAGAATGACAGGCATGAGCCATCGCACCTGGCCAGAAATAATTTTTTTAATGGCCAACTCAGACCCTGCTGTGCGTTGAATCTAACTATGGACTGCCAGCTTTAAACTCCAGCAAAATGTAGACTATGTGAAAAGCTTGTTCTAATGTTCTTTCCCGGGGGCCTGTAGTTTTGTGCTGGGTTTCTTCCAGGACATGCCTTGATCATGTGATGGCCCTAAATCCTTTAGTTCAGTCCAACACAAAGGATGTGGCTTTGGGGTGATGCCTCCAGATCTGAGGAGGTCTTTACTAAATCCTTTCTGTAGATCCAGTTTTCCATATTTGGCTGACACACTTGACAGTTTGCAGTTTAGAGCTATAGATATTTCCTTTCTACATCAGAGATAAACATTTTCCTCTATTTTTCATTAAAAAAAAATGTTTCTGGGTCTTGGGGAGTGGGGGTTGGGGTGAAGTAAAATAATCCTGACTTTATCATCGGCAGCTGGTAAGATGTCAAAATTTTCTTCTTACCCAAAGCCTTTCAGTGGTTTTATTCCCCTGGCAGTATGAAATGCTTTGACAGCATCAAAAGTGAATAACAAAAGGATGATTTATTAGATGTGATAGACATTGATAGATGTTCATGCTAGTTATGCACTGTTTCATTGATCTCCAGAATCAATGAAAAACAGGACTGAGTGGGTAAAAGAATCCACACGGCTTTTGGAGAAGCACTTCTATGAAGTTAACTATGTAATCCCCACTGTATTTGTAACAGTTGTGAAAACATAAACACAATATCTGCTTTATGTTGGGAGCATTTATTTGTTCATTCTTGAAGCACTTCTTAGAACTTTGGCCTGTTAATGCCATCTGATAAGATAAGGAATAATGCTCTTGGAAAAAAATAGATGTTTGAAATGTAGAATGAACTAACATTTCAATCTTTTCTCCCCGTTTTTCCTTTTGTAGTATGACTATGAATATGATGAAAATGGTGACAGAGTCGTTTTAGGAAAAGGCACTTACGGGATAGTCTACGCAGGTCGGGACTTGAGCAACCAAGTCAGAATTGCTATTAAGGAAATCCCAGAGAGAGACAGCAGGTACAGTAATTGTGGCTACTAAAAGCTGTTCTATAGTACTTTGGGTTGTTCATAGTATTTTAGAAAATATTGATGAGATTCTAATGAATGAAACTCTGACATTGAGTCAATTAGCTCCTTCTGAGGTTTAGCTGCTGCATCATTCAGTGTTTGAAGTTCCAGACTGGTGGGGAAGAACGGGGCTTTCAGAGACTAGAAAAGAGAATGGCCCTATGTGTGCTGGGCTCAGGTTGTCTCGGATAAAGGTGGATGTATTATATGAATAGATGGGGAATAAGCACTATCAGAAATGGTTTAGGTTGGAACCAGTTCTAAGTTCCAATCGGGCATGTGAGGAGCTTGGAAATTGTCATTCTATCTTAACAAGTGGAAAGCTGAACAGACTGAAATCAACGGCTCTTCTTGGATTTGTCAGTGAAGTTGCAAGGCAGGCAGCTGCCCCTGAAATTGGAGAGACTGGCGAAGTGAGAGACTCATAACTTACTGAGCAGAAATCCATGATCAGAAACCTCTGTGGGAACCAGTGCGGGGGTAGGAAAACTGAACTGTAACTAACAAATCTCTAGAGGCCTACTGTGAAGTCTGAGTGAAGAACTCCAGCGGGACCCAGTCACTGGGGGCTGGGGGTGAGGGTCACACTTTCATGAGTTTTGGAGCTTTACCAGGTCCTCACAGAGACCTGAAATGAGAGAAATCCCATTGTGCTTCTGGCAGCAAGAAAGGAAAAGTCACCATTTTAAAATACGCTAGAGCATTCTGTTCTTAACAAGGTCTGTCCACAAGAGACTCTATTTTACCAGAGCCTCACCAAACTGGGGGAAGGGGAGTACCAAATGTAGCCCAACTCTAGCTGTCCTGTCTCATCTAAGGGGGCTAAAGCTAAGAAGCACTTTGAAGCACTTGTAAAATTCACAGCCCAGGGGCACAGACTCACTGAAAGACTGAGACCTAATCATAGACCTATAGAACTCTTCTCCTGCCTGACTGCTTCCCACCATACCACTAAAGGCCTATTTACTGCAGTACTTTCACCGGGGACATCATGTCCACCTTTCTATAGAAAACTGTAAGGCATACTGAAAGACAAAAAACACAGTTTAAGCAACATAGCAAGTGTTAGAACCTGAACCAGATATGGCGGGATATTAGAGTTATCAGATTGTGAATCATATTCACACGCTTAGGGCTCTCATGGAAATGTGGAGATTGTGCAGGAGCAGATGGTAATGTAAGCTCAGAGATGGAAATCCTAGAAATAATTTTCAAAAATGCTGGAGATCAAAAACAGTAATAGAAGTGAAGAATGGCTTTGATGGCGTGTTAGTAGACTGGACACAGTTAAAGAATCTCTGAGTTTGGGAATATATCAGTAGAAACTTTCAAAATTAAAAAAGCAAAAAGAAAAAAGACAAAAAAACTGGGACAATATCCAAGAACTGTGTGACAACTACAAAATGTATAATATATACATTTTTGCCATTAAAAGTAATGGCAAATTTTTGCACCAACCTATACTTGAAGAAATGAGTTGAACCTCACGTAGTGAGGCCTTGTGAAAGATGGAATCTTTTTTAGAAACAAAAATGTTGTTCAGGAAACTGAAGCACTCTGGTGATAGGATTATCTGTTGCTCACTGCTCTTGTGCTCTGCCTTATGGTTTATTTCTCCAACTAATAATTCTGTCTTCTCTCAACCTTATGATTTCTGCTGCCTTAGGGCTTCCCTTACATCTCTCTGTAAGGCAGTGCTCCTATAATTAGTGAAACACAGTTGTAGTGTATGATACACAGTTGTGTGTGTTGTATATTCAAAGTCTGAAAGAGAGAGAATTTGATTATTTAATAGATGGTTATTATTATCCATATTTGGCCAGGCTTTAATGCTGGGCTACATCATGGGCTGATTCTGGCTGCCCTTCAGTCCACGTTCTGTGGCTGTGGTCATAGGCCACGTGACCAGCCTTCCTTAGGAAGGACCCACCCCTGAGCTCCCCAGGTTACCTGTCTACCCCACATCTTCAATTACAGATCTCAAAGGCATCTCAAGGTTAACATGACCAAAACTGAACCTGGATTTTTTTCCTTTTTTAACTTTTATTTTAGAATCGGGGTACATGTGCAGGTTTGTTACAAAACAATATTGTGTGTTGCTTGGGTTTGGAGTACAAATGAATCCATCAAATATACCTAGGTAGTCAGTATATTACCCAGTCGCGAACCCGGATTTTATTTTTATTTACTTATTTTTTTAAGACAGAGACTCACTGTGTCATTCAGGCTGGAGTGCGGTGGCCCCATCTCAGCTCACTGCAACCTCCACCTCCCGAGTTCAAGCAATTCTCATGCTTCAGTCTCCCAAGTAGCTGGGATTACAGGCCTGCGCCACCATGCCCAGCTAATTTTTGTGTTTTTAGTAGAGATGGAGTTTCACTATGTTGGCCAGGCTGGTCTCGAACTCCTGCCCTCAAGTGATCTGCCCACCTCAGCCTCCCAAAGTGCTGGGATTACAGGCGTGAGCTGCTGCGCCCGGCCGTAAACCCGATTTTTATTCCCAAATGTACTCTCCCTAAAGTACTCCTTGTGTCATCAGTTACTGTCTCCCCATCCATCCAGCTGCTCAGGCTAACCTCCAGGATTCATTTGGATTCCTCTCTTTCTCTTGCACTCCACATCTACTCCATCAGTAGGTCGTACTGTTTGTTGTATCAGCCTCTGCAATATATTCTGAATCTCTCTACTCTTTCCGATCACCACAGCTGCACCTCTAATCTAAGCCTTCAGGCCTCTCGCCCGGACTCCCTTCTAGTCTCTGCAGTCACCTCATAATTGGTCTCTGCTTTCATTCTTTCCTCCACTCCTAGTCCATCCTTCTTTGAGGAGTCACAGAGGTCTTTCTGAAGTTAAAATCAAATCATGCAGTGATAATGATGTGTCAGTGAAGGTCCATCAGTTGTAACAAATGGACTACTCTGGTGGGGAATGTTGATAATGGGGGAGACTGTGCATGTTTGGGAACCAGGAGTGTGTGGGAAATCTCTGTACCTCCCTCTCAAATTTTTCTGTGAACTTACAAACTGCTCTAAAAAATAACATCTATTTTTAAAAATCACATCATGTCACTACTGCCTAAAACTCTTCAGTGGATTCTTATTGCAACTAGCATGAAACCCAGAACCCTTACTTTGAATCACAAGGCCACAGGCGATCTGCTTCCTCTGTGGCCTCACCTCCACTCCAGCCACACTGGTGTCTCTCTATCGGGCATACCAAGATCAACCCAGACCTTCGCAGGATTGCCTCATTTTCATCATTTAAGCTTTAATTCAAATGTCAAGCCCTCAGAGAGGTCTTCTCTGACTACCCCAAACTGAAAAAGACACCCCCTCCCATGCAAGCACTGTGCCCGATCCCAGCTCTTTATCCTTAGTGCGTGACTTTCACGCTGCCTCCAGGCTCCGTATGTCATCCCAGAAGGAAAAGGAAAACAAAGCTTCCCAGAACTGCCCAGTATACTTTCCCCTCTGTTGCACTCGCCCAAAATGCCTACCCCTACCTACAAGGAACTAGGAACTCCGGCTTTTTAGCCAGCCATTTGTTTCTCCAAACAAAATCATAGAAAGAGGGAGGAATAGATATTAGGTAAGCAAACAGCTGTTGCTGCCTGCCGCTTGTGTAGTTTCATTCAATTTCATATTTGTTTGGTGTTGTTCCAGCATTTCCTCTTAGTTAATTCATGAGACATGATTACGGATTCTTATGAAACAGCAGTAGAAATTATTCATTAAATACCTAGGTAATATATATAAAGTTGTCATCTTGAAATTTTTCTTTTAGTCCTACAGGTTCTTAAGGATCATATATATAGATAGTATAGATTTGAAGCAATATGAAATTTAACGAGGTCATCGCTATCAAATTGCTGCAGCCAAATTCACTAACCTTTAGCCACAGCTCCTCTCTTTTCCCCTCCTGATGGATTTAGGTGGACACTTGGAAGAAACTCACTTTTAAAATCATTCTGTAGTTTAAGTTTATTCAAATGCTGCTATACACACACAAAGCACACCAATACCAACAAGGTGTTTCAGCTCCTGTTCTGTAACAATGCAGTTGGTATATGTGATTTGCGCATGACAAGCCCTTACCTTGAACAGCTGGTGCAGGGCATCTTCTTATTAACAATATAAAGAGATTGCTGACAAGTCTATTATTGTGAAGATACAGCAACCAAAGTTGTTTCTATCCATGTGACCTGGAGGGGTGTGGACCATTCTGTTGAAAAAGATAGCAGTTACAGTTACAAAGGATAATTACAAAAGTAGTGTGATGTGAATAATGCATGATACAACTTCTGTACACTAAACTCCCATCTGTAAAGAAGGATCAGAGCAACGGAAACAATTTCTCCTCTGTTCCTTCAAGTTCGAAAACCACTTTGTTAGAGAATGAAAGTGGTTGTAAGAGAGAAGAGGTAGATTTAGTATGTTCTCATCATCTACCCCCAACTAGTTGTTAATCTCAGGTTGGCTTTCTCTTCTGATATTCTACATATCCTGAACTGGTTATTTTTATTTTATTTTATTTATTTTATTTTTGAGATGGAGTTTCGTTCTGTCGCCCAGGCTGGGGTGCAGTGGTATAATCTCGGCTCACTGCAACCTCTGCCTCCTGAGTTCAAATGATTCTTCTGCCTCAGCCTCCCAAGTAACTGGGATTACAGGCACCTGCCACTACACCCAGCTAATTTTTATATTTTTAGTAGAGACAGGGTTTCACCATGTGGACAGGCTGGTCTTGAACTCCTGACCTCAAGTGATCTGCCCACCTTGGCCTCCCAAAGTGCTGGGATTACAGGAGTGAACCACTGCACCCTGCCATGGACTGGTTATTTCTATGTCATTTTTCACCCAGCTGTATATGAGAGACAACAGAGGAGCTTTTAAAAATACTGATGCTCAAGCTCTACTTCCAAAAATCCTAGGGTGGTCCTGGAAATTAGAAGCCCTTTAGGAAATGTAAATATCCAGTTAAGGTTGGCAACCACTGGTCTAGATGGTTAGCAGTGGGGATTTGACTCAAAGGGAGGGTCTGGAGATACCTATGGATTAATAGTTTTGTCAAAACCAAATATATAAGTATCTCTGATTATCTAGTCCATTTCTTCTTTCCTTGTTACAGGTAATTGAGAAGAAATATGATTTTCTTATAATTCTCATAGACAAGACTAATTTGTTGATGTGAACAAATTCTAATTCCATCCTTGTTTAATGCTTGGCACTTACACTTAGTGAAAATGCTGGGTGTTTGTACTATTTTCTATATTGGAGAAGAGTACTTGTCCTTAGCTAGGTTGGATTCTGACCATTATTGCAAATTTTGACCTATCTCCTTAGTTTAAGTAATAAGGTAAGGATATTGCTTCTCCAGGATCTTAAGTTTAAGCATTGATGTTTTGATTTTCAGTAGAGAATCAGAAGGTGGGAGCCTTATGATTAATAATTAACTGAGGACCCAGTATGGTGGTGCATGCCTGTAATCTCAGCACTTTGGGAGGCTAAGGCTGGCAGATCACTTAAACTCAGGAGTTTGAGATTAGCCTGGGCCACATGGTGAAACAAAAAATACAAATATCAGCTGGGCATGGTGGTGCACGCCTGTAGTCACAGCTACTCGGGAGGCTGAAATGGGAGCATTGCTTGAGCCTGGGAGGCTGAGGGTGCAGTGAGCTGTAATCGTGCCACTGCATTCCAGCCTGGGTGACAGAGAGAGACCCTGTCTTAAATCATCATCATCATCATCATCATCATCTGAGTTAGTTGGTTGTTTCAGATTTTTCTTTATCTCTTAACTCTGTAGAATACAGAGGCACAGTATTTGCCACTAATCCATATCAATAGCAGTTGTGAGCCAGGTGTGTTGACTCACGCCTGTAATTCCAGCCCTTTGGGAGGCTGAGGTGGGCAGATCACCTGTGGTCAGGAGTTCAAGACTAGCCTGGCCAACATGTTGAAACTCCATTTCAACTAAAAATGCAAAAATTAGCCAGGTGTGGTCGCAGCCGCCTGTAATCCCAGCTACTTGGGAGGCTGAGGCAGGAGAATCGCTTGAACTTGGGAGGCAGAGGTTGCAGTAAGCTGAGATCGCGCCATTGCATCCCAGCCTGGACGACAAGAGTGAAACTCCATCTCCAAAAAAAAAAAAAAAAAAAAAAAGAGAAGGTATGAACTAACATCAAAGTGTTTTAACCCTCATGGAAGAAGCAACTTGTAAATACCCTTATAGTTGAGAGTCATTACCTAAATATCTTATTGGTAACACTGTATATTGGTATTTCTGGTGTTATCTCACTCAAGCAATTATCAAAATGTTGTTGCTATCTCTAACTGGCATACTATTAAAGTGCTCATTTTAATACCTGCCCTTCATAGTTCCTAAAGCAATTCTAAAGAAAAAAAGAATAATCGATCTAAAATGCAAGTATTTTGTTGCTTTTATTGCTGTTGGCTGCTTTCTGGAAATATTACACAGATAATAAAAATTAATTTAAATTAAGTGAATTTAAATTTTTATAAACTAATTGCTTTAGCTATAGCACTTACTCTAAAAAGCTTATTGAAAATAGCATTATTCAATATTAACCAATGGATTTGTCAGTGTAAGATCTAAGGATTTCCTATATGTGGGACTGAAGCAAGTGTAAGACATCAGGTTTGCACTAATGTGCATTATTAGTGTATTTCACACCGGTAGCCTCCATTATACGAGATATATATATTCGATTTAGATTTTATATATATATATATAGACAGAGAGAGAGAGAGAGAGAGAGAGAGAGGAATTCCTTTGAGTCTATATTTATTGTTGCTGACACCCTACAATATTTAGCTTCTTAAGTAAAATTTGAGGCTACAGATTTGGACTGAGCTCCTGCACTAGGCTCCAGCAGACCAGCGTGTGGAACCATGCTAGGGTTCCACATCACCAAACCAAAACTAAGCAGTTTACTTGTAGGATCTGGCCTTCTGAAAAATCAGGAGAGAGATGATAGCCAAATTATCAAACAGGCCAATTTTCAAAAAACAAAAACAAAACAGAGTCACAGGGACTGATCAAAAGGCACCCAGCCAACCTAAGCTGGCATGATAAGGAAGTCCCCTCTGCTTTAACCCCTGCAAGGGAAGTAACCTGAATTAACCTAACATTAACCACTTGGCTTTTGCTCTGTGTTGTTTTTGTTCCTGCTGAAGCTACCTTACAAAAGAAAACCCACTGTTCTGCCATGCCCAGTGGACCTCCTATTTGGATTGGATACTGCCTGGCTCATGAATCATGAATAAAAGCCAATTTGATTTTTAAAACTCAATTTGCTGAAATTATGTTCTTTGGCAAGCAGTAAAATAATTCATTAGGGCTACATTAAATTCAGGGTGCTTAAGAGTCTATAAAGCTTTACAGTACTTCCAATAATTATCAAAAGTGTTGTTCTGCTCCAGAAATATAAAATAACTTTCATAATTTGCATCAGCAACATATATCAAGTACATAATTTTGAAGTCACACTTTCAATGTGGAGGCTTCATGAGGATTAGGTAAAAATCATGATATAATAGAATTAGTGGACACAGTAAGGTGAAGATTTTGATGCAAGGGGCTCAAAGAGATTTGACCTATGAGTGGTTTTATGTTTGCTGTTGAAGAATTGACGGGCCTTTCAGGAAGTTCTGGAATGTACATTAAAGTTATTTGCAAGTTTTATCTTCCTGGGCAGGAGTCTCCTGATTATTAGTAAATTGTGATAGTAAAGTTTTATAGTCAATAATAAAGTTGTGTTGATGAGGCCAGTGGAATAGAAAGTCATGTTAATGTTAATATGTTAATATGGAGAGTAAACTGTGTGGACGATTTCAGTTCTCCTGGGTTTGAATCTTAGCTCTGTCACTTACTAGCTTTGGGATCTTGGGCAAGTCAGTCATCCTCTCTGTGAATCAGTTTCCTCATCTGTAAAATGGGCATACCAACAGTACCTTCTCATGGAAATGAATTAACGTATACAACTGGCTTAGTACCTGACACATTTCCCCTCAAATCCTACCACACCTTCAACCTCATAGAATTTACCTTAGGAGAAATAAAGGCCTTAAATGGTCATTTTGGTTTCACATATGGACATATATTTGACTGACATTTTCCATTTGTATTGTTTAAATTTATGCAGTAAAGTCTGGCTACATAATTAACTCATTGACAATTGCATGTCTTTTAGATACTCTCAGCCCCTGCATGAAGAAATAGCATTGCATAAGCACCTGAAGCACAAAAATATTGTCCAGTATCTGGGCTCTTTCAGTGAGAATGGTTTCATTAAAATCTTCATGGAGCAGGTCCCTGGAGGTAAGAGATATTTCTTTCTTTAAAAAGTGTGAATTTTTAGAGCCTTGAAGGGGAGTAAACTTGAATGGGATTTACTAGAGTACAGGTCTTCATCTGTCTAAACTGAGAGAAAAATTGGACATGTGACATTACCTCCAGTTTGTTAGGAGATGTCAACCATAAATGATGAGATTTAGAAAATATCCTAATGTATAGAGTTTATTCTGGTGCAAAGCTTGAGGATAGCCACCCAGGAAACACAGACTCCAAAAGAATGGGCCAGTGTTCCAAAGTGAGGAAGTTCATGTTTCACTTATATAGGCCGAAGACTAACGGGGTGGCAACATCTTCTACACAAGGTCATTACATTTAAGTGGTTACAGCTTTATATTCCAAGGCATATTATTTTAATATTCCATAAGGAGGGGTAATGGTCTCAAGGGATCTTTTCTTTGGCACTATTCAGTCTTTCCCAGTCATTTACAGGACAAAAATGCGGAAGAGATTTAGCCTATAATCGCGGAATCAGAAGTTACAACCGAATGCTACATGACTCAGGCCACAAAGTCACATTCCTTAAATAATAATAAGGCTTAAATAATTTAAAGTTCCAGAAGCTTTACAAGTGAATTATGTAATTTCACAGAGACAATACGTAAATATGGAAACCATTTCAGGATCAATCATCATGACTTGAATTAAAGTTAGCAGTAGACATTGGCCTTTTACTTAGACATATTTGATAGCAATCATCTTTAGAGTAGGGATATTTGCAAATTCATGTTTGAGCCCAATATCTAGTACAGCTCCTGGGCCACTGTGAAGAACCAATGAATATTAGCTTAAAGTGCCGTTACATTATTAATACACTTTAAAGAGCTCATTTGAATGAGGATTTATTTACTATTTATCCCTACTTTACAGGAAGTCTTTCTGCTCTCCTTCGTTCCAAATGGGGTCCATTAAAAGATAATGAGCAAACAATTGGCTTTTATACAAAGCAAATACTGGAAGGATTAAAATATCTCCATGACAATCAGATAGTTCACCGCGACATAAAGGTAAGGTGCACCAGCATTCATTTTCATGAGTTCTTTCTTTGCTGGGTTATTATTTTAATTGCAAAAGTCATATTGTATTACGAGTATTAATTTAGAATGGTGAATAAGTAAATCTTAGAAACAGCAGAAATATAAGAAATCGTTTACCCCTGAATCAGTTCTTTATGTTCATGTCTTAATGCTTTTGCTCAAAGAACAAACTGCTTAACTGCGTTCAGCCAACAAGATTGTGCTCCCACTACACAATGTTTCCTAGGAACTCTGTGGTGTGGGGTGCAGCTGTCTAAAGTTAAATGGGAGATGGCCCCTGGTCCTGAGGAACTTACAGGCTGGTTAATCTTTGTATCCTTGCCCATAGTAGCTACTCAGTAAATACTTATTGAATCAATAAATGAATAGTTAGAAGAAAAAAAAATTCCCTTTTCTCACAAGTATCACATATTCATTGATTGAACTATAATTATAAGGTATAGATTCTCTAAAATAAGCTAAAATAATAACTTTACGTTCTCTTTTTAAAAAGAAAATTCAGAACTAATACATTTTTTACAAAGTCTGGACTATTGAAAATAAGTTAATATTACTACCCTAAAATCAACCAAAATGCCCATTTATCTATCATGTCTCTACATATTCCAGGAAAAGAAGTAAAGAAACATAGAAAAGAAAATAAAGTAACTGGAAAGTTATGAAAATCATAATTTAATTATACATACGTCATTATATCTCTGTAAATAGCAACAAGCTCTAACCAGTTAGGAATCATATTCGATCTTGTGATCTGAGTAGCAGATTATGAAGAACTTACAACCGCCCAATGAGTTCCTGTTGCCCACTGACCAGATACAGCTGATTTCTCAAGATGTAAGAATTGCAACTGAGAGTTTAATACACATAGAGATGGTCAAACAAGATATTGGATTTTATAATTATTCAAATCAGCCGCTCCAAAAATTTAGAGGCTAAGGTTTTCCAGAGATAGTTTGGTGAGCAGGGGGCTAGGGTCTGGGTGGTTGGGGATGCAATTATAGAGGTGTGGAAAATAGTTCTTGTGTGTTGAGTCCAGTTCTGGGTGGGGGCTACAGGACTGGCTGAGTCCAGAGTCACAGGTCTGGGTGATGCCATCTGATAGTCAGAAATGGAGAAGCCTGTGAAGACATCTCAAAAGGCCAGTCTTTGGTTCTATAATAGTGATGTCAATTATAGGAAAAATTGGAGGAGTTGCAAATCTTGTGACCCCCCAGAATAGTGGGCTGATAATCATTTGGCTATGCCTACATCTTAGTGGACTTTAGGCCCCTCTCATCCTCTTAACCTGGTGGCCTTTCATTAGTTTTACAAAGATGGTTTAGTTTTGGGGAAGGGCTATTATCATCTAAACTATAAATTATGAATTAAATTTCTCCAAGTGAGCTTGGCCTACACCCTGGAATGACCAAGGGCAGTTTGGAAATTTAAGGCAAGATGGTGGTGGTTAGATCAGTTCTCTTTTACTGTCATAATTTTCTCACTGTTACAATTTTTGCAAAGGCGGTTGGTCTCAAACTGATAATATGTAAACAAAAAACAGTGTCAAGAATTCACTATTGAGATAAACTATTAATGAAGAATACAGAATTATGTTGTTGGTTGCTGTAAGGATACCTTTTTTTTTTTTTTTTTTTTTTGGACTTACCAAGTCAACAATAGATAGTATCTGAAGAAAGATAACATTTGTGATTAAAGTCCTCTGTTCTCTAGGGTGACAATGTGTTGATTAATACCTACAGTGGTGTTCTCAAGATCTCTGACTTCGGGACATCAAAGAGGCTTGCTGGCATAAACCCCTGTACTGAAACTTTTACTGGTATGTTTTTGCAATGATGATACAGATCTTATGTAATTAAAGAAATAATTGCTGAGTTTGAGCATAATGTGAGAGAGAAATTCAGTTGGTGTTCTCACACACAGTAATGTTGATATCTTTTCTCTCTTCTTTCTTTCTTTTCTTTT
>NW_012101965.1:2915570-2922662 GCF_000951045.1 Mandrillus leucophaeus
CGGGGTCCTATTGTTCAGAGCCCTCAGTGGCTTTTTTTTTTTTTTTTTTTTTTTTCTCTTTTTAATATTTCTCTCTTTTTTTTTTTTTTTTTTTTTTTTTTTTTTTTTTTTTTTTTTTTGAGACAGGGTCTTGCCCTGTCACCTAGGCTGGAATGCAGTAGTGTTATCACCTATCACTGTAGCCTTAAACTCCCAGGCTCAAGCAATCCTCCCACCTCAGCCTCCTGAGTAGCTGGGACTACAGGCGTGCGCCACCATGCCCAGCTAATTTTTTTGTATTTTTGATGGAGACAAGGTTTCACCATGTTGCCCAGGCTGGTCTCAAACTCCTGGGCTCAAGTAACACACCTGTGGCCTGCAAAAGTGTTGGGATTACAGGTGTGAGCCACCGCGCCTGGCCAATGTTGTTATGTGTTACAGACTTTGATTTGGCCCTTTTCTCTTCCTGTATGCATATGACTTGCTTAGTTAGTCTCCTGCTTACTGCCACTGAAGATTTTTTTTTTTTTTTTTAATTTTCAACTTGTTATTTGTTTTTCTTTTCATGTAATTACTTCTTTCCTGGTTGGCCTACAATAACTCTAGCAAGATTTTTTTTTTTTTTTTTTATTAAACATTTCCTTGGCCCAACCTCTCTGTGATTCTTACTCATACCCTAATCACTTCCCATTTGGACGATAAATTCTCTCTTTTACTGTTTACTCTCTGTGGTTGACTCCCCTACTCCACAATATAAATAACCTAGGATTTCAATTCAGAAAGAGGAAATGACTCACCGACTCAGAAGAAGGGAGGGAGAGAGCTTTCCTGAGAAGTTAGGCAGTGCAGCCACTGAGCTGCCTCTGGTGCAAAGTACTGGGAGGGTGGAGACCAAGTGATTTCCAAAAAGGTAACAGTAGCCAAGAGGAAGCTCAGACTCAAGAGATTCATGACTGCCCAACAGTTCTAGGGAGGGTGTGTAAGATTTCAAACCTGATCTCCACTCTTAGTTCTTATCACTCCATCATGCTGATTCTCATGAAGTGTTAAGTTCTTCTTCTTATAGAGAGAAATTTAGGCCCCCCCCCCACAAAAAAAAAAAAAAAAAAAAAGAGGAGGGGAAGGGAAGAGAAAAAGATCATGAATAATCTTTGGTCTAATATGAAGCAACATGGCCCCATTTCAATTCTGTGAGGTAGGTGGGAGTACCTCCATTTTGCAGACGAGAAAATTTCCTGGGAGAGAAGTGACATTGCAGTCAGAGGTCACAGCAGTGTTTACCGGATAGAACTCAGATTGGTTTTTTGTTTTTGTTTTTGTTTTTGTTTTTTTTGAGACTGGGTCTTGCTATGTTGCCCAGGCTGGTCTTGAACTCCTGGGCTTAAGCAGTCCACCCACTGCAGGCTCCTAGGTATCTAGGATGTCATGCCTGGCAAAACCCAGTTTTTTTGTTCTTGTTTTTTCTTTTGAGATGGGGTCTCGCTCTGTAACCCAGGCTGAGGAATGGTAGTGTAATCTCTGCTCACTGTGACCTCTCCCACCCTGGATTTAAGTGATTCTCCTACCTCAGCCTCCCTAGTAGCTGGGACCATAGGCACGCACCTCCATGCCTGGCTAATTTTTTGTGTTTTTTTTTGGTAGAGACAGGGTTTCACCATGTTGCCCAGGCTGGTCTCAAACTCCTGACCTCAAGTGATCCACCTGCCTGGGACTCCCGAAGTGCTGGGATTACATGTGTGAGCCCCCACGCCTAGCCAGAACTCAGATTTTGTATCTACTGTTTGCTCTTTGCTTTTGCCTTCTGGCTCTAGTCCATCTTTCTCTCTGCCTTCCTGTAGGAGGAGAGAGAGACATTCTGTGTCAAGTTTTTTCCCCAGAGCATTCAGTCAGCAATACCCCTGACCCAGGTCCCGCCTCAAGGCGATGGATATTTTAGGGTACAGAATTAACACATTTTGAACATATTTTTTTGAAAAAACTAAGTGCTGACCTATTAATAACTTCAAATGTCTTTACATTTCTTTCTTCATACTCTTAACATGGCAAGTGGCAGTTTCAGTGCTGTCAAGACTCAGTAACTTCTGAGAGGAAAATCCCTCCTTTCACACGCTTTGTGGGACAGGATGTTAACGCAGTATCTTGTGCTACTAATCTGGGGAATATCTTTTTTGTAAAATCTCCAAAGGAATTGTAGGAAAGCAGTCTTCACAGAACCCTTTGCGTGGACCTCTTCCACTGGTGTCACGTAAGAGTGACGTGCATCACTAACATGCATAGATCTGTCCCCAGCACTGGTCCCGAGGGCCCTGTACATCGTAGGCTTCAAACATGAACTTGGTGGTCATCAAGTCCCAGGAGCTTAGTCCCAGGTACTCAGTCAATAAATTGGTCTGTATAACCTCTTGGTGATTTTGATGAGGGAAAATGCAGCAGTAATCACCATTTATGGAGTGCTTACTGTATACCTAGCTCTGCACTAAGTGCTTTACATACATTTTATTGAAATTCATACATCAGCCTTAATCATTAGGTATCATTATCCTAGTTTGTGGTGAGAAAATGAAGGTTCAAAGAGGTTGAATAACTTGCCCAAGGTCACAAAGCTAGTTAGTAATAGAGCTGAGACTCAAGCGAGACTTAACAGGCCAAAAGGAATTAATTATCTTCTCCCAAACCTGTCCCCAGCACACTCTTCTGTCTCAGTTGGCAGCCACTCCCGACATAGTGTTATCCAGGGCGCTTCTCTTTTCTCACACTCCATCCCAGTCCATCCAGGAAGCCTATTGGCTCTGTCTTCAAAACATGACCAACATTGGACCGGTTCTCACGCCTCTGCCGCTGCCACTCTCATCGCTCACCTGCATTTTCCGTGGCTTCCCCAGCTGTGCTCCTGCTTCACTTTTGCCCCCTACTGTCTACTCTCAGCACTGCAGCAAAAGTGATCCCTCTGAAACAAACGGGGTCCTATTGTTCAGAGCCCTCAGTGGCTTTCTTTTTTTTTTTTTTTTCCAGAATAAACAAATATCAAAACCCTTATAGTTGGGGACAAGGCTCTGACCTGATTCGGAGTCTGTTCCCTTTCAGACCTCATTTCCTACTCTTCTTCTGTTGTTTACTCTGTGCCAGAAACGTGGACCTTCCTGCATTTCCTCCATGACAGCAGGCAGGGCCCTGCCACAGAGCCTTTGCACGGGCTTTTCCTCCTGCCGCTACCACACTTACCCCAGCTGTCTGCACGGGTAACTTTCTTACCTTCTTCCAGTCTCAATGCACATGTCCCCTCTGCAGTGAGACCAACCATGAACACCCTATTTACCATGGCGGCCTTCCTGCTGATCCTCTTCACTCAGGTCTATATTTTTTTGGTCATAATATATCACTTTCTAACATGCTGTGTAATTTACTTACTGTGCTGATAGTTTATCATCTGGCTTCTACTGCAAAAACATAAGTCCAGGTATTTCTGTCTGTCTTCTCCACTGCTGTATTCTAAGTGCCTAGAACAGTGCCTGGCCCATCGTAGGCCCTCAGTGTAGATCTGTTGAATGAATGAATGAATGAATGAATGAATGAATGAATGAAATGTGACATTAGAGTTTAATTAACCACTAAGCTGTGCCACCTCCCTGGGTAGTTGCAGCAGCAAAGAAATTCTACAATAGCTAATTCAAAGCAATTTTTTTTAAAAACTTTAGAATGCAGATACAAGAGGTATGCGTTTTAGAGCAAATTCATTGATTTTCCTCCAATGTTCAGGTTGGCTCTCATCTTCATTATCCAGCTTCGTAAATTGCTTTGTTTAAAATACTATGTGTCATGTGTTTGTGGAGTAAAAAGAGGAGCAGATAAGAACACATGACTCAACCTGTTTTTCTGGCACTTGCTCAGTGGGGGATAATTAAACACAATTGGCAGATGGAGCTCTTTGAAATGTTATCTGATGAATCAAATATTGCATAATTTGTTGTTGACATTACTTGAATTGTGCAATTTACGATGTTTAAAAATTAAAAATTTCCAAATTTTGGTCTGCTATAATTCCTACTTAGCTATTAATGCAACTTAAATTCTCTCATTAATTCTACTCTAGGCCCCGATACAACAAAACGGGGTGGTAGACTTCAACGCATTTTCTAAAAGACTATTTGAGCTTATTTAAATCATAAATTTATCACTTGGGGAAAAGCTACAAATGAAGAGAAATCATACCAATTTTGTAGTAAGGGTGGGCGAGTGTTTGGGGAGCATGGTTGCCTTGTCCTTGGCCAGGTGAAAGGCTTTCTGAGAGCAGACATGTGCAGTTGTATGTGAACGTGAACTACCGCTATGCAGTGATAAGGTCTGTGGGATAAACCTAGAAAGATGGCAATACGTAACGAAAATGATACACTTTTATTTTTGTAAACAACAGTCCATTTCTCGCCTATGATAGTGGTTTTCGGAGGAACAGTTTGCAGGAGTTTTACATAATTGTTTTCACCTATAAACAATGCACGAGGCATTCCTAAAAGGCGTCATCTGTATTTATCAAAATGTCTGTCACTTTGGTTATGAATCAGAAAATACTGAAGCAGTTCTTTTGGCAAACACCTCATGATTTGAAGTAATTCAACATGGCATCTTGGATGAGTTCTTGTTTGCTGACTATATTATTTGTATATCAGAAGCAGGGTATGTGGTGATGTGTTTTTATTCATGCTTCTGACTCATTGCTAGACTTTGGGAAACCACTTTATGGGGTATTCGAAGTTCAAATCCAGCCTCTCATTTGGGTTAATGAGGTAATTGTAGTTGTGTGTTTACCTGGGATATACTTGGCCAGAAGCAGACTAAGGGCTCGTGGCCCTCTCCACTTAATTCTTTCCATTATGCCACACTCTCCACCAGTCTGATTCCATGCAACCTTAAATCTCTTCCCTTTTCATTTTATTTTTTTTTTTTTTTTTTTTTCCTGAGACAGAGTCTCACTCTGTTGCCCAAGCTGGAGTGCAGTAGCATGATCTCAGCTCACTGCAACCTCCGCCTCCCAGGTTCAAGCGATTCTCCTGCCTCAGCCTCCTGAGTAGCTGGAATTACAGGCGCCCACTACCATGCCTAGCTAATTTTTGTATTTTTAGTAGAGACAGGGTTTCACCATGTTGGCCAGGCTGGTCTCAAACTCCTGATCTCGTGATCCGCCCGGCTCGGCCTCCCAAAGTGCTGGGATTGCAGCACTTTGTGAGCCACCGCGCCCAGCCTTCATTTTATTCTTAGTCACTGTATCTGATGATGTGTCTGTATGGATGGCTCATGGCCTGTCTTTGATCTCTTAAACCTGTTAGTCCATGGACCACAGACAGCAGCAGGAGTCATGTATATTTGGATTACAGAATAGGGCACACCAGAAATGTATTTGCATTAATTTTCACAATGGCTTTCAGAATCTTCATGCTGTCATGATTAAGAAATAAGAATGAAAACAGAAGAGCTAAAGCATTCAATTTGGGAACTGAGAAATAGAGATAGAGCAAAGGAAATGGATGAAAGAACTATATTCTTTTCTGGAAAAGATTAGAAGTATACATAATAACAGTCTTCATGCATTTGAAGAAATGTGTGCTGATGTTATTGTTCTCAAAAGACTAATTGTTAGAAGTTTGTAAGAGGCCCAGTGAAATGATGCCTCACTTATACTCCACTGTCTAGGGAATGAGAGTGTACCTATTCAGAACCAGACAATATTGGCAAAGTAGTTTTATGTCACTGATGAAATCCATTATAAAAACTGCTATTTCCACTTTTATTAATAGCAGAGTAAACTGGAACTCACAAAATATATTAGGACTTGAATCATGTTTTTACAGTTATCTAATTCCTATAGAAAAATTGAAACTGTCATTAGATATCCTTCTGTTTTATCTTTTTAAAATGGAAATGTGTTTGAATTGCTTCCAGGTACCCTCCAGTATATGGCACCAGAAATAATAGATAAAGGACCAAGAGGCTATGGAAAAGCAGCAGACATCTGGTCTCTGGGCTGTACAATCATCGAAATGGCCACAGGAAAACCCCCATTTTATGAACTGGGAGAACCACAAGCAGCTATGTTCAAGGTCACACTTCATTTCTCTTAAAAACAAATGGATAAAGCTTTTTATAGCTATTGGATGTTCTGTGTGTGTGTGTGTCATATTTTTTTAGATAAAGGGAGCTAAGTAAACACGAACTGAGAACACATTAAAGGTCAAGAAGAGTCTCTCTCAGTTAGAGCCAGCGCTGGTGCCTCACACAGTGGATCTCTCTGTGCCTTAGTTTTCTCCGCTATAAAGTGAGATTCAATGTAACTTCCATTGACCACCTTTTTTTTTTTTTTGAGACGGAGTCTCGCTCTGTCGCCCAGGCTGGAGTGCAGTGGCCGGATCTCAGCTCACTGCAAGCTCCGCCTCCCAGGTTCACGCCATTCTCCTGCCTCAGCCTCCCGAGTAGCTGGGACTACAGGCGCCCACCACCTCGCCCGGCTAGTTTTTTGTATTTTTTTTAGTAGAGACGGGGTTTCACCGTGTTAGCCAGGATGGTCTCAATCTCCTGATCTCGTGATCCGCCCGTCTCGGCCTCCCAAAGTGCTGGGATCACAGGCTTGAGCCACTGCGCCCGGCCTGACCACCTTTTAACAACACAGTATAAATAACACATGACTATACTGAAGATGATTTAAGCCCTTTGGGAAACAGTCTGAAAATTTTCCATGGAGGAAGATATAAGAACATTTTTTAATCTGTTTAGGAATTAAATCAAAATTAATAATTTCCTTTCCTTCTCTACCATAATAGTTTGAAGGCTTCATTTTTTAAAAAAGAGCATAATTACCATTTTAAGTAAATCAATCTTATTCTCATATACTTACTCCTCTAGCTTGTTAATTTGGCCATCAGTAACTCCTATGGGAGGAGGAAGAAGCCCCACCTTTTGCAGTAGGAGGTACCTGATAATAGAAGTAGGCTTATGAGAGCACAAGTGCCAGCATTTTGGGATCTGGGGACTGAGCATGGCTATGACCTGCGTCTTGAATCCCTGCAGTCCTCCCCTGCCAGACTGCCAGGCCAACAGGGAGTTTGAAATGGAAACATGCTTCCC